>NW_010972653.1:6411400-6517601 GCF_000737465.1 Haliaeetus leucocephalus
AGCGGCGGCGCCCGGGCCGCTCCGCCCTGGCCAGCCCCTGGGGCTCCGGCAGCGCTGTGTGCGACGGGCGGCCGGGGCCCTCTTTGTGGTCGGCGGGGACATCGTACAGGAGATAAAACGGCCCGTGGGCTGCCGCGGGCACGGCCGGGTGTCGCTGTCAGCTCCGCCCCGGGGGTGGGGGAGCCGCCTGTACCGTTTTTCTCTCCTTTGCTTGACTCGGAAAGAGAGATAAGAGCTCGACCCGTCAGGAGAGTGTGGCGTCTGATTTCCGAGGTGAAGAATCGCGGAACGGTTGAGGTTGGGAGGGAGCTCGGGGTCATCTGGTCCAGACCCCTGCTCAAGCAGGGCCGCCCGCAGCTGGCTGCTCAGGACCGCGTCCGGGCGGCTTTTGTGCATCTCCAAGGATGGAGACTCCACAGTCTCCCTGGGCAACCTGTGCCAGCGCTGGGTCGCTCTCACAGTAACAACGTGTTTCCTGATGTTCCGACGGCACCTCCTGTGCTCCAGTTTGTGCCCTTTGCCTCTGGCCCTGTCACTGGGCACCACTGAAGAAGTTGAGCTTGAATAGCAAAATCCCTTAAGGACGGGGCTTTGTTACTTCTCGTATATGCTGAAAAATTCGTTGGGGTGAGTGCATTCCCATCTGTAACTTTTGACAAAGGATTCATGCTGGAGTAATATGTTTTTTGCTGGAAAAGTGTTTGAATCATGAAAGTAATTATCTGACACTCCCTCCACCCCCTTGTCAAGTAATAAAGAAATGGAAGGATTTAAAGGAGTTTTTTTATCACGTCAGAATGCATAAGAAAACCCATGTGTTTGTCTATTGACTAGACATTTGTTCTTTTTTCTGCAGTGGTGGTTATTTAAAGTAACTCAGTTACCAAGAAATTCAAATCTACCTGAAGTCCTCTGTGACCACAGCTTCTGAAACATGGCCATATTAGTTTTAAAATCTTTTTAACAAAGAAATCATCATCACAACTGACTTTTTCCTTAAGTGAAAATACTTCCAAAGTTAGATTTTGTCATAGATCTTGTGGCTGTGACTAACAAACCCTTGATCTTATGATACAGAGAAATGCCTTGGCTTTATGAGATAGCGTAAGATGATATTGTAGACTTTCTCAATGAACTTTTGTGTGTTTCGTACAGGTTTTGACAGAATTGATTTATATTGGTTGGTGTGATTTTTTTAAAAAGCTTAATGGTGATACCTGGTTTTGTTTACTTTCTTTCATTTAAAGTATTTGATACCTGAAATAGTATTTTGTAGGATTGTTTTGTATTTTTATAGGAGTGGAATTTTCTCTTGGAATTCAGATGTGCTTAGCAATACTTTTTTGTTCATTGACCACACTTAAATTCAGTCTTAAAGGTAGACTACTTTCTCTGATAAATCTCACTGCCAGTTACTTCACAAAACCTTTCTTTTAACTGATCTTTTTAACCAGGGTAGAACGTAGACATATCTGATAGTTGCTATCAGATGACAATGATGACTTTTTGTTTAAATATGTGTTTGCATCTTTCTGGTATTTTGGATGTAATCTCTAGTCTCAGTTGTTTTATTTAAAAAAAATAAAAATCCCCTCACTACAAAATTTGGAAATGGCTGTCGTCTTGAGTGCCTAAGATGGAAAAGAATGACTTGCGTATCTCCAGTTTTCCCTAATTCTTACAGTGTACTGTAATAATGGTTACAACCATAGGGATCTCTTTTTGTGTAAACTTTTTAGTTCTGTTTGTTACAAGTTTCAAAATAATAATGTCTGTGTCTCTATCTTAGTTATCCTTTTGTGTCTTTTAATGTTTTTTAGTTATACTATTTGTTCTTTGATATAAAGTAATGAAAAAATAAGGTAGTCTATTAAAATGTTTCTCATCTGGTTAACAGGAGTGTGGCTAAGAGAAGTAGAATAAATGTTCCCAGATAAATAAGGAAAAGCTGAAAATCAGCATGAAGTCATTAGTCATACTGGAACTTTAGGTGTTGGAGAAGAGATGTGGGGGTAGACCACTTATGAAAGCTTAGATTTGTTATTTCTTTCTGCCTCTGAATACCAGAAATCAATATTTTAGAGGCTTGCTTCAACTGTTTTGAAAATTTGTTCTTTAAACAGAATCTTGGTTAACTCAGTTCCTGTAGAAAGAATAGTTAAAAATATTTACTGCTTCATGTGATGCCCGACTTGTGATCTCTTAATGTTTATGAAGTATGTCTATTTAGCAAGTAATTACAATAAGGTGTCATAAGGGGTGGGTAATACTTGTGTCAGCAAGATTCTCTGCAGCATGAGTAAAGGTGATGTTCCAATTTGTTTTTCATTTTTCATGCCATCATAAAGTATAAAAATGTGTGAGAATATGAAATTGACTTATGTTAGTCTTTTGTAACAAATTTTATATGTACAATTCATCTGTATTCCACGGTTCTTTAAATTTTAATTTGGAAGGATGGCATTTCCAGTTCTTAAGGGCACAGTACTGCATGTTTCTGTATCTGATTAGTACATGCCCAGATTTCAGCAGCACTGTAATTATTTCCTTTTACTGTTAACTGAAAGATCTACCACAGTATTGCATGTTGGGAAGGTAGCTTTTGTACCTGGAAATAGAAGGAAACATGTTAATAAGAAGGTGACAATTTTTTTTCATCGTATGATGAAAAGTATGAATTTTATGTAAGTCACTATGATCTTTACCTATTGAAAACAAAACGAGAAAAGGAAGTATTCTCAATAACACTAGTGTTTGTTGACCAATTTTGATATTTATTCATAAATGATCACAGCTCACAGAATTAAAAAAAATGGGAGAGAATGATAAAAAAATGGGGGAGAATGATGAAAAAGATGGTGATATTTGGAAAATTTTGTGTGTAGTGATATTTTTTTAATCTAGTTAGAAACTGTATGAGATTCTGAGGGTACATTAAATATTTGCAGATTTGAGTTATCAGCATCTCTGCAGTCAGTATTGGTGCAGTTGAGAGAAACTAAATTTTTGTAAATCAGCAAATTTTTGCCGTCTTTCCAAAACAGTGATAACATCTGCTTCAGCTAGGATGTGAGCGCCTTAAAAAACAGGTTAATCCTTGTGCAAACGTTGCCTTCACCTGAGCATTTGTGCTCTTAATATATCTTTTCATCCTTCTTGATGCGTTGTTAGTCTTATAAAATATCAGGATTTGCAGCCCAAGGGCATTGTGAGATTTCTAAGCTTGGAAGTTTGGATTGTGAATGAAGAGCTGGTTCGTGGGCTGGGAATTGGCTTGCTTTGGTGGGAGAAAAAGTAACAGCATTAATCCTTGTTGAAAGGGGATCAACTTCCAAATGGGCTCCTGGTGTTGTTACAGATGGTGAAAATACTTCTGCTGTGTCAAAGAACAAAGTAAATACTGTTAATTGAGCAATTGAGGACCATATATGTATTGGATATTCTTGAATGGTACTAGTTTTGCACTAGATTTATGAAATTAGGCAGGGATTAAGTTGTTCTCCTTTTTTTTGGTAAAGGATGAGCCATTGAGGGTTTTTTTTGTTCTAGGCTTGTTTGTTTTGAAAAGTGTATGAATATATATTTCAGGAGCTTTTGCCATTGGAGCGGCCAGAATAGAGTTACTTATCTAGCTCAAGACTGTACTTCAGAGTCTTGCTTCAATGCATTTGTGATAATTTAAAAGAAATCTTAAGCATTGGAAGAAATCACACCTTAGTGTCCAGCACCCGCATGGACTTTGAGTACAGTGCTTAATTTTCATAACATAATAACATAAGTCTTGTTTAATAAAAAGATGCACTGTGGTTGTGCTCAGTTTATATTAAGTTGCTGTCATGAGTGAAAATATCATGAATGAACTTCAGCCTAATTTCAGACATGTTTACTGCTTTTTTTTGTGGGTTTGTTTAAGGATGAGAAGAATACTTATAAATAGATTAGCCTGGTGAATTCAGGTTGAATTTTAAATCGAAATTTCTGTTGCTGACTCCCTAAACAGTGCTTTCCTAAAGCCCTCCAGTGATCTTAATCTTTTGGATGCTCTAAGAAGCTTGCCTGAAAAGTGGCAAATGAAAGCATGAGGATATAAAATTCATAATTACGATACTTGGTTTTGTTTTTATAAAATAGACCATTATTAATTCTAAGAAGGGGATATTATGTAACAGTGTAGTGTAGGTGACAAATAGTTCACCCCTACAAAGCTTTTTTCATTTTAAAAAAGTAATATTAACATGGGGTTTGTAAATGCAGCTCTGGATGCATTCTTTAGCGTCAGGTATTTTGCTGTTAGTCAAAGGTTTAAGTTGCCTGCAAGGATTCAGATCTACATTAAGGCAGAAGCTGTGCTGTCTCGATACCTGGGAGTTCAAGTAATGATTTCTGAAGCAGGATACTTATCTACAGCGCAGCAGGGCTGCCTTTGCCTTTTTGAAATACAACAGTAGGGAACATCAAGGGAAGAATCTTACTTTGAGGAGGAAGCAATGCTGAATACTTTTTTCCTTTTCACACTAGCTAAGAATTGATTGGTGAAATTTTGATAGCAACTGCAGAGTTTAATTCACTTGGGAGACATTGTAGTCATGTTTTGCTGAGGATTTTTAATATAGTTTTCAATTTGGCATTTGGTATGGAAGATAGTTTGGGGATTTAAGATAAAGCTACAGGAGAGAAGCTGCGACCCTGCACAGGGAAATCAGAAAATGTCTGTGGTAGCAGTGGAGCTAGCGGCAAGTCATGTTTCATGAATTTCTGTCAAAATCTGTAAAAAATGATGGGAGGAATTTAGGTGCCTGCATGTGAATATCTAACATCATTTTAGGTGCCTGAGAATATCCAAGACATCTGCATAGGGCTGTAAGATACTGGCGCAGGCCATAAGGGAGGTGGCTGGTCTGGACTGGCAGCTGGATGCCAGGCAAGATGGTGACTTTTCTGGTATTTTTGTATCTGAAATGGCAGCAGGAGCCTGTGTCTGGGCACTGAGTCACTACAATCACTGTTTCTTTTCAACCTTTCATTTTTGGTGTGGTTTAGTTTTTTTTTTAAGTTTGCAACCTCTCATTTAGCTCTTCCTCCTAAATGAAGACAATTATATGACACCACTGCTCACCCCACTTTGCACAATGGTACTTTAACTGTATGGTAAACATGACAGACCTTTTGTGTTCTTAGTTTATTTCTAACTTACTTGTGGGAGAGACTGGCTATTTGTGCCATGCCTAGTAAAACTGTTGCTGTGCTTTGTATGTCAAATCTAAGGGTTTTTTTAACTGATTTTAGGTTTTGGTTTTAAATAATGTCTGAATGACACAATTTGATTTGTGTATGTTTACATGGTATGTGGCCATTTGGACTATGGAGAGTTAGATGCCTAAAACCTCTTTGGAATTTGTCCCTTAAACTGCAACCTGGATTTTAAGCCCAAATGTGACAGTGGGAATCACAGTCCCTCCTTTTCCTCTCTTCTTCTTCTTGCGTTCTTCTGCTTGCATACCTATAATGTATGTAGCTTATAGTTTCTTTTGTCACTAGATATTTGTGTATGCTTAAGTTCTTCTACATGTACCCAGAGCTGCTGTCATCTTAACTGAACTGGGCGTGTTGGCTTCTTTGCTGACATTTTTATGAACAAAGCATTTTTGTATGTGGGTCATCTGATGCCTGTGGTGCTACAGGAGAGCTCAGATTGTGTCTAACATCCTGACAACAGGGTGTTCGTCTATATATACTTACTTGCTAAAGGAGAAAGGATGGTGTGTTACTGTTACAGTCTGCCTAAGCAATTTAATAGCAGGGCTGGATTGTCTGATATAAATCTCTAAATTAACTTCCTTGCACAAAGTGTAGTGACGTTCCTGCTGGCTTCCTCTTGTCTCTTTTTGGCTAATGTTCCACTTCAGTTGGGAGTGCAGAAAAATTAACTGGCTGCCTTTATGTGAGAAAAAAATTGAGAACATTTGCCTGGGAAAGCCACTGGTCTTTGGCTTCTGCCTGGTAGAGAATAGCCTAACCAGTAGGCTTTAGCTAACACTAAGCCTGAGTTTTAACCCTGTTGGTACACCACTATCGTGCAAGAAAAACCCAGAGAGAGAACAATCATGTCATCTGCTGGTGAGGAGAAAGGTGGTGGGTGGGGGTGGATGGAATCTTGCATTTAACCCCATGACTTGTTCTGCATCCAGTGAAACTTAATTTAGGTGCAGTGAATAATTCAGCTTCTGGAGCTGTATGCGTATAAATTTGGTGCAGTAATACTACTGGTTCTCTGAACTTACTAGCCCACAGCCTTTTAGGAAGTCTGAAATGGTTCTTAATGGTCTGCCTTAACCAAGAAAAACCTTTCCTGTCTTACGTATTAGAGGTTAGAAACATACAATCAGTCAACAGAAGCTATGTTAAGTTTGACTGGCAAGTTAACAACGTGCCATCACATGCAGGCATGTCTGGATAAAGTCGGTGATAACTGATTTAATAAATGGTGTCTCTCAGAGTTCAGTATGGCTGCAATTTAGATATTATCACTGTATTTCATAATGCTGAATAGTCTCAATGTTCTGCTTAGGTACATAAAGGATAAGGGTTATATTGTAAATAACTAGCATATATAAAGTATGTAACATATAGAGGTATTCCTATAATGTTATATATGCAGAAAAAATTATACAAATGAAAGACTACTATGCATTCCATTTAAAATACATATTTAGACAGTACCTAAAAATTAGAATAATTTCTGTAGTTTTCTAAGAACCAGAAAGACTAAGCAATTGACTTTTCATTGAAATGTAGTACATTTCAATGCATATGCCTCCACAGCATTTTGTTGAGGAGAAGGGTAGGTATTTGTACCCAACCAATAACTTACTGGCATGTACAATTCATGCTTTCTAATGTCAAAGTTAACTCCCATAGCTTTTACTTATGATTTGCTTTTTTTTTTTCCTTTCCTGAAATACAGATAAGCTTTGTTATAGAAGCATTTTAAATACGGTGCGAAGATGGCAAGTCTGATGACTCAGAGTCTGTTGACCTACGTAGAAGAAGGAAATGTTCCTGCTCTGAAAGCGCTTCTTGAGAAATGCAGGGATGTAGATGAGAGAAATGAGGTAAGATTATTTTCTGAAAGGTCAGTTTCATATTGCAGCTTATTAGTTACAGAATGAATAATTAGTGAGATCACACTGGTTATTTAATGTACAAATTTCAGGTTTATTTTCAAGTGATTGCTTACCAGTGCACAGACTGAACACACAGTATTCAGTTTCTGTCAACACCTCAGCATCTTTCATTGTATTTGTTTTCTGAGTGTTCTTCTGAGCTGGAAAATGCAGCTCTGTCCTTACTTTGCGAGTGGAGATTATACCTGTATTTCTGTGGCTAGGAATTGTTTCTTAGTTCACAGACCCAGCTGCATGTACATTCTTGCCCTGTCCATTTTGGGGTGAAACTTGGGATGAGAACAACTCTTCCCCCACATCCTGGTTTCCAGGCAAGAGAAACTTTGTTACACGATCCAAATAGGTGGGTGTATTGTAATTAACTCCAAGCAGATGCTCATCTGGATGAAAAGATATGTATCCAAAAAGTAAGTCTAGATGTAACCAGGAGGATTAAATGACTACCAGGATTACACAGGAAGTCTTGATACATAGTAGGGAGTTTAAATGTGGATTGTTTAGAATCCTGGGATAGCGTGGTAATTGTTAGCTTCTGCTTTGTTGTCTGATTTGAGCATATCACCACCAGCAATTTAAGTGAATGTGCTGTGGTTTCATTATAATGTCCTAAAAATACCTGAGAGTTTCTTGGGAGGTTTGATTCATGCAAATGTCTGTTGCTAGTGACTGTTTATATTGTTTTGCACAATGTTTAATATTTAGGTTATCTTGATGCACTATTGAGTCTTCTGTATATTTTACAAATAAGTTTAGATGATTTGACTAATTTATTTCAACTTCCGTAGTAGATTTTCTGGTTTGTAAGCATCTGGACTTCTGTTTTATCTGGATGTACAGCTTGTATCATCAATTTTTATTTTAGTTCTGATTTCCTAAATAGTGTTGTAGAACTGGAACCTTGTCAACTTATGTAGAGAATCGGATTCATAGCAAAATTCAGGGTAGAGAGGACCTCTGGAAGTCATTGGATTCAATCTCCTCCTAATTGCAGGACTAACTTCATTGTTATATCAGGCTGGGACTTAAGCAAAATTTGAAAGTCCTCAAAAGGATGGAGAACCTGCAGCCTCTCTGGGCAGTGCTCCAGTGCTTAATCACTCTTCGTTTAAAACTATTTTCCTTATGTTTTATTGGAATATCCTTTGCTGCATCTTGTGACTGTTGCTTCTTCTCTTCTTGTTGTGTGTCTCTGAGAGGAATATTCTTTTGTCTTCTAAGATTCCCCTTCTGTCTAGGTAGCGTAAGACTGATATTGATGCCCCCTTACTCTTCTGTTTTCTAGACTGAACAAATCCAGCTCTCAGTTTCTGCTTGCATGTCTTGCGCTCCAGTCTCGTAACCGTCTGAGTGACCCCATTGCTGGACTCCGCAGTTTGTTGATCTCTGCTGTTGGGAGTCTCGCTGTTGGGAGCCCAAAATGGGGCATTGTATTCTGGATTCAGCCTCAACCAGTGTTGAGTAGAGGGCTAGCTGTGCTCTTGTTAATGCAGCCCAGTATTTGATTTCCCTTCGTTGCTGCAGGGGCACACTGCTGACTCATGCCCTTCTTGTGCATCGGGACCCCATGCCCATTTCTGCAGCGTGGCTCCCCAGGCAGGCAGTCCCTAGCCAGTACTGTTGCCTGGGGTCTGTCCGTTCCAGTCTTTGAGTTTGCCTTTGTTGAACTGCAGGGGGGTTGGCAGCCCATTTCTCCAGCCTGTTGAATTTCCTCTGAAAGGCATTCCTACCCTCTGGCATGTCAGCTGCTCTCTGTAGCTTGGGGCAGTCTGTAAATTTGCTAGAGGGCTTTCTGTTTCATGGTTCTGGGTGTTGATGAAGAGGCTACAATGTTAGCCCCAAATCAAACCCTCCCACCTGGGAACGAGTTATTGTGAACAGTTGACCATTACCCATTGAGTCTGACAGCCCAGGCAGTTTTTTTACTCACCTTGTAGTGTATGGAAGACTGGCTTTCCAATTCATACCTTTTTTTTTTTTTTAAGTAAGTCTTGGAAAATGCATTTTCTGTTGCATTTTTTTTTTAAACCTGTATAAAATGGAAAGAATATTTTTGGAAAGAAGTTGAATGGCATATATTACTCTAAACCAAAAAGCATCATGCAAATGTGAAAAGAATGTACAGAATTTAGCCTTATTGTAGTTATTAGGTCTGGACAGTTTTCTTTTATTGTCAGCACATTCATTTCATTCTGTGTATGCATGTATGCTGAGGTATTTGAGATGGGAGAATTTTTAACTTTCAGAGCGTACACATGAATCTCACCACCTGGCATGCTGTGTATCTGAGAAGAGGAATAGTCTGTTCCCTCTGCTGGGAATTCCTCTCAACAATGTGGCCAAAATCAGATGGATAGTCTGTGTTGACTTTACCAACAGTGTCACTGCTTTCACGTTCTTTTCTAAATTTTTCTTGTCTTCTTGATGGGACTAAGTGCACTCCTGGGTTTCAGTAACTGTCTTTTTTGCAGAGATCATTTCCCTGATACCTAATTTTTTCAGTCTTCTCATATATTGCATAGGAGAAAGTAATTTCTGGAGCCATGTATGGTTTGCATCAGTTTTAAACCCATGAGGGTGCGGGATGGGGGCTGTTCGTACGTATCAATGATATGAGTTTTTTTCAACTGCTAGCTCTTCATTGGAATTCAGTGGCATTGAGTGCAATTCTGTTTCCAGTTTTGGACCTGCCAAGATGTCTTTTCTTCTTGGGTAAAAACAAAATACCAAAATGGGAGTGCCAGTGGAGTAGGTCTAAAAACATTGCTGGTAAGCTGAGAATTGCTAGTGCCAGGACCTCCCAGGCTGCAGTGACTTGTCCAATGGTAGGATCATGCACATTTTTACCAATGCTTCATGTCTTGACTGTGATCAGTTGCCAGAAAAACTGGGATGTTCCGGTCAGTTTGTGTATGGATGGTTTTGTTAGATTAACACCAGCAGTTTCAGTTAAGTGGAGCGAGTCTCAGTCTCTCTGCCTTTTCCCTGCATGTCCTTTCCCCTGTGCACATTCTTCTCTCTCATATCAGATACTTTGATTACTTAACAGCTAATGATAGATGCTTGCCTTGTATGATACACTTTGATCCTAACAGCCTCCAGTTTCCTTTGATGTGCCTTTCTTTCTGCTCTTCTGCTGTTGATACTGAAGTACCTTCTGCATCTTCAATTCTGAATCTTCTGTTCTCTTACGGACTGCAAGAGAGAGCTAATCTGTAAGCCAACACCACTGAATGGTTTTGTAAAGAGATACAGGTGTGCCCCTTTATAATTTGGATTTTCCAATACTTAGACATGTTGTACAGATATACAGTACTTGACATGCTTGTGAGAAATATGTGCATTTAATTGTTGTGGAGTGTCTAGACTCTTTGACATCCAGATTCTCAAAAGTTGCCACAGGCATAGTAATTATCTTTTGTTTTTGTGTTGGTGAAATCTTCATGATTTGCTAAAACATTGAACCTGTATTTGAGAATCTCCTAGCAAAGAGGGAAGGATGTTTTCAGTACCCATATAAAAAAGTTTTACATGTAAGAATACTAGAGCCAGTCTACAACTGTATGACACTTTCTACAGAAGGGGTTAATTTTCCTATCCACAACCTCCTCTTGCCCAGAGATACTTCTGTTTGGTTTGCGTTATCTGCCTGTGGAAGGTGATCACAGTGATAACAATAGTAACTGTTCAGGAGGTAAGAAGAATGCTCATGCTAAAATAGGGATTTTTTGTATGTCTTGCTAAAGCACTGCTTGGAAGGGACATCTGTAGATTATCTAGTCCTGTGTCCTGAGGCGGGTTGTTCGGGGCAAGCTGGAATTGGCTGTGTCTGGCACAAGGCAGTCCCAGCCTCTCTTCACAGAGATCCCTTGCAGCTCCCCTGATACCAAAACCTGGACACCTACACTCAGTACAGTGGGGTTCCTGTTGGCCCATTTCTCCAGCCTGTCGAGGTCCCTCTGGATGTCGGCACAAGCATCTGGTGCATCAGCCACTCCTCCTAACTTTGTATCGGCTGCGAAGGTGCTGAGGGTTCACTCTGTCCCATTGCCAAGGTCCGTAATGAAGGGGTTAAACTGGACCCCAGTATTGACCCCTCTGTGGTACTGCACTAGTGACTGGCCTCCAGCTGGACGTTGTGCTGCTGATCACAACCCTCTGAGCCCAGCAGTGCAGCCAGTTTCAGTTCACCTCACTATCCATTTATCTAGTCCGTACTTCATTAGTTTGTCTGTGTGGATGTTGTGGTAAGACTGTCTAAATCCTTGCTAGAGATGGGATAAACAGTGTCTCAGCTCTTCATCCACTGAGCCAATGATGTCATCACAGAAGGCAGTCAGATTGGTGAGGCATGATTTCCCAAATCACTTGGCATGTGTATTCCCAAAATAT
Source organism: Haliaeetus leucocephalus (assembly GCF_000737465.1). Lineage (NCBI taxonomy): Eukaryota > Metazoa > Chordata > Aves > Accipitriformes > Accipitridae > Haliaeetus > Haliaeetus leucocephalus. The sequence goes on from NW_010972653.1 coordinate 6,422,974, forward strand.
TAACTTGCATATAAAGAACTCATGTTAAAGAGCAAAAGTTATGGCTGTTCTGTCCTCCAGAGAGAGCTGTTCTCTTGAAGAAAGTAGTATTTTCCTTCCTTTTGATTTTTTGAACATTTTTAATTTTTTTTATGACCAGACCTAAATACTACTGCTTGTTGATAGAAAATACTCTTTAGAATCTAAAAGCAAAGGTATCAGTTTGAATATATACAACATGTAGTTATAACAACATAAACTTACATGAGAGCATAATTTCTCCCTGTAAAAAGTTGCACTGATAGAGATTACATTATATACTGTCATGAGTAATACCATTGGTTATCCATAATGTCATGGGGAAGATTCTGTGAAGACTAGTTAGGGAATAGCTGAAGGACCAGAAAGCTTTTTTGAAAGAATCAGTGCATTTCTGTGATTTTTTAATTTTTTTTTTAACATAAAGAGCAGAAAGGACTCATCAAATATCTTTATTAATCTTACAGTTAACTGTTCTACTAATGAAGATTAGTGATCTTACTCTATTCTGATTGTGCATTGATTTTTATTCTTTTCAGGGAAATTGCTGGTATATAACTCCTAATGTAGCTTTTGCATTATTTAGACTAGATAACTTGAGTTTTCTATATGGTACAGGGAAAAGACAGAAGAGACGTCAGGAATTCATTTATTAAGCTTGTTGAAATTAACAAATTTATCGTCAAATTTACTATGTTTTACTGTTCATCATGCAGAGTAGTTGTATCCCAGAAGTTTGCTGACACAGAAGTAGGCTGATGGAAGGATGACAGATTGTAACTGACTTTTAAAACATCCTTGAAGACAAATAAACCAGCTTTTCTGTCTTTTATCTTCCCTGAGATGAGGCTGTCTGTTAAGAACCTGTGTTGCACGGGACAGGAATGATGGCTGTATTTGGTACACTGTCAGATGAAAGTGTGGTGTATAACTTGACTTTTTTTCCCAAGACTTCAGCAATAAATCTTACTGTTACTCTGAATCAGTGTGCACGTTTTAACGGCCATTGTGGTTCCTAGGCTAGATTGATTTATTTATTAATTTCTAAACAATGTGACTGAGTTACTTCAAGATGTAACAGGCTGTATTAGAGATGTCTTCAGTGGACAAATCATTCAGAAAGAAAGATATTTAACAATGTAACTTTTTTTTTGGTAGCCATTTTTAATGTCTGAAATGTTTTGGTTTTTTTTTGTTTGGTTTGGGTTTTTTTATCTCTTATGGGACAGGGTTTAATATCATGTTCTCCATTTTTATTGCAAGTTTACTGCGTGGTTTGAAAACCATTCCTTCTCAATGGCAATTAAAAACTGGAAACAATGTTCCTCTGTAGTTTTTGGCCTTTTATTGTCAGTGTATGTGTATCATTTGCATCACTTCCCAATGCATCGCTTTTCCTATCATTTTGATTTCAGAATGGCCAGACTCCACTCATGTTGGCTGCTGAGCAAGGCAATTTAGAAATTGTGCAGGAGCTTCTCAAGAAGGGAGCTAATTGCAACTTGGAAGACGCAGTAAGTATTAGTGCTTTATGTGATGGTACCTAACAGTAGAGGAAGAAGTTGTTTCAAGAGGCAGGCAAAGAAAAGAAATTTAGGTTAGTGTTGAAGGGATGGAAGAAAAAAAAAAAGGTCGAATATGATGACATATAAGAGAAATTTTATCCAAAATCGCTTGGCTCTGTATTCCTCTGATTTGATTCCTCATAAAGAATAGGGTTATTGAAGGTGTTTTAAATGTCTGAGGGTCTCTGCTGAATGCTGCTGCTGTTTCTTCTGGGAAATTAGTACTAGAAAGCTATAATAATAGGATTGGTAGTAGTTGACATGAAAAGATAGGCAGAATAGAGAAATAGAGCATCAGAGATGAGGTCCAGGTGATTTTGCTTATCTCAGTGATGTTGTGGTATGTCAGGATTTTTTTTTCTTTTTTTTTTTTTCTTGCTTGGCTTTGATGTTTCTCAATAAATACTGAGGGAGATTTTAGGTTAAAGGATTATTTCAGGTGGAAGCCAGAAGAGTGGCAGAGAAGGGTTTCGAATTTAGGAATTGTCTTCCTGCCTTTGCAGAAGAGGTTGACCCTAGGTGAAAGATGCCTGGAAAGGGTGAATAGGACAGAGGTGGTGTTAAAAAGTTTTGAAAGGTCTGTATATTCCAGTGAAGAGTGATAAAGAGGAAAAGGATGTTGCTTGTGTGGTTTTTTTCTTCTGCACTTAGTTTAATTGTAGCAGTGTTGACATCCAGGAAAGGTCTGGTGTGAAACCTGTCATTTAAAAAAAAAAAAAGTATTTTTTGAGACATTTTATTACACTCACTCTAAGCATTAGAGTTCCTGTACGTATAAGAACAGTTACCATATAAACTGTTACTATATTTATACGTGTATAGCACACAAAACAGTAGTCCACACCCAGACATGTTTTGAGCAGTGGATGGAAGATAAGTGTAGTGCAAGAGGAAATCTATTTCCTGAAATGATCACGAATCTAAGAAGCTGTGGTCCAAATTCCCCTGCATATTAGCCCCTTGGGTGCTGCCACCCACTGTATGTGGAGACAGACCACCACCATTTTCTGTGGTCTTGGTTGCCATCTCGTCCCCACCCAGCATTTCTCAATGTGTTGACCTCATGCTCTAATCCTTTGTAGGTGTTCCTTCCTTCATAAAATTTTTAAGACGTTAACCTGCAGTGAACTGAGGAGTGGAGAGTGATGGATATTGGTAGGGAGATCTGGAGTAGTTGTTGGTCTGTATTTTCATGTGTATAACTGGCAGGTAGTCTATGAGTTTAATTTTATTTTTTTTTTTTTTTTTTCCCCCAAGGACAGCTTTTTTAATGGGTTGTGCATTTCCAGTTGTGGGTTAAACACTTGAAAAACAAGGTAATTATATTGAAATATTGAATATCACTTAAAAATGATTTTTCCTTTTTCTAGGATAACTGGACAGCTCTTATTTCAGCAGCTAAAGAAGGGCATGCAGCTATTGTAGCAGAGCTACTCAATTGTAATGTCAGTTTGGAGCATCGGGATTTGGTGCGTGTTGTAGTGTAAAAATAAAATAGTTTTTAGTAAGAAGAACAATTTTGGGAGTTGGAGATTTTCAGTTCTGTAAAACAGATCAAAGATCTTTTATTCTTAAGTACTCAATGCTGTTAAAATGGAAGAGACTATATTTAAATATTGTTTTTACAGCTGTAAAATAGTTGCTTTAGTGTTAATAAAGGCAACTTATTTTCTAGGGCTGCTTTTTTCCTTTTAATTTGCTTTGGAAAAAAGCTAAACTGAAGAACCATTTGATTTTTGGGTGTGTTTTGTGTGGGTGGGGTTTTGGGGGGGGGTGTTGTTTTTTGTGTTTTTGTTGGGGTGGTTTTTGTTGTTTGGTTTTTTTTTTTGTGGTGGTGGCATTTTTTTTTAAAGTATTCTGGTAAAATAAATGTTATCTTTTCCCAGAAGTTACCTGTCTGTATTTACTTTTTCTCTGGACAACTGTGATTATTTGTATAGCAGTCTTTATTCTCAATATCCTGGAATTTGTTTTCGTTCATCTTGCCAGATTTTTTGTATGGGAAGGTGGGTGCTATAGTCCAGTCCACCTAAAGAATTACAGAAATTACTTACGTGATTAGGAGGTTAGATGCCTCTGAAGAGGTGGAGACTTGTCTCCATTGACTGAAGAGGGAATTAGGTACCTGCAAGGGCTGATTTTGTTCTGCTTGAGTATGGAAAATCACTAGGGGAGAATTCGAGTGCTTCCTTTAATTGAAGTTCCACTCTGTCTGAAGGCTGAGGCATCTTGCCATGTCCTACTAATCTAGCTTTTTCGCAAGTGTAATGTTAAATACATCCACATGGCCAGTGGTTGATTTCTAGGCCTGTGTCAGTCTGAGAGGGATCTTTTACCTCCCCCAAGGTGTATTATGAAGAAACAAATAAAAATTGTGCTTACAATTATCAGAGGCATACTGTTATTTTAAAATTAGTTTTGGTTACCTGACCTGTCAAATGCCTTAGGTAGCGAAACCTTGTTGTCTCCTGGTTTACAAACTGAAATGAACACACCAATGCAGTTTGAAATGAATTGCTCTTATTACTCCCTTAAGAGGACACAGGATTTGCTTCTTTTTAGTGAAGAAGCAAATCATTACATAGTTCCTTTATGAAGTGCAGCTGTCTGTTACACAGATCAAAAGTAAACCCTCCATGTTAATTGATTTGGATTCTAGACTTCTGTTTTAAGATAGTGCTTTCTTTTTGGTAGTCTTCTTTTTGTCCGGTGATCTGATTTGTATGCACTTGAAGTCTGAATTGAGTGTTTACAGCAAATTCAGGAACATTTAGGACATGATAGTCTCCCAAGTTTTGCATACAGCAGGAAATTAGTGCTTTCATAAGTGTGCTTATTATTTATCCTACATAAGTAGGATTAGAAGGTTGTGTAGTCAACCCTTACTACGTTTTGGACTTGCAAAATAGTCTTAGGACCAATACAAAATGAAATAGAAGTCATTAACTAGGTTTCTAAAGAGTATTTTTCAGTTTTTACATTTCTTTGAATTGTGCTTGCCAGGGAGGATGGACTGCCCTGATGTGGGCATCATATAAAGGCCGTACAGAAGTAGCTAAACTGCTGCTTGAGAAAGGAGCAAATCCAAACATCACAGGAATGGTAAGTTTTAGTCTTAGATGCCCCTTCTTCCCAAATGTTTGAAGTCCTGACTTGTGTCCTCATCTTATTATCTTGATTAAACATTTTGCATTCTTTGCAATATAATATTAATCACTATAATTTATGTAGAAAGGGATTGCTTTAATAATCTGTATGACAGCCACTGGGTTTTTTTATTAATTTTAATTTTTTTTAATTAAAGCAAATGAGTGTATAGCTCTTAATAAGATTCAAATTAGCAGGAGAGGAAATAATAGAAAAGATAAGTGGTGTATCTAATGCTACTTGTATAACAATTGTCATTTTTCTGCTCCAGTAGAAGTTAATAGAGTAACTAATATGTGCAATTTCAAAGCAATAATTGTTTCATAATAGTTACCAAATGGGTTAGATTAATATGTACAATACATGTGTGAGAGGAGAATTAAAAAACTAAGTTTTTGAGGTTTATTTCATTTTATAAGCATTTTCTATAAAAGTATAGGCACGTTGAAACTTGAGTCAACAATTTGTTTATACTGTTGGCTCTCTGGTGTTTGAGGCAACAGTGAACAATCAAGAAAGAACACTAGTGACTTACCTTTCTGATTGTTGATTTCATCTGGTTTGCATATGCAGCTTCTGCATGCATGACATATGACTGATCTGCAGTCCTGATATTGCATATCTGTTGCTTTTCTCTTACGTTGTAAAAGTTTATATTAAGGTGAGGATGTGAATTTTTAAACTTTGTTTATGGAGTTATAAACCAAAATTGATTCAGAACAGGAGATGTCTTGCTAGATGTCATCTAGACAACGTACCAGGCAACAGTTACTGCTATGTAGTTAGATTTATTTCTGTATATTCCTTCTTCTATGGGTTTATTGTCTCTTGGAGCATTATGATCAATATTGTTCATGAAAAATAATTAAGACTGATTTTATTTCATATGGTGTGGTGGTTTTTTTTTTTTTATTCTAAGCAATACAGTGTTTATCCAATTATTTGGGCAGCAGGACGGGGCCACTCAGATATAGTACATCTCTTACTGCAACATGGAGCTAAAGTGAACTGCTCTGACAAAGTAAGTTATATTAATAAAATATTTAATTTCTTTAATGCTTGATACATTTTTTGTAAAAGTAAGTTTTATTAAAGAAATAAAAATCTATGATTTTTTGATTGGAAAAACACCCACTGTTATATTTTGCCCATGAGATTTGTATTAGTGTGCTAGAGTAAGTCATTATACTTGCAAGAGGTTTTTCTGTAGTATGCTGAAGGTGATTGTGAACATTTATTTCAGTGGGGCATATTTCTGTTTTCTATGATATTGGAAACCGTGCTATCCTAGGTTGCATAGAAAAATAATTCTTACAGCTATCATTTACAAAGAAAAAGTTAAAATGGCTTTTCAAATGTTTGTGTTAATTCACATCTTTGTAAAAACCTAAGCAATAAAGTATAGGATGAATACTAGATTGTAGGAGATTCTAAATACAGAGAACAATACAATAAAATGTTATAAATGTTTTTGCAGTATGGAACCACCCCACTGGTTTGGGCAGCGAGGAAAGGTCATTTGGAGTGTGTGAAATACTTGCTGCAGATGGGAGCTGATGTTGATCAAGAAGGAGCTGTAAGTAAAAAAACCGTTCTTCTTCCAGTGATAAGGTGTGTGTGGGTACATACATCTGTGTGTCCTGTTTTATAATACAAATACAAAAAAATGCATGAAACAAGATGAAATGTTGATGTTGGAGTACATTATTTTCCATCTACTTGCAAACTACATGTAAGGATTATTTAAACTTCTTTGTGCCTTTTAATAAAAATATTATGTAACTAGGGAGTTGTATTGACAGTTGACACATTATGTCAAGTGTAAATTTTAATAAACACAAATTAATTTAGGTTACTGTTCTCTGAAGATTAACACTGTCAAAATTAATTCTGTACCCAAGCCTGGTATGTCAAACAACTTATTCCTCAGTGCTATTTGAAAAATAAATTAAACACAAAGCATCTTTTGAAAATAATAATGGCTGTTGTGCCTTTTCAGAAGTTGGACATTTTTTAGAGGTTTTCAGCTGCATATTGTTTTTAAATAAAACAGTGTTGTGGTTTAACACCAGCCAGCAACTAAGCACCACGCAGCTGCTCACTTGCTTCCCCTCCCCGCCTCCCAGTGGGATGGGGGAGAAAATTGGGAAAAAAGTAAAACTCATAGGTTGAGATAAGAACAGTTTAATAGAACAGAAAGGAAGAAACTAATAATGATAGTAATAACAATACTAAAATGACAATAATAATAAAAGGATTGGAATATACAAAACAAGTGATGCACAGTATAACTGCTCACCACTTGCCAACCGATGCCCAGTTAGTTCCTGAGCAGCGATCCCCCCGAAGTCCAACTCCCCCCAGTTCATATACTGGACATGACATCACATGGTATGGAATACCCCTTTGGCCAGTTTGGGTCAGCTGTCCCGGCTGTGTCCCCTTCCAACTTCTTGTGCTCCTCCAGCCTTCTTGCTGACTGGGCATGAGAAACTGAAAAATCCTTGACTTAGTCTAAACAGTACTTGGCAACAACTGAAAACATCAGTGTGTTATCAACATTCTTCTCATACTGAACCCAAAACATAACACTATACCAGCTACTAGAAAGAAAATTAACTCTACCCCACCTGAAACCAGGACAAACAGATTTTAATTTTTTTGTTATACAAGACACTTAAAATGCTTGTCAAAATTAAAAAAAAAGTCAGTAAAAGTTAAGTGGAAAATTAGGACAAATGTTGGTATTCATGTAATTATTTCTGAAGTTCTTTGTGAGCAGTATTGGCAGACCTGGGTGCTCTGATAATACTATGTTCCATATGACAAGAAAATTATTTTACTGTGCATGCGACATTCAGGAGTTAGAATAAACTGATCTGAGCTATACTGCTTGCATCTGAAGTGTTCTCTCCTATAGTACGTGGTTTATTTCTTTTTTTAAAAAAGCATAGCAGGTGCACTTTAAAATGTAAAACTGAAGTAACATTTGGGTGGTTAAGAAAGTAAGGTCAGTGAGTGTTCTTTTGTTATTTAAACTGCTGATATAATGAGGATTTCTGTATTCACTGTACAATAAAATCTGTTGTTTCTGTTTAAAGAATTCTATGACCGCACTTATTGTAGCAGTGAAGGGTGGCTATACGGACTCAGTAAAAGAAATACTGAAAAGGAACCCAAATGTAAACTTAACAGATAAAGATGGAAATACAGCTTTGATGATTGCATCAAAGGAGGGACATACTGAAATTGTGCAGGATCTTCTTGATGCTGGAACTTATGTGAACATTCCTGATAGAGTGAGTAAATATTCATCATAATTGTGGTTTTATATACATGTAATAATAATATATATTTAAATACCAGTGTACGCGAATTTGTGGGTACATGATTTTTCTGGCTTTCTAATTTTTCTGCCATCTAGGGGTATTTTTATGTATTGCTATTTTACAAGCCTGTTAAGTGGCAAATGTTGCTATGTGTAGGTAAAGGATAAAGTACAGAAACTACTCTTTTTCTTTGAGATTCTTGAATTGTGAGTTTCCACAGGGCATGGAAATGATTTATGGTTGTATATTTGTCATATGTGTAATACAAGACTAATACTGAACTAACTTGCAGGTTTGGGGTGGGGTTTTTGTGCATTAATGTGCGTGGTAGTACTCTTAACATTGTAAAACAATGGATATTATAAAAAAGAATATATTTCATTCAGCATCTACCTTTATCTTTTACAATGAAACTTTTTAGTAGGAAACTTGCATATATTAGAGGAAGACACCGGCTCTGGGTTGACATGTAAATGTAACTGTTGAAAGGTGTGCTGTGTACCTGAGCTGCGATTGCATTGTTCAGTAGAGGCATGTAGTACGGGCAGTGACCAGAGCATGAATCCACTTGCTAGCCACTCAGGGATTTATTTGGTTTCTTATATAGGTGCCTTGGATTTTCTGCAGTGTCCTCTTGATAGTCATTTTTTTCTGAAGTGCCAGAGGCAGGCCAAGCACTGCACCCTTGGGGCTATAGGTGGTTAGATACCTAAACTTAGGGGCCTCTGTCAAGTTCAGTGTTTTAGTTCAGAGCAGTAATAGGGTTTTGAGGCTGAATTCCCAATACCTAAATTGAACTGCTTGGGGCTGTAGAGAAGAGAGGAAAACCTCCTACTATTTGCCTCATAATTTTAAAAGGATTTTTGGATGTATTTTCCTATATTTCAGCTGTCAGCTTAGTGCATTTCTTAGATGGTTATGTACTGAGCTGCAGTGTTGCATGTGACAACAAATTTGATCTGAGGCATGTATCAAAGCAAAACTTCAAATATTTAAGAAAATACATTGCAATCTCCCTTCCCACCTCTTCTGTCACAAAATTCTACAACTGTCTGCATTCCTGTGCCTTTAGGAAGGATAAATTACAGCTTCCAGTACAGCTGACTGTAATCCAAAAATACATCAAACAATGAAGTAGTCTTAGTTTCAGATGCTAGAGCAGGTTTTGATAAGGAAAATTTCTTGGTTTGCAGCCAGGTTTCTAATGGGTGTGATTGATAGGGGATCTACTACTACTGAGATTTCTAACTGAGTTCCGCAGCTGTGATTTAGCTATGCTTTTATTTATATTTCCTGTTTCATCATAAAAGAAATATTAGGTAGTTTCAGGATTTCATTTTCTGACATTTCAACATATCCTTACGTGTGTTAAAATCAGATGCCTTAAGCAGAATTGTAACTTTGTTTTACGTATGTGCAACTCCGTTTACCACAGCAAAATGTTTTTTCTTTTGATCAATTTGAGATAAAATCAGCGTTTTGCTTCTTTTCTTTGTAACAGCATAGTTTATAGAAACAGGATAGCAGTCAAATCTGCACAAAAAAAAGGGATAAAATTCTTTAAAATTCTTGAAGATCTTTTGTCAGCTGTGAAACATCTAAAGGAGACAGCCAACATTCTTGTCTGATTGTAAAGAGGTTATTACTGTGAGTGGTTGGTCTTCCTATGAATGTAGAGAACAGCTGGATTTCTTCATATTCGTTATTAATTTTAATTTGTGCTGTTATGTTTTAGGAGAGTGGTTTAAGATGGACCTGTTTTGGGGGTGTTTGTTTTGCCATAAATATATAATATTTCATCCCTTTGCAAAAAAAAAAAAAAAAAAGTCCAGAATTTTTTCTTCTATATAGCTGTTTTTTGCAGAGATAGAACTATTTTTTGTATCTTTAAAATGAGTGCAGATTTCTTGTTGTAAATAGGCATAATGTATCTTTTGAGGCTGTAAGTTATTCTGTGTTACATTTCTTTTTGTTAAATAGAATTAATTCATCTTCAATTTTCTTTCACAATTTTTCTAGAGTGGAGATACAGTGCTGATTGGGGCTGTTAGAGGAGGTCATGTTGAAATTGTGAGGGCCCTGCTCCATAAATATGCTGATATAGATATCAGAGGTCAGGTAAGTACAACAATGTAAATGTTAGAGTAGTTCTTAAATAGGATGTGAATTCGAATACCAAACAATTATACCATGTTTCTAAAACCAGGGCTTTAAAATCTTGCTCAGTCTACTCTGTAGGAAAATTGGATTCCCATCAAACATTAAAAATATGTCATGTTGCTGTGCAGATTTTAAGATACAAGACATATGTAATTGTAATGACTTAAGCAGCATTTTTTTCAGTTAATTTGTATAATGGTTGAAAAGCAAAAGATGTGAATTGAATTCACTTTATCTGCACTACTGAACAGATTTAAAATAATGAGATACTTTAAAAATTCCTTAGTATTATTATTTTAATACTTAATATTTTAAATAACAATATCTTAAAAAATGATACACCTTAGATTATATCTGTTGTCAGTGCAGTTCTGTCACTATGCTTGGTTGGTTCTTGTCTCCTTCGCTAACTTCCTTTCTTGTGTTAAGCAGTGTTGTTGTCAGTGATTTCCATGTTTTCTACCGAAAGCTCTCTTACTCAGCATGGTACTTTTTATTGTTACATTCAGCTTGCTTTCTTTTGCTTGAAGCTATTCAAATCACTCTGCTTGCAGGCACATATGTTCTGCCGAGTTTGAACATGAAACTAACTCGTCACCAAGAGCTGCAAAGATTCAGTGCCTGCTATTGATGTAGAGCCTTTTTGAGAAGCCAAGAAGCTTTTAGTCTGGGGAAAAAGTAGTGTTTGGATCTCTTCCTCTAACCTGCCATTGCAAACCTGGAATTGTGTGTCTCAGCTTCTTGCTGACATGGGTCTGAAAATCTGGAGCTTTTCAATGTCTTGATATGACCAAAGCAATACAAAAACAGCAAGAGGACCCAACCTCCTTGGGGGCAGGGAAGCTTGTGACTTTTGGCAGTGTGAGGATATCTGTATAGCCATTTGCAGTGATTAATCTCGAAAATACATTTGTGGCCTTGTTGACACAGCAGGAGTGAGTACCATCAGAGGAAGGTTCTGGCTATGCTCTTCAGATTACGACCAGCAGTATATAAAAAACGGTGATGAGCGCTAGTATTTAGCAACTCCGCTGCTGTTTGGCACTGCAGCACCTGTCTGCCAGCCAGACCTGTTCTGGGGAGATTTGCTGCCTGCCCAAATCTGTGATGTTCCAGAAAGACTGCTGAGTCTTGTCCAGCCTTCCAGCAACTGTGTTCCTTGCTGCTCATTCATTCATATGGACACTAGTCAGGGGAGACCTTGAGCAGATAAAACATGACTACAGGGCCCTGGGAGCAAGTGTTGGGGCAGTGGGGGGGCTCAGGCTGTGTTGCCCTCACCCCTTCTGGTAAGAGGGAAGGCCCAGCTGGGAGCATCTGGCAGACAAGTGCCTGGCTGTGCAGCTGATGTTGCTAGTGAGGAGGCAGCTTCCTCAGGCTGGTGTCTTGTTGGAAGCCACCTGACTGAAGGACAGAGGACATGAAAGCCAGGTGACCAGAGAGGAAAGAAAATTTAGTGACCAGGCTTGTTAAACTGTCAAGAAGGACTTTAAACTCAGTTTGCTATGAAGCCGGGTGGGAGAGGAAGAGCTGCAAATGAAAGAAGCAAGTGAAAAGGCTGCCAGTGGGATTTTGACATTCCTGCTTAGAAGCAGGTGTGTGTTCAGAGGCTTTTCTTAAATGTCTCTACACAAGTGTGCATTAAACAGAAAGAGTCATGGTGCATTCACTAGGCTACAAAAAGATTACAGGCATGGAAACTTCCTGGTATAGCATACATCACTGGGGAAAAAAAAAAAAAAAATGACACAAGCAGATTTGCAACTATCAACTGTTCCCCCTGGTTCAGTGGTACAATGTATGGCTGATCTGCATTCTGGTACTTTGTGTTGACTTTCACGTCTATCTACTTTTACAGCTTTCCAGCTCACATAGCCTGTTTTTAGGCCAGCCAACCAGTTCAACAGTTTTATTAGGCTATACTGTAAAATTGAGACAAACATGGAATTTTTTTTAAAGGCCTGGAAGTGGTTAGCATTTCCATGTTCTAATAGGAGAGAAAAAAAAAAGCTGCAGAGAAACATGACTTATATAATAGGGGTAAAAAAGACAACACTCTGGAAAAAGTTGGTTTATTTCATTAGAAAACTTGTGTATTTGAGTTACAACTGAATACTCATGTATAGTTTTGGAAACTGTTTCAAGGCAGGTTGAATCTGCTTGGATTGTTAAAGCTCTTAATATATTTTGCACAAGTTTTTAAAATAGATTTGTGTTCTCTAGCCCGATTTCCGTTACCCCCGGCCCAAAGTTCTGCTGCTGTGCCAACTAGATTTGGTGGTGTTTCCCTTTGCCCTGAGCTGTGCTAAAATTTTCTGTATTATGTGCTGTTTTCTATATAGTGGTTGTACTTTATATACAGTTTTTGAAATTAATCCAACTGAAAGTACTGTTAACATTTAATACTCCCTTTTTTCAGGATAATAAGACTGCTTTATATTGGGCAGTTGAGAAAGGAAACGCTACAATGGTGAGGGATATCTTGCAGTGCAACCCTGATACTGAAACATGTACCAAGGTAATGATTAGAACTTTAACTGAATGCTTTGTTTAACATCTGTTCTTTTCTCAGCTCCTATGTGATGTTAAAATCATAATACCAAATTCAGTTTTTTTGAAGTGTTGGTGCTTTGCATGCTGTTAAAAAAAAAATTCTTCTGAGACACGGAATGTATTTTCAGCAATGGTAATATCCATTTTGTTGATAAACATCACCTACTACTAAAACTCGATAGCAGGGAAAGTGTGGATACTTTACCTCAGCATCACTGACATGACCAGCAATAAGGAGTAGAGAGCAGGTGCTACTGGAAACTGAGGAAAGAAGTCTCTGATATTACTAAGCGTGAAAGTTCAGCCCACCATTTCTTGCATATGCAGGAATAAAAACAATAGAGGAAGTAGTATGTACAGCAGTGAAATACCTTTTCAGTGAGTCTCTTTTCAAATACTTTGTATTATATCTGAGTCTTGTCTTTCTCTGTTTGACACTGTTATTAACAGAAGTGTATTTTGTTCTGTGATTCTAATCAATCTAGAATATGGGGTCTGTGATACTTTTTGATAACATGCACTGAAGTGTTGTTACTTGCACAGTAACATATTTAATTAAAAAGTTCCCTTAAAAGTTAGGGATTTAATTTGTTACACTATCACTAGTTTTTGCTTGTTTTTGAGTATACAGAGAAGATCTTTTTGTTAGGCCTACTTTTCCCTTTTAGGATGGAGAAACACCACTTATAAAAGCAACCAAGATGAGAAATATTGAAATAGTAGAGCTTCTTCTGGATAAAGGAGCTAAGGTCTCTGCTGTAGACAAGGTAAAGAATATTTGTTTGTTTAGTTTAGTGTATTTAATAATTTTAGTTTTGCAGCAGAATTTTGTAGGGAGCTGTCAAGGCTAATACAGAAAGAGAGCTTCCCATATGCTTCATGATTAAATAGACCATAATACTTAAATGCTTAGTCTCCTGTATGCTTAATAATTAAATAGATCAGAATACTTAAATATAAATTAATTCCCACAATTAATATATTGATTTTTTGTTTGTATTAGGGTACTTTTAGTAATATGAAAAGAAAAAATTCCAGGTCAGGGATAAAACTTTCACAGATAAGAGTATTGATTCTTAATACACTTGAAAAAGAGCATAGAGAATGGTGGTTATTTGTTGCTGATGTTTGTTTTTGCTTAATAGACACTAAACTAGGCAACACCAAGGACAAATACAATGCTTTATTGCTGTCCTCTTATGCATTACCTACTTTGACTGTAAACCTTTTAAGTATAGGAACATTTATTTGATACTTTTTTAACCTCCTAGTATTATATTTAGGGCAAATAAGTAATAATGTTGATTTGATGTAATAAGGAAACTTTTACCAGAAAGCTTTTTGGAGACGTCTCAGCAGACATTGAAATACTTCTAACAAGCAATATCTCTTGTTCCAAAGAAGTCTCTGAATTTGCTAGTAGACATTTGTTTGTAAATAGAGACTACTGTTTTCATGAACCTTAAGGTGTTATTATAAAAGTTTAAGAAAGAAGATAGTGCCTTAGATTTAGCGTTATAAGAACTGCCTTCTCACAGGTCTTTTCTGGAACTTTTGTAATGCTTTTTCAAGGGGAAAAAATGCTTGCTGAAGGTGTTAATACTGTTGAGAATACCTTAAGAGGTATTTCAAGTAAATACCACATCTGAAACGATGTGGGACATATATTCTGTTCCTAATCTTAGGAATTCATGTTAGCTATTACTAGTTTTTCACTTAATTGCAGAAAGGAGATACTCCACTTCATATTGCCATTCGTGGAAGAAGCCGTAAACTTGCTGAATTACTCTTAAGAAATCCAAAAGATGGTAGATTGCTTTATAGACCCAACAAAACAGGAGAAACACCTTACAATATTGACTGTAGCCACCAGAAGAGTATTTTGACACAGATCTTTGGAGCCAGTAAGTACAACTATTTATTTAATTTTATATTTTTTTGTAATCACTTGTATATTGAGAATCCAGTCTATTCAATTCTGTATGGAAAAGTGGTAACTGTTTAGTTTTTTAAATGTTGCAACTAATGGGAGAGCCTTAAAAAAAAATCAGTTGGCAAAAACATTCACCATTTAAAAGCCTAACAAAGGTCAAATGTACCTTTTACTTTTGACATTGGATACTGTGTGACTTCTGTTGATAGTTTTGTTTTTACTTAGATCTTGCTTATGTAGGAATTATTTTCTTTGACTTGCTCTGATTTGGGATTTTGTTTGAGTCTTTTGTGGTAAGCTCTAATGGTTTTGATAATTACATAACATTTATGTGGATGATTTAAAATTCTTTGAACAAGAATGTGCCAATAGTAACAGCTATTATACGGGAGGAGTATTTATACAAATATAGGCGAACCTGTCCTGATTTTTTTGTATGAAAATTGTCATATTGAAGAGATTTCTTAAAGCAGAGTTCTATAACACAGTATTTTTATTACAGGACACTTGTCTCCCACGGAATCTGACGGTGACATGCTGGGTTACGATCTGTACAGCAGTGCTTTGGCTGATATTCTGAGTGAACCAACCATGCAGCCACCTATCTGTGTAGGCTTATATGCACAGTGGGGAAGTGGAAAATCTTTTCTGCTCAAGAAACTGGAAGGTAGAGGTTAATTTAGCCTTTTCTGCAGGTTCAAATCTATCTATGAAAAGCATCACATGGGAGTTACTAGCTTTTGCAACAGCCATTGGTCCATGTAATGTATCCAGTCTCTGTTTCTGTAATGAAAGGATTTAAATTTTAGCATGGTCAGTTTATCTGTTGGTTGCTTTGTTCATTTATACAATGTCAAGACAGTCTTTGAGTGTTGCTGGCTGTTGTCCTCTGGGTTTCCTGTAGCAGTGAATCTACCCTTTAGGTGCTGCTGAAAGTATGGCTGCTGAAATATGCCTTGCTGGGGGTGTTTGTGTGTCAAATTGGGTTCAGACCTTTTGCTGCAGTATTTATTTATTGTGCCTCCTATGTATCATCTTACTTTTTTTTGAAGTTTAAGACCAAATTTCAGGATATTAATATTTTTTCTCTGTAGTGTATTTTCTGTTTCTAGTTTTCTTCCCCTATATCCTTGTTTACTTTTGGCTTTTTGAACTTTCTGAAATGACAGGGGCAGGCAAACACAGAGAGAGTCAATATTTTTCACAGTGCAGATAGGCATCTTATGTACAGGATGTTTTTCTGAGATGTTTCAGTATAATTCAAAATATTTTTACCAGTCTTGATGTTTCTTACTTTCTGTGATTCCTATGTTTTTAAAAGTTTTTATATTAGTCAAAATGGGGTCTCTGCGTTCATTTTGTTCACCTTGTGCCTCCTGTCATAAAGAAAAAATGATGTGCATTTTTGATTGTGATGTTTATTGCTGATGAGCTCTTACATTTTTAAAACACTTTTTCAGTATTTTCTTCCTGTTCTTCATTCATCTTTTTATTCTAGATTGTGTATTTAATGTTTCTTATTCAATAGATCCTAAATAAGTTTCTTCAGGAATTCCTGTTTTGGTAGATATGAATCAACAAACAGAAATAAATACTGAAGCTTTTACATTGTACTGTTATATCTGACTATTTGAGAAATGTGGTCCAGATTTCAATGATGGGGGTTTTGGTGTTAGGGTGGGGGGGGGGTTTTGACAGATATGGTGGGTTTATTTTTATTGCTGTCATAAAATACTTTTTACAATTTTGAAGGAGGATAGGAAATGGCATGGCTTTTAATATGCCTTTAAAAGCAGAAAATCTGCAGCAAACTGCAATTATTATGTATTTAAATGGTTTAATTCATTGCATGGATGAAAACTTATTTGCACTAATGTTTGAAGAAGAATTCAAGCATCGTTGTCTTTTTTTTTTTGGATCAGTAATAGGGAAAAGTTATACAGTCTAGTGAAAAAGTGTTTCTTTTCAAAGATGATCATTATAATACTTTTTTTGCTTTCTGTTCTGGAATGATTTAACATGTTAACTGGTCTTTTGTCTTTTTGTTTTAGATGAAATGAAGACTTTCGCAGGACAGCAGATTGAACCTCTGTTTCAGTTCTCCTGGCTTATTGTATTCCTCACACTTTTGCTGTGTGGAGGTTTGGGTTTGTTGCTTGCTTTCACAGTGGATGCAAAGCTTGGAATAGCGGTGTCACTCAGCTTATTAGCAGTTCTTTACATTTTCTTTAGTAAGTCTTATTTTATATGAAGTTTGGGAAAGTTTTATCTATTTTTGGAATTCATTATTGTTTTGTAGACATGCTTTGTGATTCAGAAAAAATACTGAATGTTTTTGTAGCAAATAGGATCACTTCAGACCCTTTCCTTATGTTTTGGATGTGATTTGTGTGGGGGCATTCTTGAAAGCAAAGGAGAATTTTGTATATTAACTTCATTATGTTACTCTTACCACTCTCATTTTTAGCCATAACTGTTAAAAATACATTCAACTCCTTTTACGCAACTCTGTGCCATATCTGTTCAAACTTCATGGTTCTTTCAGTTGTGAATGTTGATTAAAATAGAGCCATAACAACTTTTTTAAAATTTTTAATATTTTAGCTGTAATTTACTTTGGTGGCCGAAGAGAAGGTGAGAGCTGGAACTGGGCCTGGGTGTTAAGTGCAAGGTTGGCAAGACATATTGGATATTTAGAGTTGCTTCTCAAACTCATGTTTGTGAATCCACCAGAATTACCAGAGCAAACCACTAAAGCTTTACCTGTCAGGTTAGTTATTTCATTTATTTACTCTTGAATTAATAATTCAGGTTCACTCTGATACTTTTCAAACTGCGTTTTAATGTGCATGTTTATCTTCCTATGAAAAGCTGTTGAGATAACCTGTTTGAAAAATAATAGCCCTAGAAGATCATGTACTTACATTTTTCAGTGTGAAGAAGATAGTAGTGTTTTCAAGAAAACCTCTGTGCCAAAGTTGATGAAAGTTACTGCTTTTTAGTATTAGGGGGTTTGACTATCATCCTAATAAAAATTTGTAACAGACAAAATAAGAATTTAGTTTTCTGGTGTAGCTTACTGTGTATTACATTTAACGCTTGTTTCACTGATTACTTCTGTTAAGGTCTCTTTTTTTTTTTCTTTTCCTTTTTTTTTTTCCTGTAAGTAGAGCATCAGACTGCTCAAAGTTTCTAGTTTACCTGAAAGCAAGAAAATTTGTGCCATGTGTTTTATAGTTTTGTTTATTCCTATTGTTTAGAGACCTGTATTTTAACCTGATGGTGCTTCTATGTGATCTTACTCTTCCGTATTTTATTTTTTTAATCCTCCATAAACATTTGAAAATAGCTCAGAATGCAATTTTAAAAACACTTGTCAATATTATGTTTTGGCATCATAAAGATATTTTTATGTTTTTACTGCCATGTGAGGTGCCATTAGCATGTGATCATTTTTATCTTTTTAAGAAATCAAATTTTAGAATAGGAAGTGGGGCAAAGAAGAGGTTGATAACAGGAGAAGAAATAAATAAATACTTAAATTCCATGTAGAGTTTAAAAAAATTTAAGTATTTAAATATTTTACATTTTGTGCCACTTGAAAAAACTTTCAACTGTAGAGACACAGGAATATTTTTGTTTTGGTTGCCAGAAAATATTTAAAGCTTTCTGAAATATACAAAATACATGTTTTTTCTCTTTCAGATTTTTGTTTACGGACTACAATAGACTGTCCAGTGTAGGTGGAGAAACTTCATTGGCTGAGATGATTGCTACCCTCTCTGATGCATGTGAAAGAGAATTTGGTTTCTTAGCAACAAGGCTATTTCGAGTTTTCAAGACAGAAGATACACAAGGTTCTTATTACCTGAATGACATTTTTGATTATTCCATTTCAATGCTCCGTTATCAAGGTTCTGTTTTTCACATTGTAAGCTCTTTTTAGAAACTGTTGTAGCCATGCAGAAATTCATACAGAACAGAAAACTCTTTCTATTCTTTTGGAGAGAGAAATGCCCTGTTTTCTTTGCTCATCTTCATTTTATTAATATCATAAAGGAATATCTTTTGTGAAGTATAGTTTTCAGAAGTGTCAGTGGAAATGCATTTATATTACATCCTTTTAGATGCAGCGTGATATTTTTCCATAGCAATTAAGCCATTGTGTGTGAGTCAGATAAAGGGAAAAGTATACTTCTGTGTATTGCTAAAAGAAGTTTCTGTTTAGTTGATAGGATTTTAATTCAGAGCTTTTATGAGTGACCACTACTTATTCTTGGAAATAATAAATGTATAGAGCGTGTTGGTCCAAAGCCATAAATTGCTGTGATCAGTGCTGATAAGATGGGATGAAATATTCCTACTTGATCCAAATGGAACAAGTGTTTTTTCTTCTATGCCATTTGTACATCTGTAGATTTCTGAAAAAAAAATGTGCCAAACAGAGTATGATATTATGAAGAAAGGGAGTTCTTGAGGGTAACTTTCAATTCATAGAGGACTTACTTCTGCTTTGAGTTCAGTTTCAGTCAGTTACTTCTCATTTCATTTTGACCCTGACCAGAAATTGAGGAATCTGTTAGATGCTGTCTCTTGTCACAAAGGGAAATGTTTAGACTCTCCTGTCTTGCAGAGGGTGGAAAAAACCATGCTACGTGCTGAACACAATTTACTTTTCATTGTTCTTTGTCAAATTCACTGATGTTCTTTATGAAAGTGATATGTGGAGTTTTTCACCCTTATTTCCATATTAGACATTCTGCAGTTCTCCTTAACGTCAGTGAAACAGCTTTCAAGGTACTGTAATTTCTCTTGAAATTGACTTGAGAATGTCAGTGTAGTGCTGGCTCTTGTGATTATTTGCAGTAATCACTTTTTCCCTTTCATTAGTAATCTTACATTTATCTTGTATTCCTTGGCTCTCTTGCCTTCCTGTGCTCTTCCTTAATATCTAATTGATTATTTTTTTTAATTTTATCTATTTGGTGATCTTGCACATCTTCTCCTTGTCTCCGTATGTTTGTTAGGTCTAGGGTCATAGGTTTCTTGTCTCTAGATGTTCATAGAAATTCCATATCAGTTTCTTTTTAGTCTCCTGTATCTTTAATTTTTGTTACATCTGTAGACTTGCAGACAAGCCTATTCAATTGCCATTTCATTGCTGATGATTCCTAAGTCTCTAATCCAGTGCTATCTCTTTCTAGCTAGAAGAAGCTTACATCCCTACTTCAAAATGTCTATAACTGAATGTAATTATAACTGAGCTGTTATTCTTCTCTTCTTGCCCCTCACTCCTGTCATTACGCATTTCTGTTGCTTTGTCCTGCATCACAATCCTATCTGTCACATATGTCAGTAATATGAAAGACGTTTCCAGCTCATACCCTGGTCTAGAAAATCATACATGGGCCATGTATAAACCTTGGATGTTCTTTCCATATAGCATATTTAAAATTTGATTTTTCTGTTCCAGTTCAAATATTGATTTTTAGCTGTCATCGTTTTGTATCAGATTATTGCTGTGTTCTGTTCTTTGTTATCAACAAACGTGTACAGAAGATGTGAATCTTCTAGACGAGTACACCACTAGATGTGTACAGATCCTAAAGGCAGAGGCTGCCGCTTTGGAAAAAAGCTATTTCTTTGATCACTGCTTTATCTGTGCTAACCTCCAATTGCAATATCTCTTTGTCTCTTTCTTATCAATCCAATTGAAGTCAGGAGTTCTATATTCTCTTCTGAGGCCCTTGTGATCTGTCCAAACCTTACATACTGCAGTCCTCCCTTGTTTGTGTATGTTTTAGCATGAAAGAAAGGATAGTCTCAGGTTGTAGCTTGCAATTTTGATTTAGTTCACCAATGGCACCATTAGTATTAGATTATGTAAGTATCATGTTTCTGTTTAAAATGGAGTAGTTACCATACTGTTTTCCTAGGATTTACTTGCATAAATATACTTTACTAAGAGATGCCACAAAAGGGATGATACCACTGATATGAAATCTATTTAATAAAGATCATTTCCATCCAGTGTGGATTTCTTGAAGCAATGGAAATAAATTGAAGATTAAAAGAATATCTCTGCTTCATAATTTCCAAGAATTTTGGCAAATTTAGACCATTTTTGTCATGCTTGTGACTGGATGGTAACACTGCAATAACCTTTTGTGCAAGTTAGTGTTTTATGAGAAGTGTGCAAGTTAATAGATTTCGTACTAACTGTAATTACATTTTACATTCATTTTAACAGCAAATACTTGTCTCCTAGGTAAAAAGAAATGGAAGAAAACTTGCTGTCTCCCATCCTTTGTGATTTTCCTGTTCATATTGTCTTGTGTTGTTTCTGCGATTGCCCTGCTGGCGATTTTTAATGTAGAACCAGCCAACATGACAGTGAATGTTATTCTTATATCAGTTACCTGTGTTGTTGGTTTGGCCTTCATCTTGAATTGTCGCACATGGTGGCAAGTGATGGATTCAGTTTTGAATTCGCAAAGAAAACGTCTTCACAATGCTGCCTCCAAGCTTCACAAGTTGAAAAGCGAGGGGTTCATGAAGGTAAGCATTTATATGAATTGGCCATTAAAAGAATTGAAACAAAACCCTAAACCTGTAGCCTTCTTAAGATGGGGCACCATTTATTTAATCAGGCCAAGTCTTGCAACATTAGAATGAGCCTTGGTGAGTTTTTACTGAAGGGAACACTTCTGTTCCACTGGTAGTTATGCTTACTGTATGAGATCTGTCTGCTCAACCAGGAGTGTTAAGTTTGGATTAAGTTTTCACTTTCTATTTTTCTGGGAGGAAGGTACTAGGAAAACAGTTGTTCTAAATGATCAGTATTTAGTAAAAGTTTACTTTAGACCACAAGATTAGAAGGAATAACTTTTAAAATAGTCTAAAGGTGAAAAACCAAGGCTAAATTTGGCTGTCTGCAAGACCTCTTTACTAAGAAAGGAATGATAGCACTGGAAGAACATTCCAAAACAGTTCATATATTTCATGAAAAATGATACAAAATATTATTTTTTCGCTGGGTTGTATCTAAACTGATAAAAATGTACCCATCAGGCTGTCATCAAATATCCTATATGCTCCTATTTGAAAATAAGCTTTAGCATCATGATAGTTACCTCCATAGTTTACAGCTAATACGTTGTATAACAATATGTTGTGCAAGTATTTTTGAAATACAGAAGACCATATCTGTGTCTTGCTACTGTGTTTCTTGACAATTGTTTTTTGAGTGGTATTTATCTGGCATAACTTTAGCTATTTAGGAGTTAGGTTCACCCTTTGCAATCAAAGGAGAGAAGTGGGTATTTCTGGAGAGTTATTCATATGACTTATGTCATCATAATGTGCACATTCAAGATGAATCTAGTGATGAATAGATCAGATTTTAATGTCTGCCTGTTACGTGCTGAAATTAGGGCGGGGAATTCCACCTTTGTTTCTAAGGGTAGTTGTTAAATGTGTAACTTAATGTTGAAAAACTTAAAAAAATCTTCAGATTGCATATCCTGAATAGGAATAAGTGATAGCATAATTTGCTTGGCTGGAAGGCAGATAGAAAATTTTAGTGTGCATTTTATGCAAAGCAATTTTTGAGGATTCAATGAAGCTACAAATACTCTTTTGTTTACTCTTGAAATACTGTTTTACAGTGCATAAATATTACTTTCTTCTTAAATACCACTGTAGTGGAATTTAAATAAGGATAGTTTGTTACATTAAAGTGGAATTTGCAGTTCTGTACATTTTTGTGCAAATAGGAAATTAAAATTTTGAAAGTGGCATTTTAGGACTTTCACTTTGGGTATTTATAAAGTGTTTATTTTTGTAATCTTATTGAAGTATTTTTGGGACAAGTAGCAATCTGCAAAAGTAATGATATGCGTTTTTGTGAGTTTTAAGTATTATAGAGATGTCTTTTCCTTCTTTGCTTTTAATTTTTATAGGTTTTGAAATGTGAAGTGGAACTGATGGCCAAAATGGCAAAAACCATTGACAGCTTCACTCAGAACCAGACGAGGCTTGTTGTAATTATTGATGGATTAGATGCTTGTGAACAGGACAAAGTTTTACAGATGCTTGATACTGTGAGTTGGATTATTTTATAAAGATGATCTCTGGATCATCTGGATGATCTCTTCCATAGATGAGTTCAGATACATACAGTTATTGTGTATTTTCTATAGAAAGAAGGCATGTATGCAGAGTCTGTTTGTTGTAGTCTTTTAACGTTTGTGTACATAGGCATAACTGTAATACTAAGAGCAACAGGTTTTAAAAGTTGAAAATTAAATCTCAGTAGGACTGTAAATGTTAATACTTGTGGAAAGTTTTGAAATAATCAGATGTAAATTATTGAAAATTAATATCCTGTTGAAACAAACTTACAATGTTTGGAGAGTTTTTCATACTTTTGAAGCACTTTAGATGAAAATTACTTAAATGCTAAATATTTGTGGGGGCTAGGACATTACTGCGTAATATCTTCTTGGTGATGACTTCCACTGTAACTACTACCACTAATTTATCAAGTATGCTTATTTCTAATTGTGGATAAGTTCCTAACACTAGATATCTCCTGTTGAAGAAACTGACATCTTTATATATCTCTCATCCTCTCAAGCTTATAACTTGAACGGAATGAATATAAAATGTTGAGTCAGATGTTCAAATGATCCATGGTTACTATTAATTATTAATTTATTATTAACAAGGTGTACTGTCTACTTTTTTACAGGTGCGAGTCTTGTTTTCAAAAGGCCCGTTTATTGCTATTTTTGCAAGTGACCCACACATTATTATAAAGGCTATTAACCAGAATCTCAACAGCGTTCTACGTGATTCAAACATAAATGGACATGATTACATGCGAAACATAGTCCATTTGCCTGTTTTTCTGAATAGCCGAGGACTTAGTAATGCAAAAAAACTGATGGTAGCTTCGACAACCAATGGGGATATTCCTTATACAGATAATGCAGGTAAGGTTATGCAGGAGGATGATATGAAAGTTACAAAACCAATGTTCCAAAAATCTGGTTTTTGGAACAAACTATTTAAGTAATTGGCAGATCATCAGTGTTACTTTATAGATCAGTCAAATGTATATGAATGGAGAAAATGCCTGCCTTTTGTTTTCCTTTCAGTAGGATTGCATGAAGAAGTTGACAGGAGAGTTTCTCAGAACAGTCTTGGAGACATGACCAAGCTTGGTAGTAAAACTGCTCTCAATAGGCGGGTGAGAAAGATTTTGTTTGTTTGTTAGGGCTTGGGAGGGGCAGGGGGGAGTTGTTTGTTTGCTTTACTAAATGGAGATACTGGTAATACTTTTTTCTTTTCTATTCTTTTTTTTTCTTTCACATTTTTGATTATGTCAACTTGGAAGACTTAAACCAAACCATTCTTATGAAATTAGCATAAACCATGTAAGAAAAGTACATTCTTAAATCAGTAAATTGATGATCGATCAAAGGGAAAAAAGTTTGCTTGCTCACTGAAGTGTTCTTTTCCACAAATACTTAAATTCAACTCTGTGAATGCTGAGATGATACAGCATGCTGGTAGTAATTATGATCTATGTATGTATGTATATTTTGGATTTTTGTGTATAAGCCTGGTATCACTTGATCACAGGGTGCTGCAACAAGGGGCAGTAATTAAGCAAATCAAGGAATTCAGAATATTATAGTACTAGACTTCTACTGCAACACGTCCACCACACTTTCTTTCCTGCTTTCTGTTCTGTTTTTCCATCTTTACGTAAAATCAGAAAGTGGTTGAATAAAAGGCATCCAGGAAGTAGTGAAAAGCAGCACAGAGTCTGAGGATTCTGAGGTTTTTGAGCTGCCATAGGGTAGAGACTTAGGGAGTTTTGTAGGAAAGGGACCTGATGTTCACTTTAATTTTAAAATGTAATTAGTAAATGGATGGCATTAACTTTTTGTAGAGACAGTAGGAAACGATGATGGCAATGGTGAAATTAGTAACCTTTTTACAAAATATCTCACTGTGTCACTCTATTTTGCTCTCTCAGAATTGGCATGCAAGTAAAATGTGTAACTCTTACCAGTTCTTGGTTTACATGGAAATCATGTTCAACCGTTACACAGCTAAATCAGAATTAAATTCTCGTAAATATTTTTATGGTATTTCATGTCAACCTCACAGACACATATTCACAAAGGTTCTAACTTTATAATCAAGTAAAACTGAAGTATTTCAAATACATAAAAGTTTTTAATACTAATCAGTATTCCTTGCTTTTTTGTGTCGTTATCAGGATACTTACCGAAGACGCCAGATACAACGTACCATTACCCGCCAAATGTCTTTTGATTTGACCAAGCTGTTGGTTACAGAGGATTGGTTCAGCGATATCAGTCCTCAGACCATGAGGAGATTGCTAAATATTGTATCAGTGACAGGTAAGTGTGGCATGTTTTGTGTATAGTAAACAGTATTGTGTTTTCGTTGCTTGTAGTTTACACTCAGACCTTTTAGTGTGTAAACTAAATTTAACAAGTCAGTCCATGTGTTGATTTTGAAAATCCTTCTGAAGCAAACTCTTCTAGAGTGCAAGCATAGACTATTCTATGTAGTATTTAAAAAAAAAATAATAAAAAATTGTTTGTTGTTTCACTAACTTCATTTGGGAGGCAAATGATTCCAGTTGACATTTTTAGGAAGTTTTATATTTTTTTAATTTTGAAGTGGTATAATAAAAACATTTTTCAATTTTGTAATACTCTAATGCGAACAAAGCTCGTAGTGGTGGTATCTTAACAGGTAAACTGCGAGGCAAAACCAAGTATGTATCCTTTACATTTTTGCTATGGATATTTGGAGTCTTTTTTCCCTAAATGTTGTCTGGGACTGATGAAAACATTTTATGACCTGTTTTCCTTCAACAAAACACAATCAAGACATTGGTATCTTTGAGGTTTAAAAACTGGAAACAACTGGAAAAGGACTTATGTAAGTCTAATAGAATCATGTTTCATGTAGTAAGTGAATGGGGAATGATTATTTACTGTCTTTTCTATTACAGACACTAAAAGACACTGAACAGCCTTACAGCTAACTGATTCAGAACAAACAAAATGAGTTACTTATCACACTGCATATAGTTAAGTGCATAACTCTGCAACAGTATCATATGGACGAGGGAAGCTTATGTGGATTCAGAAACAAATATCTGAAAAGTAAAATTCATCAAGTGCTAAAAGAAAGCAAGCAATGAACCACAAATCACCAGGGGATATTATTTTTCCCCAGGTTCTGAAGCTTCTACACAAGCATTTGCTATTGTACAGTATGAGGCTTCTGGGCAACTTGGACCTTACTCAGTATTGGCTTGATCTTTAACCAGGAAAAAAATAGCCTGGCAAAAGCTTGAGCTTAATGTCGGTATCCTTATCTCATTTTTGTGTTGATGTGAAAACCAATACCAGGTTTTGTGAAAGAATCAAATTTCATGTTTTCTCTGTTCCAGGCTTTGTATTGTGAATGTTTATAATGAGGGTGTGGACCCTTGTAGAAAACTGCCAGGCAGAAAACTTACCAGGTGCTAGTGAAACACTTTCCTACTATGAGGGTGACTAAGCACTGGCACAGGTTGCCCAGGGAGGTTATGGAGTCTCCATCCTTGGAGATATTCAGAAGCCATCTGTACATGGTCCTGGGCAAATGGCTCTGGGTGGTCCTGCTTGAGCAGGAAGGGTTGGACCAGGTGACCTGCAGAGGTCCCTTCCAACCTCAACCATTCTGTGATTCTGTGAAACAAATACTATTAACAGTTTCTAGGACTAACTGGAAAATGTAAGGGTTTCACAGATATGTCAAATATATTGTCTTTAATACTTAAAAATATTTTAGTACTATCCAGCATGCATATTTCGTGTATTAAATTAGGTTTGTTAGATAAGATGGGATGCAAACAGGAGGGTTAGTTCAGGAGAACTTCTTGCCACTGCTAAGCAAGGTTATTGGCTCATAAAATAATGAGTAGCATAATGATTGAAGAGACAATAAATAGTTGTTCCCCTACCTACGGCTGAGTTTAGGAAAGGACAAATAGTGCTTTTAAAATTTGAAATAGCTAGTTGGAAAAACATTGCATTTACTATACAGGTATTTCTGCTTTTGTTTTGTTTCTTTTCTTTATATCTAGACTTGTGTGCAATTGTAGCTTTCCCATTGACCCATTAGAGATCAGTGGTGTCTTTCAGAAGAAACAGTGCACCTTTGAGCTCTTCCCTAACAAATTGACCCTAGTTACAGCTTCCTACGTTACACTTCAAGGAGGGTCTTGGAAGATGACATTAATCCTATTCTCTACAGCTCCTGTGCTGTAGAACTTTTCTCCTGAATACAATGGATTACCTTTTATGCTACTTCAGCTCTTTTAATCTAAGTTCCTGGTTTTATGATAAAGGATCTTAGTGAATGATGAGTAGTACTACACTGTACAAATGGAGAACAAAGTGAATATTACTGTGTTTTGAGGAAAAGAGTTCTGCTCTTGTTTGTAGTGATTTCAACATTAACCAAATTATCACAAGCTCTGGGTTATGTTAATGAAAATAGAATCTCTAAAACTTCTGATTTCCATAAACCTAATAAAATTTGATTGCTAGGAAGACGACGGTACAATTCTACCAATAACACCAGCAATAAAAGGTTATGTTAAATGACCTTTGTCATTTCTAGAAATATGACCTATGTCTTTCTACGATAACATATAATGCTTAAGTAAAAAAATATTCTTAATTTTCTAATGAGAGCTGTATCATTTGAGAGAGAGAATTCTAGGAAGAAAACTTTCACAGATACAGAAATATCACAGTTGCCTGCAGGCAACAGGTATCAAGGATGGATTCAACAGATTTGGCATTAAATTCTGCATCGAGTTATTGTAGCCATATTGCCTACACTGGGTGCAGTTCAGAAATCAGCCTGTCTCTATTGCACAGTACATAGCTGGAGCTAAGAAACCTGTTGCAACCACCTCAGGTCTCACTTAGAGTGTTTGCTTTACCAATAGATGCACAGAGTAATAGTACTGGGCAAAATTGAACTGATTCCTGCTGATCCATTTGGTTGCAGAAACCTGCTACAGCATTATTGATGCTGCATCCACTGCCCAACTTAACATTGCATTTGGGAGTACTTATTTCCAGCACGTCTCAAGTAGGTGGGACTGTTTCAGGTCTGGTACAGTGCCGAGGTGATCATCTCAGTAGGAAGTATGATACAAGGACACAGTTGTATGTTTCTGAGCTGAGGTTCAGCTCTATTGAACCAACCTGGGTAACACAGAGGGGTTGGCTGTCTCTGCAGTTCCATTCCCAGTAGTATTTGCATAGTTTGGATTGACCTAATTTACCTTCACTGAGGTTATGAAGAACTAAATGTAAATGCTGTTCCAAATTACATAAAATAACCCATGTCTTATTTTCTGTTCCATTAACTTAATGCTAGTACCATTAATAGAAGAGTGTTAATGTGTCGTTTTCCCCATTTTCCCCTGCTATTTCCCTTTTTTAGTGATCATTCATATATGACAACAAACCTAAAATTCTGAGCTAATCTTTTAAATAAATGTGCAGTCTTTTAGCAGTGTCATTACAATTTGTAGCATGAAGTGTCTGGTTTTGTCAAATTATAGTGCAGATGTGAAAGTATAACAAAATCACAAACTGTTAGTTATAAAAACAAACAAACAAGAACACTTGTTTGCAAGAACACTTTTAGTGTACTATAATCTGTGGTTATATATGATGATTTCATGAGCCGAGCCTTCAGGCTGTAAGTTACACGTCATCACCAATATTAGTAATGCAATTCTAGAAAATGTGCTAGAACTTGAAATTCATAAACTGTAGCATTAACTTTTTCTGTTTTTTTAAATAAACTTTATTTGTTATTCATACCTTGCCTTATTAACTTAAAACAGTCTTTTGTTGATAGCTTTGAATTTTACTTTATTGGCTATTGAAGATGGCAGTTGTATGCTTAGCTTGTTTTGACCATATTTCCTATGTCAATGCACAGAAGGTCTTTCACAGTTATTAGCATGATTTTTGTGTTTAGATTGAGAAATAAATGCTGTGTGAAATTCTTTATTGAGTTTTGTTAAAGTAACTTAAGATTCACCTGTAACAGGATGATAGTAATTAGCGCTTAACCTGGAGCTGAAGTTGACAATTCTGGAGAGTCTCATGTTCTAAACAGTATTTGCAAGAATTTTTATTAGGTTGTCAAATGATATTTTTAGGTGCAACTTGAGATGATTTTGAACTTAGCTAGCTAAAAATATAATACCAGAAAGTTCACAGATCAGGTTAAGGGACTTACATAGCTGTTACTTTGAGGAAAAAAAAAGATATCTTTCAAAAGCAAAAAAAAATCCCTTGTGTTTCTTCCCTCCTTCCCTGTTACATTAGGTCGTTTATTGAGAGCTAATCAGATCACATTCAATTGGGATAGACTGGCCAGTTGGATCAATCTCACAGAGCAGTGGCCGTATAGAACATCATGGCTCATACTGCATCTTGAAGAGACTGAGGGTGTTCCAGATCAGCTGACTTTAAAAACCATCTATGAGAGGTAAGTGTTATTCTGGTAATGGTGTGCACTTTCTATTATTAAAATAGTGATCATTATTAATGATTATTAGACTAACATGGCTTTCAAACAGCTACCAAGTTGTAATCTAAAATTCCCACAATCTTATTCTCCTCTATTAAATTTTGGAAACTTAAATTACTTTCACTGCTTATTAATGCACCACATACGAATGTGTGCTTTATATTAAAAACAAAGAGATTTATACTGGAATTCTTTCACAGATAGTTAGCTGTGCTTCTGTCTCTTGATGTAATTTTCATCTCTACCTTGGCCAAACTAGAAGTTGGTTTTTTTTCCCTATTTAGAAATCTGAACTAAGCTCTGCAAAAACTGCCTTTACTGGTAAAGATCTCTGAAGGTTTGGTACTTAGCAAGTGTGCTTGCAGTTACAGAATACAAAAGTGAAGCACTACTTGCTCCATTGCTGATACAAGTTGCTGTCCAACAGTGCTGTCTAGGTATTACAACTGGGAGTAAATGGTCCCTGTGTTGCCAGTGAACATGCCTTTCCAGCACCTGGTTGCTCATAAGAAAGGACCTGTGGATTGTGAAAAGTGACCTGATGACAGTGGGAGGAATGGAAGAGAAAGAATGTGACTGGGAGTTGGGCCTATAGGGAAAAAAACAGAATCTGAGAATGAAAGTCAGTAAGAGGAATGAAGGGTTTGACTTGCATAAGAAATAACTGAGATCAGATGGAAAGAACAGCTGAGGTAAAGAGGGAAGACTGGGATTAATTGAACAAGTTACCAGAAAATCTAGAGACTTGGCAGGATCCAGGGAAGGAACAGAAAGGAGAATGAACTTGAACAGAAAATTTTGGGAAGGTGCCCTGCACTAAGAGTCAAGGAATGAGAGAACTGGATGAAGGTCTGGGATGGGCTGGAAATTATTGAAGTGTTGAGAATGGAGTTAGGATTGATTGGGAAAGATGACTGGTGTGAGTTGTATTAGGAAAGGAAAGTCGAAGTGAGGTTAAGATCTGAACACGGAGAACCGGAAGGTAGAGGGACAAGGGTGGACCGGGCGTGATGAGGCTGAGGATTGAAGATGGACAAAGAGGGCAAGTAGTAGACTGGAGTGGCTTCAAGTTGCGGGGTTGTTTCTGAAATACCAAACTTAAGAGGTAAAGAAGTACGTGATTAGAAAACACTTTCTCTAGAGAATGGATCCAGTTTCTGGGTTTTGCATTTCCTCTGCGAGTGCAAGATACCTGTGAAATCATAGATAAAGTAATGGGAACCTACCTCTCCATTGTGGGTTCACATGGCTAGTGTCACAAATGTTTACGTGATCAGGTAAGTACAATAATTCAGAATCATCAGGGATTCCCTCTCCTGTTATGCTTTCTAGTACCCTTGCTGTAAATATTTCTAACTTCTCTTTATTTAGATTTTCCGTATGGCATGTTTCACAATTTTATATTTTCAGTATTTATCCAACAAACTCATTACAGCCTTTTGATTATTAGCATCAACAGTAATAAATCACTTTGGAGTGATCAAAATCCAAAGCTATCTTGAAGATGTAACAATGTTTATGTTTTCTGATAAACCAAAGGCGGTATTAGAGACCTGATTTGTTCTCATAAATGGGTACTAGTAATTCCAGTATAAACTAATGTTAAATCTGTAGTAAACCAATGTGAAGAGAAGGAAAGGACAGTCACAACTGAATGTGAATGACTTATTTGGGTTCTGGATTATTTGTCGTTAGTACAGACAGTTGAGCTGTTGACATTCAGTGCCAACTGGAGTGTGTCAGGGTTTATTAGTTCTGGTGTGGAGGAGATGCATAACTCCTGCTATGCTGTTGTGCCTCTTGCTATGCAGGTTGTGTTTGGAAGTAATATAGCCACTAAAGTAGAGTGTCAATTCATAATTGACAGTTATAAATGTATAGATAAATTTATAGTGTATAAAACTAGGATCTGTAATAAGAAACAGTGAAGAACCCTGTGCCATATATTGGAAAAGGGAAGGTGATGATCTTCTTTGAAGTACAGCTGTTGGTATTCTACCTGCGATACCAGGAAAACAAGGAAAAGGAAAAGACGACCAATATTCAGGATTCTCTGTTTAGCAAAAAAACCCAACAGGATTATTTGATATGAAAATGATAAAGCTACAAAACTGAGTTTCTTAAGGTTCATAATAGTAACATTACTGTATGTTCAGGAAGAGAATTGATGTGTCTCAGGCACTTCTGTTGAACCTGTGTAAGGCACTAAATATATAACTCTACTGATGTAGTGACAAAGCTGAGATCTCATCTGTCTGGTGATATGGGTGATCATCTCTACTTCATGCTGAATATGAAAAGGTCTGTGAACTCTTCTCTGAGATTATCTAATGCTCTAAAAACTCTGTTTTATCCAAAATAATCCTTTTTGTGTCATTGTTATTCTTTTTATCTACAGCCGTTTGAAGTCACTTGGCTTGAATATCTGTTTCTGTATCAGTTCGAAGTAGAGTATTTAGTTTAGTTCCTCTTTTAAAACTTCAGTTTCTGTTTTCTAAGGTTTTCTAGTTTATAGAGCAGCTTTCCCATTTGGAGTCTCATGAAAAGATACCAGATTTTGATACTTTTATAGCTTCCATTCCTATACTGAGTTTGTGTTACTTCTTCCCTGCCTTTTATTCTGCAAGGATTTTTTTTTATTTTGGGGTTTTTTTGGTCCTTTAGAACAGGAGCAAGAATATATTTTCCTAGTACTGAATAGTTTGTGTCAAACTACTTTTTATTTTGACAGTGCAAATTCTTCTTTGGTTTTGCTGCATTTCTGAACTCTAAGTGTGTCAGGGGAGAGGGGTCTGCTTGGACATCTCCCTTGGAATAAAGAAATCTTGCAGGTTCTGTGTTAAGTGTAGGAGTTTCACTCTCAGTCACATTCTCTATATAAGGAGAATGCTTTGATATTACAGTTAATTTCCAGCTTTTAAAATATCATGTGTTAAAAAGCTTGTGAATTACCAGGGTTCCCCTGCAGTGAGAACTTTCTGTTGCCTTCCTCTTAGCTGCTGATTGTGCAGGGCAGAGGGTTAACACAACAGCTGGATCTCTTAGAGGTACCTTTGGCTGAAGAGTTAGAGTAGATAATTTGTGTGTGCACTGAGGGAATGACAAGTGGTAATAAACCCGATGTGGTTTTACTGCTGTATCTTTGGAGGCACATCGTAACCAGCTCCATATTGCCGCTACTGCTGATGCTGTAGAAGCGCGATTCTGTGCGGGAGTTCGGCGCGGTACCTGTGTGTACGGTGGGGCTGTGACGGCAGGTGGCACTAGCAGAATGGCTGTCTGGCCAGCGTAGCTCTGACTGCTTCTGTTTGCTTGTTTGGCTTAGGATATTCTGTATTCATATTTAAAGTTAGTGATCTTTTTCACTAGGTGCTTTGTTTTTCCGTATTTCAAAGAATAAGCAATACTTTCACAATGTAAAAAAGTATAGTAAAATGGAAAGAATCAAGTAGTCAAGCATTAAGAAATGAAGGAATAAAAATAGTCTGCAGTTAATTCCCCTCTGCATATGCATTATGATATATGATTTATATGATCATATGCTATTTTGTACCCATAAGATTCCTGTCTTGTAATGTCCAGAATTTAATTTTGCAAACTGTACAGACAGGCTGTGTAGTAAAGGGGAGGGCCATTTTCTGTCACATCTCGGTGCTATCTGTTATAGTGGAAAAGAACGTAATAGCAAAGCTAAACTAAGACAACTGAAAGCTGCTCTAGAACTCTTTGTCAGAGTTTGTGTGATGCTGGACTAGTTAACTCTATTGTACGTTTCACTTGGACAGCATTTTTGCCTCTGTTGGGAGGTGGTATAGAGCTTATGGCTCTGTAGGCTGGTGTTAGTAAGTGCTCAGTGTTCAGAGCTATATCTAAAGCTAGTGGGAGCTCTGCTTTCAGGAGGTGGAGTACTCTGAAAAAAACCTGGGTATCTCAATTTGGTTATTAAATAAATTTACCTATATCTCTGTGCTTCAATTTGTTATTTAAAAAAAAAAGCTAACTAATATATTCTTATTGTGAAGGATTGTTGGGGAAAGTAAATTTGCGAGTGCTTTTCTTTAGATGCTATGATGGATATGGAAGATAGTATTGATGAGTATGAAACCAGTTCTGTCAGGAGGAGTGTATCTTTACTGTATTATACTATGCAGAGATGGTAAAACCTCTTGAATGTTACATTGGCAACATTTTCCCAGGGTCTCAAAAAAAAACCCCCAAAACCAAAAACAACCACAAAATTAGGCTTCAATCTGTGGCACAGGTACACCTCTGTGAACAGTCTTTATGCATTGGAGTCACTTAGTCTTCTCTCTTAGTAACAGGTAGAGATGCTACGTTGTAATTCTTTTGTAGAGGGGAACAAGCCCATTCTTTGTAATGGTGTCACATTTTGAAAATAAAAAAATGCTGAGCCTGCATTGTTGGCTTTCGTTCCAGATTCTGGAGAAAAATGTCTGCTCTTCTTACTACCTTAAACTGACTTGCTGTATGATCTCACTTCTATCCTCTGACTTCTAGCTTCTCTCTTTGCTGGTCTGGATCTTTGCTTGGTTTAGCTTCCAGTTGGTATACTTATTAGTACCAGTATTTACTCCTTTGGGTATATGTGTTGCCTTTTCAAGTCATCTCTCATCATCAGGATTTTCGTGTTTTCTCTCTCCTTGCCAGGCTAAGCTCCCAATTTTGATTTCTTGTCTATTGTGTTCTCCTTCCCCTTTCGTGTTTAGGTTGTTCTGTGGTCAAGCACACTATTGTCATTACCTACCTCTCTATCCTGGTCTACTTTAATTATTTTTACCATTTTATTTATAATTGTGACATGCAGTTAATATTCCTCTACACTTAAGTTGTGCTGCGTTCTCCTCCATGTTGCTGTAAAGAGTCTTGCTAATCTCAGTTTCGTGTAATGCCAAAATGGTTTGCAGAAGTTGCAAAAACCAAATTTTTAAAGCCCTGAAGTGTAATAAAATACGTGGGCTTTCTGTAAATAAAGTTGTAAGAGAGTTAAGTTGTCAGATGAAAGCACGTTTCTGTTGAATGTTTGCAACTGATACTTCTCAGGCTTGTAAATTAGCCAGCTATGGGAATGTGTTCTCTTGTGAAGACTAAATGAAACATCCATGACACCAGAATGAATGTCAGTGCCAGATCTAAATAAATGATGTACTGGGTGTCGTGGTTTCAGCCCAGTCGGTAACAAAGGACCACGCAGCCGCTCGCTCACTCCTCCCGCCCCCCTCCGGTGGGATAGGGGGGAAGACGGAGGAGAGAAAAAAAACAAAACTGGAACCTCGAGGGTTGAGATAAAGGCAGTTTACTGGAACAACACAAAGAAATTGCAACAACAACAACGGTACTAATGAAAGAGTATACAAAAAGAGTGATGCACAGTGCAACTGCTCACCACCTGGGACCCGACGCTCCGTCACTTCCCCCACCGAAAAGTAGAGACCACCCCCTGGCCCGCTCCCCATTTATATACTGAGCATGATGTCACATGGTATGGAATAGCTCCTTGGCCAGTTCAGGTCAGCTGCCCCGGCTGTGCCCCCTACCTCCCAGGTTCCTGGAAAAAATTAACTCTATCCCAGCTGAACCCAGGACACTGGGAAAAGTCACTGTGGCTTTTGTTGAGAGAGGATGCGTTTCAAGAAACTGAATTCTCAACAGTTTGTAAAGAAGGCAATGTAATATTTTGAAATCTAAGAAATTTTAAGCAACATCTTGATCTAAGAACATTTAAATGTATTAAAATTTAAGGTAATAACAGGCAAGATTGCCTCAGGAAAACAAAAGAAGGAAGTGAAAGATAGGAA
Organism: Haliaeetus leucocephalus; assembly: GCF_000737465.1. Classification (NCBI taxonomy): domain Eukaryota; kingdom Metazoa; phylum Chordata; class Aves; order Accipitriformes; family Accipitridae; genus Haliaeetus; species Haliaeetus leucocephalus. Next base: position 6,458,159 of record NW_010972653.1, read on the forward strand.
TAAGAATCTCATGAGAAACTTGCAGGTAAAGTTTCCAAAGATAATACTTGCGCTCTTTGACATACCTGTAGATGGTCTGGCAGAGGGAGAAGATGCAATGTGGGGATATAACCAGGACAGCTGTTTTTCAGAGGGTTGTAGAAGTAGCTATGAATAAATTGCAGATCAAAGTCATTGTGGATACAGGTAGCATAACACACTGGTGAAAATAATCTCATCTATAATCCTGCTAACGTAGTAATGGGCTGTAAATCTGCATTGAGGAAAGAAATTCACAAATTATTGCTGATTTCTCTGAAAAAATATGTTCAGTGCTCAGCAACAGTTAGAAAATGAAACTGTCTTTAGGAGTTATTAGCCAAGCAATGGAAAGAAGGAAGGTCTTGTATTATACAAATCTGTGATGTATCTTAATTCTAAACACTATGAGATTCTGGTCATCACATTTCAAAAAGGCTGTACCAAAGTAGAAAAGATATTAAAGAGGATGGGAAGAGCCATAGTCTCACTTCAGATTTTTGTGTGAATATCATCACTGTCCGATTTCCCATGCAGTGAGGAGTCCCAGTTTTGCTTGAATACTTTCTCCTCTCTTTTGGATTCTCAAGTCTTCCTCAGTCTAAGACATTTGAGTCATTTATTTCTTTTCCCCCAAGGCCTTAGTTTGTCATTTCAGTTTGAGGCTCTGAGTTTTAGTCATCTTTGTTTCTTGATACTTTCTACTGCTTAAGGCTGTAGATGGCAGTGATTTGATATTGCCACCTTGTTGATTAAAAATCGTGCTATTAAAGCTGATTGTATGGGAGGGAATGTCTTCTCAGTCCCTTTCCTCATTAAGTTTACTCACTAAATGAGATAATCTGCTGAACACATTTTATCTGTTTATATACTTCCTATCATGGCAGAAACCAAAGTCTGCAGTACTTTGTCTATTGGAAGATGTTCCTAGAAGTCACTGAAGTAATTTTGTAACCTCTTGCCTGTAGGCCTTTGTCCTTCTGAAACCTGAAGGTGATAGGGAGAGTTTCTGCATCTATAAGCCAACCAGTTCTTTTGTAAATATGGCAGATTTACCAGCCTGTCACTTCTTAAAGCTGTTAGTAGCTGGACTGTCTTTGCTAATAAAGTTTCCACATGTTAAGGTTCATGCAGTTAAAAGTGAAACTTCAGTCATGTATATGCTTCTTGAGTTCAAGAAGCAATTCAGAAAATGACTGACCAAACTTGTAAACACTGGAAAAACTATGGATGTCTGAATTTTTACCCCTGAAGTTCCTGCGACATCTACAGTTCTGCTAGTGTGAATGCTAAGAATTGCTAATGTGAGGCCTAAGTTGAGTCTCGTGGTCCTTACCCTAGAGCCTATTCAGGATCCTTGAGGGTTAGTAGCTGAAGCCCTTGAAAAGCCTGGACAAATAGAGGTGGTTTGAACATGTTTACAGCAGGAGGAAAAGATTAGGTTTAGCACAAAACACAGCAGCAAAGACTACTTCAATTCGAAGATAAATGTGTTTAAGTTAGTTATACCAAGTGCTGGGGCAGGCTGTATGACAAGTTGCAGAAACCTTCTAGTCCGGGTGAGCATCATGAGTTGTCCAGGCAGCCATGAGCACTGTAGTCAAGTTCCAGTTGGCCTTTGAAACAAAAATGGCAGGGAACACACTGCAGGCTACCAGAACAATTTAATGACCTGCCTGTTATGGCGGGCTCCTTGGGGAAAAAAAAAGCCAGTATAAAGTTGATAATAATCCATGACAATTTCCTCATGGTCCTATCTGGATACCATTGGGGTAGAACATTCCCCCAGGAATTTGGTAGATCCATGGTAAGTATTGTCCTCTCTCTCATGGGATTAGGATCTAGATTCCATATCTTTCTGAATATAATTCTAGCCATTACCTGGTGAAACTATGAGAAATGTAAGGCTGGTGTATCTAAGGAGATAGTACTAAGAGAGACCGTGACTCATTGTCTCAGTGCTTAAAGATTCTCATGGGGGAGAGGGGAGTACTTGTCCCCAGAACTGAATTTACAATTTGTTTAATGATACAGAATTCAGGTATTCACACAGCCTTCTATTCAAGTGCTTCTTACTGGCTGGTTTTGATGTTACTCTGCTTGTCATGCTTGATGTCATGAGGGACAGTCCTACCTATCATTCTTTGCCCAGGCTTTGCTCAAACTGGGGTATTAAGACAGGGCTTATCATGTCTTTATGAGGATATCAGCAACTATGGTCCCTGAATTTCTGTGATGTGACTATTCTTATATATCCATTCAAAATATTAGAACATGAGAGCTTGGCTCAGGATAGAAGAAACTCTCATGAGCCATCTGTTCAGATTAGGATCTCCCCTTACTTAATCTCCTTGAAAACATGCCTTTTAGAAGGCTGAAGGAAACTATGAAAATCAAGAATCTTAAATCTTTGATTTTGAAAAAACATATATCTTCCAGGCTGAGAAAATGGTTGTGCTTTCCTCAGAGTCATAAGTAACCATTATTTAAAACTTGGCAATTTATAATTCATCCATTGCCTGGGCTTAATTTAACCTCTGCAATAAAGTATTTGTGCACATATGCATGCATGCCTACCTATGATGGATGTCAAATTGGATGACAAAATGATGTGCCAAAGCAGAACACACCAAAATTAGAAGAATAATGTAATAGCTTGCTTTTATTCAGGATTCTTTTTTTTTTTGAGTGGAGACTAAAGGATCTAAGCCAGTCATAGCTTATTTATTACTTTTTTAATGCTTTTGCAACTCTTACACCATTCTAAGGAATAATTTGTGAAAGATATCTGTTCTGTCTGATTTATCAAAAATAGAAACTGTTGCTGTTTCTCACTTCTTCAGTTCTAGATTTTGTCTTTCCAGTTTCAGCACGGGTATATGATTTTGCTTGCTTTTTTTCCAGTCTTTTTACTGATATTACACCTTTTTGGAAGCAACCACAGAAATAGTTACGTCTAGTAATGGTAACCAGAGAAATACTTAATTTCAGGTTACTAAACAACTCATCCTCTTTCTCTTTTTTTTTTTCTTTCTTTCTTCAGATTAAACTAGTAAAAACTAATTTATTTTTAAGTGGAACAGCAGTCAATTACTGCAGGTTTGGAGTTCTATAGTGTGGTTTCACTGGTGCTATGTTTTACTGTTAAGTTCAGACCTTTTGTGTGATACGCCCATGTGAATCAAACTAGGAAATCACTTAGGCAGGTTAAAACATTTTTCTGTTTCACATACAGTTCCATATTTCTACTTCATTGTTTACTACTTCAATTTAAGAAAGTGTATTTACAGCATACTAAAAATACCACCAAGGTATAAATGATATGAAATTATTTTATTAAAGAAATTGATTTCATAAAAAATCAGAAAATAGTATTCTGTAGCACTAGTAGTAAAATTTCTTTTTCCCCATTTAAAGGCTCATTTATTTTTATAGCAATTTGATGACACATCTGCTTGCTTTATTCAGCTGAAAAGAAAATGTTGGTTCTTGGTGTTTTGTAAAATTGCTTTGTTAAATTATTTTCGAATAGTTCAACTTTTAACAAATGACATTTGATACTAACATTGGAAAGCAATTTCAGCTAATTAAGTAGATCCTTCTATAAACCATTGGAACATTAAGATGACAAACTGTTCATTCAGGATTATTTTAATTGGTACAATTATTGTAATTTTGTTGCAATTATGTGTTGAGCTAAAAGCTTTTGTCTAAATCATTTGAGGGTTTTTTGTTAATATACATAAGTAAGAAGAAAAGAAGTAAAATAAAAACTGAAGATAAGCTTTATCTGTCTACTTTTTCATTACAGTGCTTTAGACAAGTATCTATTAAATTATTCTTTTAAAAAATATGTTACATGTTTTCAGCAAATGTCTAGCAATGTTAAAATTGAGCAAGATCATTTGAAATGTAACTTTTCTGGAAGGTTATTATGTTAATTTCAGTTTTGACACTGTTTAAATACTTTTTAATAAAAAGGGTGAAATTAACTTTTGAGGGATTTGCAAGTTGTACAAAACCTATTGATGTATTAATTTAAGAAGTGTAGCTTTTTAGTGATTATAGAAATTAAAAATGAAAAAGCTGTGGAAGGTGCCACGTTCATCAGTCTGGTTATAGTGTTCTCTGCAATCATCTTTTGCCCAGGCTAGGTTTAAATAAATCACATCCTTTTAAGTAGAAAATTTAATATTCTTGTAGACCTCACCGTGAGGCATTACTTCTAAATATTTAACCTGCTTTTTGTTTTTCAGTTTCCTTTTGTTGCCTTCTACTTAAAAGGCAGGGCACATAAAGTTACTATGTTTCTTACTGTGCTAATAATGTGGTCTCAATGTTAAATGGCAACATACCAGTTGAGTAGCAGTTGGTTGTTGCCCAAACCGCCTACTAAATAGACCTAGGTGAAGCAAGGAATAAAAGAGGAGCAGAGTACCAGAGGACATGACAAGAAGGAAGTTCAGATGAACAGGTAATATGCAGAGAAAAAGGGCTGGAGTAAAAACTAATCAGAACAAGGCAGAGGAGTATTTTTAGCTTTTTTTAGTCACCTTTGTAATATAGAGTAATAAGTCATATTTCTAAAATAGTTTCCAGATAATTTTAATTGCTTCCGGTATAGTGTGCACTAATGACATCTCTCAAAAATGCTCCTGTGTATATTTCAAATCCCTCCAAGCACCACTGATTGATACTAGTTTAGGGTAGAACACAGAAGCCTTAGTTTTAGCAACACTATAAACAATTTCAGGAAAGAAAACTTTTATTTTTAAGCTGTGTAAGTCAATTCATGAGACTTCTGGACTTTTGGGGGAATTGATAAAGTTGGGAAATTAAATTGGAGATGATGGCTTTTTGTGTCTGCTGAAAGTTTTGGTCAAAAGTGGAATGTTTATTCAAAACCTGAGAAATGGGAAAACATTGTGAGGTAAGATGATAAGCTGGAAACGCATGTCTTAGCTACATACTGCTCGTGGCCCATATCCTGGCTTTTACCCCACAATAAATGTAATGTAATCTATCTCTCAGGAAAAAAGAGGAGATAAAATACTTGCTTCATATTCAGAAAAGGCTTGTGTCTCATATTGCTGTAAAAGCCTACCACTGAGCAGTAGCTTGGAATATCAAGTTCTTAGGAAGCTGATGCTCTAGTATTCCTTGCAACAACTTGCTCATATGCCCATACAATAAATTTGCCTCATTAGATCAACTCTGTCATAAGAAGCTGCTTCAGAAGGGCAAGATAAGGAACAGATCAGGTAATCCAAATGCTGTATAAAGGAAGTAATATGTCTTTGATGCTAGTGGACTTGAATTTTGGTTATTACTCTATTAATGTAGTATAGCAATTGTACCTTTTTGCCTTCCATTTGTGGGTAGCATTTGCAACAGATTGATGGATTAGTCTTTGACTTACTCTGAGAAGTGGAACTCATGCTTCTGTGAGTGAAGTCTTTGCCATGGACTTTTGGAGGAGGAGTATTGTTTTGCTTGGTCCTGAGATTTAACTGTACGCCATAATGTAGCCCCAGAAAAGAATCTTGTTCTGTAGACTAGGATGAACCATGGCCATTTCAAATGCTAGAGGACCTGCAAATATTTGCTGAATTTCTGGATTCCTACAGGTGGAGGTATTGAATAAAAGAATCCTTGCATAAAGCCATAAAGTAGCTTTGTAACTGGCATTCAGTAATGAAAATACCAAAACCAGATTAATACAGTATTCTTGTATTTCGCTTGTGTGAGTGATCTTGTTGGACTTGTCAGTTAGTGAGACATAATTACTTTGTTGTTTACAGAGCAGCTTTGAGTAGTCTTAGATTCTTCTGTGCTGCTCTGTTTCCCTGCTTTTCCATCTGTGTAATAAATATATTGATTTTTTAAAAATTCTTTTGCATTCTGTGGTTCAAGTAGCACTGCAAAGCTGTGAATGAATCCAGGCATTTGTAATCATATTAACACTTTTTTAAATTATAAAGAATGCTGGTGCAGGGTATATTCTGGAAAACTGTATTAAAAATAGACCTTTTTAATATGACTCACTGACAGTGCATGATACTAGGTGTGGGAGATTAGTTTAATAAATACCAATCTTTTAAGGATCAAAATGTTTTTTCTTTCTGAAATGATCAAAAGCAGGAACGCTCAGAAGAGGTGCTTTATCTCCTGTTACTTGAATTGGATAGAGTCAGTTTTGCAAAGCAAGCTTTCCTTAATACCTATGGTAATAGGAGTTTTTAAATAGCTATTGCATCTGTTCAGTGAAGTCTCTGTACTGCTTGATATGCACTGAGGGGTTTATAATTTTTGTCTAGATAGATATATCAAACTATAGCTTTTTTTTATCTTTATTAAGATAAAACATTGATTCCCTTATGTCTTAGTATTGAGTTTGTGATGACTTTTTATTCCTACCTTTATACAAGCGTGTATATGAGCAAATGCTATTTTTCAGGGTTCAAATAACCTGTTGCAAATTTCACTTCGAAATATTTACAGCACTATTCTTGATATGTTGACAGTACTGCAAATCTTCCGGGGCATTTTGTGTGAGAGCTTTTAATCCAGAAAAAATGCACCCTTAAGCATGAAGATACTCTGTCACTATACTGACCACACATAACAATATAGAATAAATAACTTCAGAGCAAAGCATTATATTATTAGGATTTGATTATTAGGTATTAGAGATCAGATGTCTAATTAGCAGACTGTTAAGCATCCAAATTTCATATTGCATTCCAAAGTGGCCCAGATTTTCTAGTTTTCTGTTTCTCAGTATCAAACCTTTAGAAAAAATATTTTTGTGTCATTTTTAATGAGAAGTTATTTCATTATTTTAAGCAACATTTTTGTCTAAAAGTCTACACAGAGAAATATTTAAAAGGCACATGATAGATAAATCACGACATGCCTTCCTGCCCATGCCTTCTGTTGCTCTATTTATTATTTCATAACAATTCATTAGGTCTCTTGCTTTTTATGGAGTGCAAAAGTTAAATAACTCTTGTCTACGTAGTTAGTTACTCCTGTAAAACACATGAGGAAAAAAGAAAATTCAGGTGTGTAAAGAGTAACTTGTAGAATTTCTTTGTTTTCACCTTCAGGGAGAGAGGTTTGGAAAGAGCAGGGAGAACGGCCCTTCTGGGTATGAGGACTTGCAGAGAAGTCAACCTGTCTGGGAGAAGCAGGTCAGGCTGCTCTATGAGAGAAGGCAAGCTGGGAGCTGAGGAGGACAGCAAGACAGGCAGGGCATTGTCCTCATGAGCAAGGGGTGCAGTCCCACGGTAGCTGAACAGGAAGATCAGGGCAGGTTCAGTGGCAGTAACCAGGGACAGCAAAGAGCCCAGTGGTCTGTAGCCATGAGGCATGTTTCAGATCAAGCCGGGAAGTCAAGTCAGTGAGTCAAGGTTGTGACCAGTAAGGTATGTAGATGTAGCTCAGGCAAGGACCAAGGGCAAAGGCCTGAGCTTGAAGGTAGTTCTCGAACCAAGCGAGAGAGGCCTCCAATGAGGCTTCTTGCAGCTCTAATCACAACAGTCAGATTCCAAGTTGCTCAGCTGCACTGTATCAGAGCTGACCTTGAGCACAGGCAGTGAAACCCCTGGCCTGGGGAGGAGATGATGGAGCCTATTGGTGTACTCCGGGACCTGACATGACCAGCCAAACAGGGAATGTGGGCACAGCACAGCCTTCAGTGTGGATGAAGGTAGTTGATGCTGCTGCCGTTTTACCACCACCTGGTCGGGTGGTGAAGGGCCACATCCTGTGGTAGTGACCATCTCCTGCAGTAGGTGGTGAATAGATAGACTGTGTCATGTATAAGCCCAACAGCCTAGCATCTTCCTAAGCTATGCTGGCCACGTTCAGCGCTGGACCCGCTGTTGGACCATGGTGGTTATTTTCCAAGTCAATCGTGGAAGTGCAAGGTGAACATAAACTAGAAAAAATCTGGAGCAAATTCACAGTCCCTTGAATGGAAGATGAGATGACGTACCTATATGTACTTGTAGTAAATTATTTTTATTTGAGGAAAAAGCCAGAAATAATCCATCATTGTTGGAATATAACTTAATCCACACTGAAAGCAGTTTTTAATTTTAGTTGCATGTGGAAAGGACACGTGCGGAATAGTGGAATGAATTTATAAGGTTCTCTTCTGTCAATGTAATGTTCTGTTTTGGGCTCATTCCTTTTAAATTCAAGTAGTTTCTTGTGGAAACAGACACTCTGTAACACTGACAGTTTTTGATGTTTCTGTTTTAAAGAATAATTCTTCTGCCTGAGGAAAATCTACCCCCAAAATGAGAATAAGGTGTTCACAGTGCTTTATTTTTAGATCTGTGTGCTTTTATTTTAGAAAAAGTGACTCCTAACGTGCTTTACCTGCTAACCTTTTTTTTTTTTTATCTGAGAAGTACAGGCACATGCAATTTTTCTGGCTCTTTGCCAAAAGATTATAATTTACATAAATATTTCTTTCAAAGGCATAGTTTTAAGACATCGAGCTTAGGAGGTTAGAATAGAGACTTCAATCTGCGCACCAGCAGTGGGCTATTGGCTTCTGAACAGTAGCTTTGTTCATCGTATTCAGAACACTGTTCGCATTCAGACTTAAGTAGAGCTGGCATTAAAATTCAGCTAATTTGTTTCATGTGATTCATCAGCTGTGTGTTTTATTTAAATCTATGTCACATTCTCTTTTGGCTTTTTATTTTGTAGATTTAAGTGTTGAAGTAGGCCACTCTTTTAACTCCTCAGTCCCTGACTTAAAAAGTGACTTAATTTTCATTTTGCCAGTGTTGAACTCTTGTCTAGAATACTCACAGTAAATATGGATAACTAAAGTGTGCATTAGTGGTTTTGGGTTTTTTACATTTCTGATGTTTGAATAAAAACATATACATTTACAGTCAGTTTAGTCGTAGTTTTATATAAGGCAAAATAGAAGAACCTAAGGTAGTAGCTAAATATTAGTGTAAGATATACACTTTTTAGATTCTGTTGAGTATGTAAGTTTTACTTTGATACTGCCAATGTTCTTATTTTTTTTTTCTTTCCACCATTCACTACTTGAGGTGAGGACTACTTTTAGCTCCTACTAGATTTCTTGAAACACTGTTGGAGAATGGACTGTTTCCATTCTTTGAAACTGTAACTTACTTCTGGGTGTCAAGTTTCTCTTCCTACAGAAGCACCACCTTTTATTCTTTTAAGGCTGGAGCCTGTGAAGCTTTACATGCATTGAATTTTCCTGAAGTGGATAATCCCACTGCCATCCGGACAGCTGCTTGTAATGATTTACAGGATCAGAACCTTTGTTAGAATAGGGTATACTTGCTTTTACATTTTATATTTGTTACATTTTTCTGTGCTGTAGAAGTAACATCTCACTGTGAATGAAGTTATTTGTAGATACTGCTTATGACAGCATGGTATGTCAGTATCCTCCTTCTGTTAGGTACATGGTCCATTCAGATGTTTTCTGGTAAAATTTATAGGAATTTGTTAATTCTGCTTTTAGTATAGGGCAAGACTGTCCTAAAAAATCAGACTGAAAGATTAAGACATAGTTAAAATACATTTTTAATGTAAAAGAATTGTCCTTACTTCAAGCATCTAGCATTGATCCTCAATTCTTTTATTTCTCTTAACATTAAATGCTAAATATTCTGTGTAAATCTGCCACTGTTGTTTCTGGAATAATCCCATGGTACATAAAATTCTTTTTATGGAGGATCTAAAAATAAAGATAAAAGAAGATCATTGCTTTTAAAAAGCTAACAAATTGTGAAATAAGGTAAGATCGTTCAGCTAATGATAGATTTAGTGCATTAGCTGTATTAAAAATACAATTCAATTACAACCAGATTTTTTATTTTAAAGTGTTACATTCTTTTCTCTTCATAGACACATCAGTGTGTATTTATTTAATGTAAGAGATTCTTGGCTGGGCGTTGATAGGTTACTGAGTGTACATGAGGGCTCCTTCCTCCCTTTCCATCCATGCATCAGTACACTCTTTTCCTCCACGACAGCACTGGCAACTGCCTTAGCTGCTTTAATTGTCCAGTAATCAGAGAAAATTCTTACGCTTTCTTTGTGCTATGCTAACTTCTTAGCAAGTTACAGCAGCTCACAGAGCAGTCAACATGTCTATGCAAAGTCATCCCTTTTCATAGAACTGCGATCATAATATGTCTTTGAGAAAAGCCATTAACTAGTGAAATGCATAATTCATATTTGTATATATAAAGATTTTTATTTTTATATTTTTTTCTCATAACTTTTTTCTATTTTTACTTTAAATACAGCGTGGTTACTTCATTGGTATCCATATAGAGTGCTGTCACAGTCACTTTATAGTCATTACTATAACCATGTCAACCATTCTCAGCGCATTCTTTCACTGTTTCTGTTTTTATTATACTGGGTGTCAGAAACATTTTTTCATTTTAGTAAGCTTTAATTTAGATTATAATTTCTAATTTGGTATCAGATGAGATACCAGTCATGATACTTTGAGATGAGATGTCAACAAGTCCATCTGACGCATCATGTCAGCCTCCATCACTTGCTTGCATTTAGTAGGAGCTTTTCATAAACTTCCACAAGGCTAATATTTAATCCTTCTCCTTGTTCTTTCCTAAAACTGTCCTTTGTACTAGTGCTTACAAAAAACTCCCACCATTGCTTGAGAATAGTCATAATGCATCAACAGTCCCTTATATTATTGATCATGTCTCATTGTTTTGTTGTTCTCTTCTGTTTGTGGCTTCTTGTCTTAGAAGCTGAATTACTTGAAAGCAGGCAGTTGTTTTTCCACTTTTTTCCATGAAATCATGCACAGTTGGGTTTTGATCAATGTCTAAGATGCCTGAGTGTTCCTGTTACAAGAAATGGTAGTTTAAAAATGAGATTTTTAACCATGGAATTTCTGATTAGGATATCAGAATTTGAATGGATGTTTGAGGTTAATGTTGACAAATGTTAACTTCCCCTTACTTAGGATTTGATGTTACTGATCTATAAATCCCTGATCTGATTTTAGTCTTCTGTGTGGCTTCTTTGAGATTTCTCTGAAGCATACAATTAGATCAGATTACTTAGCAGTTTGAGATTTTCTGCATATTAGAAAATGTTAAATTGTTCTTTCTGCAGACAGTGCACCTCTTCATGGGTTCTCTTCATTTTCCAGAAAATAGGAAGAGTGGATGCAAGCGCAGTAGTATTACACACCAGAATATCACTATGCAAATGGAAGTCGTAAGGTAACAAACATGGTTTATGATTTATCTAATTTTTTTCCACCACAGAATTTCAAAGAATATTCCTACAACTAAAGATGTTGAACCTCTACTTGAAATTGATGGAGATATACGGAACTTTGAAGTATTTTTATCTTCACGAACACCTGTTCTTGTTGCACGTGATGTAAGAACCTTTTTGCCATGTACTGTAAACTTAGATCCCAAGCTACGAGAAATCATTGCAGGTGAGTATGCTTTCAAATAAATGGAAAATGACAATTATATTATTTCTTTTCATTTTAGCTAGAGCTACTTCATGTGTCATGCTGAATTCCTGATTAGTTCATCACATCAGACCTTCAGGTTGTCTGATTTGACTTCAGTAACAGGCCACTCAGCTTCACTTAGTAGCTTTGCTGTAAAAGCCAGATTGTACAAGACTAAAGCTTCTTTTTTGGAGGGGGGAATCCACTGTTCTTGATTTGAAGACTGCTTTAGCAGATGGAGGAAACTAATACACACAATAGTATTTTAGTAGTAGAGATGTAAGTTGAGTTCCAGATCCTTGTTAACAATTTTGAATAGTGTCAGTAAGGTCCTGCAGAACCAAAGCCAGTGAAACAAAGTGGAACATCTCCATTTGATGTATACCCCACTAGATACCTGTGCAGCTGGTACTCCTGAGTTACTTTTTAGTCTGCTATAGTATGATACTTAATTCAACCTAGGGCAAGAGTTGTTTATTGTGGAGTGGTTGTTAAGCAGTTTTCTTTACTTGCTTGTAGTCTAAAAAAAATGCAGTGAGGTTCAGGTATGTTCTGTTCTGTAAAAACACTCTGCTCAGCATTAAATGTTCTGACTGCCCACTGCTGCTGTGGATTGATGTGATGGATGATATGGCACTTCTTGTTCAGTCTTAGGAATTGCTATTGGCTCTAGAGTAAGGCTAAGGCATCCTAACATTTCCATCTCTTAGATGCTAAAGCTTTAAAGAAAACCAGAACTTTAAATTTCAAATAGGATCCTTATGACTCTTTAGTATGACAGTCAGTATTCTAGGTGGGAACTGAATTCAGGTATTAATAGTTCCCTTTGCCTGTCTTTTCTGTCATGACGCTTTTCTTCAGTCAACTGGAATCCTTTTTGTTCTTACTTTTTCCAGCTTCCTTCTCTGTACTTGATAGCTGCAGTGGGATGGCCTAACTTTGTTCACAACACTCTGTCTCATTAGTCTCTTCAGAAATGGTACAGGTCTGACTATCACATCAGACATACTTACCATCAGAGACATACTTGGGAAGAAATGCAGGAATACATCACACCATTTGGGTTGGGATTTGTAACTTGTTCTCTCTGAGAGAGAATGTTTAGAGGCATTTAATATGCTACATAAATTTATGCAGTAAATTGTCCTAACTCTCCTAAAGACTCCTGTGTATATGTGATCCTCAAGAGAAATCAGCTGAATGCAGCTGAAAGTGACATTTGACATTCTACTTGATGAGTTCTGATTGGAGCTAAACACACAAAAATGTACTGTAATGAATTGGCAAACAAATGAAAACTTTTTCAAATATTTCAAGCAAAATCTCATTCTTTTTTACCTTTTTATTTTTCAGACGTTCGTGCTGCAAGGGATCAAATGAATATTGGAGGACTTCCTTACCCCACGTTGCCTTTACACGAGGCACCTGCTAGAGGAACATCTCTGTTCAGTCAGCCTTCATCAGCTTGCTCTTCTACAACCTCTTTCAATGGGCATTTCAATAGTGGAGTTTTATCACCACAACCTCATAGCAGTTACTATAGTGGTATGACAGGACCTCAGCATCCATTTTACAATCGGGTAAATAATCGAGAACCAGTTAACATTATTCTGATTTAACCTGGTAATGTTGCAGATGTCATCTATAAAATATTAAAAAGACCCATGCAAGTTTTGTTAGGAATGTAGAAAAGTCCACAAATTGGTAAATTTCACAGTAATGTTCAGGCAGTGTAGTCTGGGGGAGAAATGTGGTAAATTGCATCAGAAAAACAAATTATACAAGGGGAAAAAAGGTCAAATCATTTTGAGACACTGCTCAATTGTAGAATATTGCAGGATTTTTTTATTTTATTTTTGTGGGGTAAACTCTGCTCAATCGTTCACATGCTTGCTCACAGACATTGGAAGGGATCCTGGCTTTTTCTTAGTGACTTTGGTTAAAACATACAGAAACTCAAGTGGGGACCTACATCACAAGAATGTACGTCTATCTTCCCTTTTGTCTCTTTTTAAAGTTATTCTGGGATCTTTTCCCTAAACTGGTGTTGCACTAGTTTAAAGGAATTAACATACATTGCATGAAAGATATTTTTCAGCTATTTGTGGGCCTCAGGAAGCATAGTCCTGGGCATGGCTCACTTGAAAATTGAATGAAATACTTTACTGTATAGTCAGATCAAATCTACATTTTCTATTTTTGTGGGATATATTCAGTATTTTTAAACTTTATTTTTGACTTTTTTTTTCTCTGAAGTATTATCAGGAAAAAAAACCTAGAAGCTGGTGTAAGTCATACCTTACTTCTATGTACAGGAAATGGCCTCAACTTTAAGCAGATGTGACTGTAGGTAAATGTTTAAGCCAATAAGCTGGAAAGAAAATTGAGTTATTCCTAAATCAGTGTTTGTTAACCAAGACAGAAAAGAGTACACGTAGCATAGAACTTTTTAAGTTATTTGTTCTAACATTATTCTTATATACCCTCAATACAGTGACAGTATACTGTTTTGTCAAAAATAACTTAAAATGACATATACTTTGAAGTAGTCCAACACTGATAAACGCTTGTCACATGAATCTTCATGCTGATACTAGCTCAGCTTTGTTAAAGTAGGTGTTTAATTGGAAGCCCTGTTTTTGTGTCTGTGTTACTGTACATGACAAGGTTTAAAGTGTGGGGTGATATACAGTTGAAACTTGTATTGGTTTTGGCTCTAATAAGCATTACAAAAGCAATTATTGGTGAGTCATAAGCTGTTCTTACAATCAGTTTATTTTTTCATTTGTATTAACTGCATACACATGCTTACAGGCATGCTTACTTTTTTGCCTGCTGAAGACTAAAATACTTCTGTTTTGACCTTTATTTCTGGAATTTTATACTGCCCTTCTAAGGTATAATTGTTTTTAGTGTTTCACACTTTCAAATATTGACAAAGAGCTATATTCATTACTTTGGAGTCCCAAAGGTACTGTCATGGACACCACATACTGAGGTAAGTGATGAGAACCTTATAATAGAAAATTTAGACTGAAAGGCTGTTTCCTTCAGCATTTGTAATCATACTTCACTTCTCAGGTTTTTGTAAGATTGGTGTTTAAAAAAAGAGCAGCAACTGAAGAATAGGCTCCCCCCAGCAGAAGTTTCTGAGAGAGGTCTTGGGTACCTGTATGACACAACACAATGGGTTCAAATGCTTCTGTGGAAATGCCCTAATTTTATGCAAAACCACCCTAAGGTTTGGGGATAGGTGCCTTATTCAGACCAGTAAATAGTTCCTGTCCTGTAGTCTTTAGGGATTCATTTGTGCTTAAGAAAAAAAGCCCTTGAGCCGTTGGGGGAAAAAAACACTCTGGTTTTTTTTAGGAAATACAGTTTGTTTTATTACGTGCATTTCTGCTTTGTTCTTTAGATGCTCCTATGTTACGGACCTTGAACTTCCAGTGACATAATCTATTCATTTTTGGTTTAAAACCCCATTCTCCCTCTGTATAGCTGTAAAGGAAAGGTTATAGTCCCATTTAGCAGCTCTTCAACTTGGTGCTTTGGCTCTCAGTATAGGACTATGCTGGATGTGTACATTTTACCACTGTCTAATGGCCTGGCTACAAGTTGGATTCAAGTTCAGCTTCTCAAAATAGCTGCTATCATGGAACATTATGGAGATCACGTTTCTTCTGGGGAAGGTTAGAGCAGTAGGCAAGTCTAACTGGAATTTCCTAGGAGGGAACTAGAAATCATGGTATGTGAAGACTTTTTTTTGCAAAAGAGGAGCAAATTGTTTGATATCTTGGAAAAACAATAAACACTACACTTATGCTTTATAGGCTGTCCCCAAACTTGGAGAACAGCTCTACGCTGGTTTATGCCCAACATGTATTTATGTTGATCTCATGTTTTCATGATATCGGTATTACTGTACTTCAAATGAAGATTGAGGCTGTAGAGTTCAAGCCTATAATGGAGAATTAATCCCATGGCTTGGAAGCAGTGGAGTAGCTGAAGTGGGCTCAAGGCATAATTAGAAATTATGAAAGAATTGTAGGATAATTGCCTTATTGGTCAGGTTTTTTTCATTGCTTTGTAGTTTGATGACTTGCAACCAACAAACAGGTGCTCACTCTGTATTTCAGAGGATAGTCTTTGCAGTGAGAGCTAGGCACCTGAATGCAGTATGATCATTAAGCATTTCATGCTTGGGGATTTACCACGTGGTTTAAGCTATTAGTGGAAAACTTAGGCATTTAATTATTCCAGAAATAACATGAACTTTTTTTGAAGAGAGTTTCATTTTCAGAAAATACCATAGAATCTGTGCCTTATGACAGTGAAATAGTTTTAGATCAGTGAATTTTCTGACTCATCCTATACTAACCAATAAATGTAAAGCAAAGGCTAGGTGTTTTTTCTCCTACCTGTTTAAAGCAAACCAAACCAAACTTCTACATTTAGACTAACGGTTACAGTGAATATCATGTCACTTCATATGTTGGAAGAGCGTACGAACTTTTTGTGGTAATTGTGTGAAAGAGTGTGCAAAGACTACCTCTAGCAGCTAAGAATATGGAACCATTTCTGTTTTTCAGAAATTATTCAAAGTTGTAGCATATGCCATCTAAGTAATTGATGTACACAGGATTTAAACTTTAATTTCTCAGTTCATTTACAGCTGCTTCTGAATGCAGAGGGTTTTTTTAGTCCTTATAGACAAATCCAAAGTGGAATACTTCAACAAATTTTACTCCTCCTTCATATATTGGCCACTGAGTCGTAAAATTATTTACTCTGTGCTGAATTTGGTGCAGTAGACTACTCAGAATCTTGTCATGTGCAGGAACACAAACCAAATACTATGTTCTGTTCTGTTAAATAGCTGGGTAGTACAATTTTTTAAATGCTCTGTATAGAAACATAAGAAATTTGTAATACAGCCATGATTTTGAGATTTCTGTGTATTTGTTTTTAAGAACTGGGTAATGAATTGAAAGCAACGAGCACTGTAATTCTGCTTTCTTAAACTCTAAAGGCTCTATTGCTTTCCATTACATTGCCTTAAAAGAGAATTGATATGGAGATGAAAATCTTTATTTCAAAACCTAACTCAAATTCACAGATAGGTCAAAACAAAATTTCACAGTATTGGAAAAGCAGTTTGTACTTCCTAACTGCATTGCCAGTTGTAAGGTTCATGACTATTAAATGCATGCTTGTGCATACACACACAGAGAGATTTTGTTGTGTGCCAGTGGGTCGCATGTGAATTTCAGGGAATGTGTTTTTACAGTTGATTTTAAAACTTGAAAGATTGGAGCATATGGAGTCCACTGCTGGAAGTATATTTGTAATTTTGAGATCTCTGTATCTTCTAGAATAGGCTTTATTAAAAGCCTGAGTTCTCATTTAGACCCTTTACACTTCTGTGCTGATAAGACGTTTGGAAACTTGGATAGTGTTTATTTTCTTGAAAATTGTTAGTAAAAAAGTATAAAAAGGAACCTGGTTATAAAAATCATTATTAGAGTTAATTGATATTTATGGAGGGGAAAAAAAGTATTTCTGTTTTTAATTATTCTGATATTTGGTTTATGATAATTAACATTGTCCTTTAAAATGGTATTTGTATTGAACAACATGCATTGATGTATTTCCAACAAAACAAAGCTCAAATATTGTCTACTATAAAAATCTATAGATTTATAAAATCTAGTATTTGTGGAAGCCTTCAGATTGGTTACCACAAATATGGGAAGTTCTAGTGATGCTATTATGCATCACCTTTTTTTTCTTTTCGTACAGTTGTCTTCAATATTATGAAACATTGTAAGTTTTACTGAGCATCCAGTTTTGGGTTTAGCAGGTCTGAGAGAGTGAAATTATCAGAATTATCCTTAAATTATCCTTTTCCCATACTCAGAACAGGTGTTAGAGTGTAGCTACCAAAACCACTCCAACTCTGTTCCTCCAGAATACCATGCGAGAGCACCCATTGGCACTGACGGATTTTGAAGAACTCACTCCAGAGCTTTTGACTGAATTCTGTTCAATGCAAAAAGTAAAGCAAGCTATTAGTAATTGCTATTTTTCACTTTATGAAACTCAACTAGAGGATGTGTTTTGTTGAAATAAGTTTTATTTTATTATTACATTTTGATTTGTGTAATTGTTTGTCCCTTTTTTGTTACGTTTTTTTTTCCCATAGCCATTCTTTGCCCCATATCTTTACATGCCAAGGTATTACCCTGGCAGTTCTCATCTCATCTCACGTCCACCACTAAAAACGAGTTTGTCCAGAGATCAGAACAATGGCCTAGTAAGTATTTTGAAGGATAATTCAAATACTAACCTAGACAATAAATATAGTGAGCAATGAAAATGAAGGTTATTAATGATGATTCACTATTAGACAAGTACAAGCTCTATATTACAAATAGTTAAAGCAAAGGTGTTATTAACATGTAATATAAAATGTATTTTGTTTTAACTTCAGAAATTATTTAGAGAGGAAAACCAATTCTAACATCCAGGTATCAAGATAGAGGAGTGTGACCTGTAATATTGGCAAGAAAATATTTTAATGAAAGTGCTAGCTGTACTACAGTAAAGAAATTGATATAGTGTAATACTGTAAGAAAGACTGCTACTTGTAAATTTATATTCAAATTTTATAAGATAAAATGACAACCTTTAATGTTGTAGAGAATACTAGAAATTGGAAAGCCAAAGTCAAAAGTTAAAAGGAATGTTTTAAATACTTAAAACAAAATACATTTTATCTTAAGTATGCCTCAGTTATAGCTTGGTTTTGTAAGTACATATAATTCCACTTTATTTACCCATTGAAAAGGAAAAACGAGCAGACTTTTCTAGCTTCCTATAGAATAATAAAATTCCTATTTAACAGTACTTATTTTACTGACAGATGGCTGTTCAAATGGAATTAAGAACTAAGGGAAGCTTAAAAAAGTAAGAGACTCACTTGTCAATCAGTATATTTCTAGGATATTGGTACAATGAGCAAAGCTATTAAAAGGTGGTAAAATCTTTAATCACTTAAGGAAAACAAATGTGTTTCTGTTGAGTTATGTATTATTACGAGGTCGTTCTCACTCACTGTTTACTTCATATTTTTTGTTAAGCCCTTGATCATTTTACCCAAACCATAATATTTTGTTGTTGTTAGGATGTTATCAAGGAGGATGCTGATGAGGGGCTTCCTTCATCCACAGACCCCTCAATGGTAAATGAGTAGTCATGTGGTGTGGAAATTTTAGCATCTCATTGCTTTTTCAGCAGTAATGAGTCTGCATTAATCATAACTGCAGTTCACTAACACTGCATCAGTGGCTTTGGTGGGCAAATAGAGTAGTTGAAAACTAATGTAGTTCGTGAATGAATTTTAAGAGCTAATATTTCACTTATAAGATGTATTCTATTTTTCCCCTGTAGTTTTCCCCTTGCCTTTCTCAGTAGCTATGGTGAACTTTCAGTAAAAAGACTGTTGTGGTGGTTAAACAGAGCGAAGAATGACAGCTAGTCATTTGGTGCTTAGATTTTAGAATGAAGTAACTGTGTTTTTTTCTGCTTCAGTCAGCTCTCTCACCTGATCCATACTTCTTTAGTTGGTGAACATAAAGCTATTGCAGTTAACACAGTATAAAGCAACTTTCGATAGAAATTTAAAAAAAAATAAATTGCTGGTTGTAAGCTTATTCTATCGTAAGCTAACATCTATGTTGTCTTATCCTAAATATTCACACAAAGATTCTTCTTTATGGGTTTCTGTTTTAAATCTAACTGTGGGAATCAATGGAAAATCATGATTTATTACCAAAGTGAAGAGGTTAATATGGCTGTCATAATTCTCTTAATACTTGCTGCCAATAGTTGTTGGCAACAGTTACAGTTTGATCTCAGTTATTTTTTCTTCTAGTAAATCATTGTAAAAATGTCTTTCCATTGTTGTGCAATGAAGAAAACTCCACACAAATTCCAGAACTGTATTTAACTGCACATAACCTTCACTGAGCACCCATGTATGGGCAGTGCAATAGAAAATCTACTCTAAAGTTCTCTCTTCCAGGTCATTAGCTACCTTGTGTGAAGGGATAACTTTGGACTAAGTTTTACTGGTAGTACATTTTTGGAGACGCTGTTGCCTCCCCTGTGTTTGATTCTTTATCTCAGTATCCCATTCTATCCCCAGTCCTTTGCAGCTTGTCAGTGCAAGAAGAAAAAGTAAGGAGTTTTGAGAAAGCAGTAGAGTGATGGCTGAAGTATGTGTGTATCTGTGAGTGTGAGAAGGGACATGGGACTGAAAAAGTGGGATTTAGTCTCAGGGCAAAGTAGTGAATTTGCTCCAGCAGCAAACCTGGACCTGGTTCTCTTCTGCTTGCTGCTCTGAGTGTGTATCTTAAACGCACATAGGCTGCAGTTTCAAGGAGCAATGACTCATGTAAATTATGTAGTCTTTTGACTATAGTAAGAAAATACAGGAGTTCAAACATTAAAAAGAAACTTTGTTTGAAATAACAATAATGGAAGATTTTTAGATCTATTTTTGAGTTTAATTTATACTACTATGAATCTGTGTAGTACAACACATCAGATCATACACTTTACTAAGACTTAGCAATATTTAACCTACAGTGTAAATCTAAAATTTTGAATTTTTTTAAATCACTTGGGTAGTTTGTGAGAATGTTGTTAGTCAGGGTATGGTATTAGAATAGAACAGACTATTTCAGTTGGAAGGGTCCTACAACCATCATCTAGTCCAACTGCCTGACCACTTAAGGTCTGACCAAAAGTTAAAGCATGTTACTGAGGGCATTGTCCAAATGCCTCTTAAACACTGACAGCCTTGGAGCATCAACCACCTCTCTAGGAAGCCTGTTCCAGTGTTTGACCACCCTCTCGGTAAAGAAGAGTGTGTGCCTGACAGGATACCTCATCAGGGTTTCATCTATTCTAAAAACACTTCTTTTGTAGACTTTATTGAAATTTCTTTGAAAGGAAACAGTATTATATTTGTTTTAGGTACTGCAATTATCCAGAGCTGGTGGGGTACAATAATTTCATCCAGCTATTTAGGTAGCTCTTAACTGATGGCTGATTGCCACTATATAAATGATACAGCTTTTACTTATTAAATGTATTGGTGCATGCAAAGTAATGAAATAAACTAAAAAAATCTACAGAGTAATTAATGAACACCAAGATGTGTAACTGGTTTGATTGATGATTGAAAACAAGAGCAGCATGTAGAATCAAAATTATCTTTCATGCAAATCTGGCAAGGAGCCAGAAATGTTGCAATTTTCAATCTGCATAAAATAGGAGAATAATCATTCTTTTGAATGTTCTAAGTCTTACAGGGCAAAACCCAGTTTCTTTGGGAGTATTAATTTTTTTTACACGTCATCATTGCTACCCATTGCATGAGTTGGCAGAGCTATGTTGAGGATGTTATGTGAGGTAGTTAAGGCCCTGCCATTGTTGTCATTCTGACACTGGAGTTGACCAAGTTCTGAAATTTCAGATCCTAGTCATTAGTCTTGTAAAATCAGTGTAGTCTAGGCTAGCTTAGTGGAAATCAGAAGTATTTTGAGAGCAGTCATCCTGTATCAATAATTTGACTTCTGCCACCTTCTATATTTGGATTCTGTTGCTGATGATAAAACTTGTCTATCTCAGACTGTAGTTTACTGTTCTTTACTGAATGGATCAAAACATAGATGTCAAACCGGTAAGTTTACAAATACCATCTATGTAGTTGTATCAATATGAAGGTGCATTGCACATTTTAGGGTATTGGCTTAAATCTCTAATGAAAAGAGGCTTGACTTAAGATGTCAACCTTTGCACATCTGTGATGGAGGCAAATGTGCATTTCTGCTGATTTTACTGCACAAATGGTTATTTCTGACAGGAACTGCAGAAACTTCTAGAGTGCTCTTCTGAAGAGTATCATTGGATTGTAGTGTTACCAGTATCTGTTCGTAGAATCCCCTATTATGTTAGAAATCAAACTAGCATTAGCAGTGGTTATCTGTCATAAACTTAGTTGTATGCTTTAGTTTGCATTGTTAATTATGACTTGTTAGGATGCAGCTTGTTGCAATATAATTACTTTGTTCAAATACTTTTTTCATACTGCACTGAATATATAATACCTTAGGATGCAGTCTGTGTGCTTTGAATGAGAACTAACGTGGCCCAGAGCATGTAGTGTAGATAAATATACAGTACTCTTTAAGAAACTGGAAGTGCTTTTCAGAAGTTTGAGCATGAATGAAAGTGTGTGGCATGGGAGTTTTCTTATATGGATTTTCCAGGTGCTTTTATGTAGCATTTTTGTGCTTTGAATATTTGTTCTTAAAAGAAGTACCTTTTCAGTTCTGTGGGTGGTGGTGGTTTGCTTTTTGGGGGATAGGGGTGGGGATGTGTGCTCAGATACAAGGTTTAGAAGTTACTTGAAATACATTGGTTGGTATAACCTGATCTTGAAGTAGCCGGAGAATGCTTGGTTAACAGCAGGATTTTCCATCAGAAACATAATGTAAAATTTTTATGTAAACAAAATAAAGCAAGTGTCACTTTTTTATGAGTGCAAAACAGAGTGGTCTGCTCATAGGGTGTAGTATTTGTATAGCATATATGAAATGTGTATTCTGAAGGTCTATCTTAAAAGTTTCATCACGTTATGAAAATACCCGGTTTCTGTCCTAACACTGATTTCCTCTGTTTACTTCAAAGCATGTCATATGTATGTTCAACCTTTCTGATGTCACTTTAAGCTGTTGTTTCTTTTCATTCTGTTTTGTCCTTTTCTCAAAGTCGTGTAAGTCTGGGTTAAACAAAAACAGACAGGTACAGCCACTTTCTGTGAATTATCATTCACTTATTTCAGAGTCATTTCAGAATCTATCATACTGGCGCTTCATGCTGGGCTGTCTGTAAACTAATGCTCATTACTAGCCTTGAGGTTTGTTTTGACAAGCTGCTTTTAGCTTTTGCATGGCAAATACTTTTCAGACTAATGTTCTCTAAGCATCTCTAACAAAACCACTAAGGCTGAAAAATGTGTCAGTTTAAGTACAGTTTTAATTCACTTACATGATGACAGTATCCCTAAAGCTGTTTCATTACTTATTCTTTGGAGAGTGCTTTTTATAAAGAATGATTTGGATTAATATGCATCTATTTCAAACAGTTCACAGTTTAACAAAAATAGTCTAAATATTTTAGCGCTTTTCCGTATTTTTTTTATACACAGAAAGAAGAGTTTCTAAACTAACTCTTAATGCATGCAGAACAAATGACTTGTTCTTGATTGTTAAAAAAAATTTTGATTTGAAGAAGAACTGTTAAATTAGAAGTGTTTAAAAATTTTGTTCATTTATTTATAGATACATGATAGATAATGTATTTAATCAATTCAGAGAACAAAGGCAATTGCTCACACACATTACTTAGGTATCAGTTATTTTAGTAGTGCCACAATGTAACTTGGCTATAACAGTTTCTTTTATTTTAATTGATAAGCTTTCTTTCAAAAAATAATTAAGATTTGAAGTAACTTAATACCTTTTCTTTGTTGATGTATTATCTAACTCATACCAATAGTAAATAGTGTGTTTATGGGGAAATAATAGACAAAATTGGTTTTCTGAAGAAAAACTCAAAGTGTTTTTTTTAAAGAGGAAAAATAGAGATGTACATAAAAGAAGTGTATGATAAATAGTCTATGGATGAAGCTTCTTGCTGTCATCTTCATCAGTTTGATCATTGGCTTACATCCTTAACAAGATAAAGATTTTAGCTGTGCTAAAAATCAGACTAGATTAAAACCTAAATTTCCTCCTTTAGATGCCTAATATGATAACTAATTAGGTATTGTAGGCACCTAATTAGGGAAACATTCCAGAATCTGAAAAGTAACTGTCTTGTGTTCAGAAGGAATACCAAGCCCCTACGTTAGGTACCTCGACTGCAGAGGAATTGTAATGCTTAATTTATGTGCAATAATTTAGGTAGACTGCCTACCCACAAAATGGGGTATGTCTTTTGCTTCTTTAGTGTCCAGTTGACATCACGTAAAAAAAAAAAAAAAAATGGTCAAAGGGACAAAGGTTAGTGCCCCAGCTCTGTTTTCAAGCAAGCATGCGAACTGCTAGGCTTAGATTCCTCGCAACCTCCTGTAGTGTTCTTGAGTGAAGTTGATAGTTTGCCAGTTTTAAGTCCATTTCACATCTGGCAGAGAACTTTGGGGGAATTACATGTAATAGCATCTAAACTTTTAAACTCAGAGTAGCTTAGGTGGGGAGCGTGCCTACTTCCCCAGATCAGGATATCTCCAATAATAATAAGTTAGAAATAACTCTGAGGTTAAATGGTAGTAGATAATGGGGTTTTGGCTTGCTACCTTGGAATGAATAGTTGAATAAATTCTTCTTAAATATCCCAGTTTAGATAATTCAGATATGGTTAATACCATTCTGTGTGATAATCCTTGGTTTTCATAAGCAATATATTTGGGTCTGTTACTTTATATTAATTCTGAAAGATTAAATAACTTTGAAGTAATTAAATGAAAATGGAAAAAAAGTATCACACGTATAAAAACAGTCTTCAGTGGTGATTTGAGGAATATAGTCAAATTTGATTGACTGAACTCTGGATAGCCAAGATGCACTTCTACATCCCAGGGTTTATGCACGTGATGATGAGCTCTGAAGCTTTAGAGGCTCTTTTGCATTCTCCCAAAATGAGCTTTGCTTGGTGCATGGTCTACAGTGCTTGAACTCAAAACTTCACATTGGGAAAAAGGGGAGGGTGCAACCTCCCTCCCAGGAGGAAGGCATACAGGTATTTCATAGCTGATAGAACTGGTTCTTATTTTGCTTTTAGGAATTTGGAATCACTAGCATAACTGTTTAGAGCTTTGCACTTGGCTCCTACTTAATGCATAGGTCCCCATCCAGGGAGAACATAGTTTTTTCTGAGAACATACTGTCGTAGTATACTGACTACCTGCAGATGTATTTGTTTTGTTTTTCCATGCTTTCTTTGAAATTCCCGGAAGCTGGCAACATTAACAGGACAACTTCTGTGTTACAGATCTGAGTTGTGAATAATTTCTACCTAAATCTTGCCAAAGTTTGAGATACATGAAGCATCCTCATAGTATCTTGGAGGGCAGTGGCAGTGCTGCTCTGTGTTTCTGTACTGTGGTACACAGCCCCGTGGCTGATCTTGCATACATGGAACTGAAGGAACCTCTGGAAAACGGACAGATGTTGCTAAAATTACCCAATGAATCCAAATAATTCAGGAGTTACGTTTTAGGTCATCTTTGTCTGATAGTAAACCAGGAGGTTTTAAGACAGGAAAATCTTAGTTGTGTCTGCATTATTTTAAAAAAAAAACAAAACCAAAACCAAACAACAAAAACAAAAAAAAAACCCCGCAACCCCCCAAAACTACCCCCAAACCAAACTAACTACTAAAATTGGGGGGAAACTCTGAGTAAAGGTGCATTTAAAATGGATTAACCCTTACTTAATATTTCTGATTTTTATGTTGCTTTTCTTAAATAATGTTATTTAAGAGAGTTATTTTCTCACATAGGCAGCACTCAAGTTGCTGTATTTTTTTCTCATATAAATACCTATAATAAATGTTTACCAATATATAGATATTCTGATAGTAATTTAAAATACCTGTACATTCTTACTCTCCTATCTTAATTTTAAAATGTAGTTGAACACAGCTTGATTTGTGTTAGTGTATATTGTGAAATTCTGGGTGTACTGAGTACTTGAACAAATCTTATGTGCACATTTTCTCACTTCTTACAGGGAGCAGGAGCAGGCACAGGATCGACTGCAGGAGTATCACATGTGTCTCTGAGCACAATGAGTGTGGAAGCTGTGTGTGAGAAGCTAAAGCAGATAGATGGTCTGGACCAGAGCATGCTACCTCAGTACTCTGCAACTATAAGAAAGGTATCAGCTGAATTTCATTTATGTATTTAGTACCTAAACATCGAGATACACAAGGAAAAGGAAATATTTAGTTGTCTCTTTTCTCTGAAATGTTTACTGAAACATATCAAATATGTCAAAACAACATCCTAACTTCTATGTGTGCTAAGTTTGGAGGACATTTTAATGCAAGCATATATTTTTCAGAGAAAATGCTCTGTCTCAAAAAGGAAAAACAGACTCAGAAATATAAATGCTGATGAGACTGGTTATTTTGAGAGAAGAAGCAAGAAACACGTTTTCAAAATCGCCATGTGTAGATAAATAGGGTTGCAAATGTGTTCTATATCCAGGTAGCAACATTCCTGGCTTTTTTTTTTCCCCTGTGAGAAATTGGCACATCTCTTCTGTTGTAAATGAGTGGTGAAGATGGTTCCATTTCTGTCTTATCACATTCCACATCTTCAGAAAAAGGCCACTGTACATTTTTCTGTTACTGGTCTTTTCTCTGAGACATTAGCACAGAATAATTTTTGTCTTTATTTTTTTTTTCACTGTTCCACATGCTCCTTTTACAAAGAAAGTAATGGAAAAAATACAAAGGTTGTCATTATTGAATGTTTTTGCTGACCTGACTTTGTGCCGGTACCTATCATATCTTAAAAAATACAATGAGGATGTTGATTCGAGGATTAAGAGACAAGTTTTTCATAAAAGCTTCAGCAATGTTCCTTAAAGCAAGAAGTAGGATGTCAGATTGCAGCTCAGTAAGTGTAGCTGCAAAAAATTCCGGTTGCTTCAGTGGCTCTAGAGTGCTAAAAGAATGTGCTCATCCATTATGTCTAATGAGATTCCTCTTATTTATATTCTTGCACTTCTTATTACAAGTGATATCATGTCAAAAGGAAGAATGAAAATGGCTCAGCCTGGTCTTTTTCCTGGTTTGATTAAGACCATCTGCTGCGATATGGGAACAAAACCACTGAGATCCCTCAGACTGAGCAGAGCTCTCAACTTGGGTCTTGCATTTTGTGGCTACTCTCCCAAGACGTAGTTCCCCTTTTACGTTCTGTCTACCCACTGATACATGGTATAAAGAGAAATACCTCTCATTGTTATGTAATGAAAATGGTTCTGTATTGAATTTGGTGCTGTTGGAAGTTAAGCACTATAAAAACATCCCTAACATATGGAATCACCTTCCTGGAATATAGATGGTGTTTATACACTTCTATGTTGATCTTTGAATTATGATGAAAATTAGAAAGAAGTCCAGTCTTCTGTCCCCAGGTATTTCTGATGATGGAAGGAATATAAGCCTGTATTTATGCAGGGAGGGAACTTGATGGAGGTAGTACTTGATGTTAGATGCCTTAAGCCAGGTGTAAAAGGTTGCCTGGCACTTAATTGTCTGATTATCATCAGATACTTAGGCATCTGCAGTCCGTTTGTGTTCTGAGTCTGAGAAATCTAGGCAGATGAATGTGATTTATTGTGTGTGAAATTTTCTACCACTGATGTGTTGTTTCCTTATGTCTGTTTATAGAACAGAATCATATTGCCTTTCATATATACATTTTTGATGGGTTTAATGTTTTCATGTTTTTCATGACATGTAGGTTCTTCTTGTCCATCAGCAATCATCAATAAGTATTCTTTTATAAAAACACATGTTTATTATATAGGATTGGACTTAAGAGTGATGTTGGGGAATTTCACTAGTAGTCCCCATCAGTATATCCAATTTTAATTACCTTTTTAGTCTGTTACTGCCAGACCATAAGTCTTGTATTGGTGATTTACGTTATTTAGTTCTGTTGTTTTAGGCAAATATAAATGGCCGTGTCTTGGCTCAGTGCAACATTGATGAACTGAAAAAAGAAATGAATATGAATTTTGGTGACTGGCACCTGTTCAGGAGCATGGTAAGACTTTCTCTTCAGTATTCAGGTCATCATAAATTAGTCTTTTTCATTATGAACCTTATCTTTTTTTCTTTCCTGTTGCCTTCTTGTTATCATCATGTTTAAGATGATAACTATTTTCTTAAAACATGCATGCATTTATTATTTTGTTACTTTGTCTTTTTGTCTTGAGCACTTTAATGAAGAACTCGTTGCCTATGGATTTGCATCTTAATTGATTGTGAACTCTGAAGTTTTGCCTCCTCTTTTTGTAAGATCTGTTTTTCCTGTATGGGTTCCCTTTTCCCGTTTTAAATTTGCCTATTTTAATGAAATTGTCAGAACTTAATTCTTCTTTGAAGCCTCTGTTCTTCTGTTAAAAGTTAGTCAGGGAGTTCAAAGTATGTTAGTGCGAGGAAATGGACAGCCAGGCTGATGCATGGCACACAATTGCATAAGCATAATTTTTAAAGGAACTTAAGCTAAAAATCAAGCCAATGAGATAAATGTACACTATTGGATTGGCACATACTTGTATAATGCGAGAGTGCTGCATTGAATACTATTATTGAAGCATATATATAGATATCTCATTCCCCCATTTCCCTCCTCCTGGTTTGAGAGTAAATGGCAGTTTTACAGTGAGGGATATGCATCACAGAGAACTGTGTTTTCTCCTAAGTATTTTTAGTATATTGCCAGTTTTCTTTCTGAAAATTACAGTATGTCTCTGAACTGCTAAATCAGTCTTGAAAACACTGAGAATTGCACAACGAGATTTATTGTTACATTCAGGTTGATTAAACTATAAAACAGAAGTGTTTGGTTTTGCTTTTAAATTGTAATTTATCACTTATCTAGTTTTACAAGAATTTAAGTGGTTTGTGGCATATGAGTTCTTTTAAGGTTTTAGCAGTAATAATAATTTCTAAATAAAAAAAAATCTTAAATAGTAAAATGTGATTTGCAGTAAAGACAATGAATGCACTAGGTCTGTGAACAGATTTTTTTTTTTCATGCTTTTCCATGATCACATCCACATGTGCAAGTACACTTTTACAGTTGTGAAGTCCTTGTTACTATTTTTAATAAAATCCTTCTTTAACAATTTTGAGAACTTTTTCTATTTATGTAATTACACTTATATTGTCTCTTTTTGTGTGTTAAGATACTTGAAATGAGAAATTCAGAAAATCAGGCTGTACAGGAAGATCCTCGTGGAACAACTGAGCATGTTACTACCACAATTCCTCATAGTGAGCTTACTCGTCGTCCTGGGCATGACACTGAGTTGCCTCACACTGAGCTTACAGGTCTTTCTGGTCAAGCTCCCTACACACTTAACTTCAGCTTTGAAGAACTCAACACAATTGGTCTTGATGAAGCTCCTCCACGCCATAGTAACTTAAGTTGGCAGGTATTCAATAGAGAAATGTATTCTGCTTGCTTACCTGTATGGTAAAAGGTTTTTTCCATTATTGGATACAGAGAGGTCAAGAAATAAGTCTACTGTGACAGTTCATGTACTTTCAGTTCTCAGTCTTGGCAAAGACCAGTTTTGCAGAGATGTAAACTAATCACGCTCTCCAAGTCAAAGTCTTTGTCTTTGCCTCTGCCATCTGAAAACTATTCATCTGAGTAATCACTCTTCAAGAGAAAAAAATTAAAGCTATCTTGCCTTTCTCATCTTGCTTAGGGTGGTGTCCTGCAAGATTTCTGTTTATCGTAGTATTCAGACTTTGTGAATGAAATATTTTAGCTATGTGCTAGCCAGATGTTATGCTATTCAAAGGATTACTGATAGTTTGTTAGGTTTTTTAAAACAGACAACTGCAGTGCTTCATGACATCAAGAGCCTTGTCCTGGCAATGCATAATCTATTCACAGGCTCCAGAGCTGACATCCTTCTCTAACTACGGTTTCTGCCATAGGTTATGGTCAATTTTCTTTTGTATCTTATGAAATCACCTGAAGTGCGTGATTTTCTTTTGTCCTTTTTAAGAAATGAGACAGATCAGCTGATAATCTAAATAGCGATTAGAATTAAAAAACAAACCAAACAAAAAAAACCCAAAAAACAAAATCCAAACATTTAGCAGCTTTCTCATCTCTGGTTTTAGAAGTCTAATTTACAAAATCTGGAAGGTGCATCAAAATAGGAAAATACCCCAAATTACTAGCTATATGTGATACATTTAATATTCAAAATTGTTACTGAAAAGAGGTTTGGGATATATATCCCAGAGATAGATTTCTACCCCAGATACTTCTGTGTGTGTGCGTGCACGCTTGTGTGTGTTTGTAGGATCCTCATTACCCTTACAGCCTATTTCCAGCAATGGAGTATCAATGTATGTTTTTCAAAAGTGAAGTGGCATGACTCACATTTGTTACATTGTTTTTGTGTCAGAAACACAGAAAGAAGTACAAGAAAATCTTTTTTAAAACATTGTTTAAAATGCAAGTTTATATAAATAGTGCTTCTGATGCCCATATAGTTGTCTGAAGTTAAATCAAAAGAATGAGAAAGGTAGTCTGTCCTTAAGAAAACATTACAATTTGCCTTTTGGAATTTTTAAAGTCAATATTGATTAAAAAAGAATATTGCTGCTTCTCTGTGAAAAGGAGGAGTACTCCTGGAAATACACAATGAAATTAAATACTTCTCTTTGTGGTGAGGAACCATAGCTGCTGTTAAGTATGGATAAATAGTAGTGAATATACATAAATAATCAAGTGTTAACTATTTCTGAGATTCTTGCATTTTGCTTTGGGCATTGAATTGCTTAGGTGTCATGGCAGATAGAATTCACTTAAACATGATTTTTCTGTAGTTAATCATGTTCAGCTGTTCCCCAATATTCTAGTGTATATACAACATTATTGATCTTATGAAAAGTTGTCAGTAATACTTGTTTCGTCATATAGAGGGAATAATGGAACCTGCAGATCTTGTGTGTGTTGCTTGCTGGGGGGATTATGAGCATCTTCTGAGAAGGAAGGAAACACGTTGGTTTGCATTGCATTCCAGTGCAGAACAAGAAAAAGGAAAGATGATGAACAGAAACAAGAAAGATAAGAAGGATGCGTATAAGAGCAGGAAAAAGATGGAGGGAAGGGAGAAAAGAAAAATAGAGAGTGAGAAAGAGAAGGATGGACCAAGAGGTTCTATCTATATGATTAAGTATCCTGGTTTGTGGAAAACTTATGCTATGGGGACCAACAATAGGAATACTTTGTAAGTTTAGTGAATGTGTGTGATTGCATATATATGATTCTAGTAAGCATATTTTAATTATAGCATTGACAATTTCACTTGCATAATCTATTCACAACAAAAAAATTCATTTAAGCACATACTTGATGCTTTGAGTTATTTAATTTAAAAAGGTTAGTGAAAGTCAAAATAAATAGTTCATTTAACTGTTCTCTCTCTTTTTTTTTTTTTTTTTTTTTTTCTCCCCCCAGTCACAAACTCGTAGAACTCCAAGTCTTTCAAGTCTTAACTCTCAAGATTCTAGTATTGAAATCTCAAAGCTTACTGACAAGGTGCAGGCGGAATACAGAGATGCATATAGAGAGTATATTGCTCAAATGTCACAGTTAGAAGGAGGTGCTAATTCTACTACAGTAAGTGGTAGGTCCTCCCCTCATAGCTCAAGTGCTTTCTATATGGGGCAGAGTACATCAGGGGGTTCCTTGCATTCCAGTGCAGAACAGGAAAAAGGAAAAGATGGTGAACAGAAACAAGATGATGGAAGAAAGTCCTTCTTGCTGAAGAGGAATGATGTTGTTGATTACAGTACTTCAGGTGTTTCTACTAATGATGCATCTCCTTTGGATCCTATTACTGAAGAAGATGAAAAATCTGATCAGTCTGGTTCCAAGCTTCTCCCAGGAAAGAAGTCTTCGGAAAGAACAAGTATTTTCCAGGCTGCAGATTTAAAGCTTAAGGGAGTTACTCTCCGGTATCAGAAACTTCCAAGTGATGAAGATGAGTCAGGAACTGAGGAATCAGATAACACTCCTCTTCTTAAGGAAGGTAAAGATAAGAAAACAGATGGCAAAGTAGAGAAGCAGCCCAAATCTCCAGAACATGGATCTGAACCTATTAGAACCTTCATCAAAGCAAAGGAGTATTTGACAGATGCTCTTTTGGATAAAAAAGATTCGTCTGACTCTGGTGTAAGATCCAACGAAAGTTCTCCAAATCATTCCCTCCATAATGAAGGTGCAGATGATTCACAGCTTGAAAAGGCAAATCTCATTGAGCTTGAAGATGACGGTCACAGTGGAAAGAGAGGAATTCCACACAGCCTTAGTGGCCTTCAAGATCCAGCTGTGGTTCGCATGTCTATTTGCTCAGTAGATAAGAAAAGCCCTTCTGAAAGCAGCTTGATAGCAAGTAGCCCAGAAGAGAGCTGGCCAGCTTGCCAGAAAGTCTATAATTTAAATAGAACCCCTAGTACAGTAACCTTAAATAATAACAGTGCTCCAAACAACCGAGCTAATCAAAATTTTGAAGAAATACAAGGTATTAGAGATTCACCTCAAATTATCCTGCACCCTGGCTCAGGTTCCAATTCAGCTGCTGTTCAGAATGAGAACCTGAAGAGCGTCGCTCACAAGCGGAGCCAGCGTTCAAGTTATACCAGGCTTTCAAAAGATTCCTCAGAGCTCCACACTGTTACAGCCTCCGAAGGGGCTGGTTTTGGAGAAGAAAGAGAGAGTATCCTGTAAAAAGCAGCCAGGTTGAAACAGAGTGTGCCCATGAATTGTAGCTTGCTTGGAATTCTTTCAGTGTGTTGTTACATGAAGCTCTGTAGTTTAAGCTTTCAGTATTTTAGTAGAAGGTCTAGATTGTTTTCAGTCATTTTCTTGGGGAGAAGTAGTAATTTTTACAAGAAGCAAATTACTTCAGATCTTCCCCACATATGAAAGCAGTATTTGTCACCATGGAAAACCAGTTCTTTTTTAAGACACTGTGCAAAGGTTTGGTCGGGGCAGATGTTACAGAAGTAAGTATGGTCTAATTATTAAAATTATGATGTGATTTTATTTTTATGTTGGGATATGTATTACTTATCCCTTCTAAACATTCCAGTTACATCTGCATACTTGCAAGTAAAGACTGTGTATCTTTGCCATTTGATGTAAGAGATGCCAGAAGATTAAATATCACAACCTGTGACACCCTTATCAAACTTTGCGTTAATTAGTGGATTAATGTGTCAAACATATATTGCATATGTTGAAATTTGGAGTGTTAAGATACCTATTTGGCTCTATGTACACTTTTACTCTCTGTATGTTCGGTAATTGCTGTTGACTTTGTGAACTTTGGGTAGAGTGGTGATAAGGTTTGTAAGGAACGTTGTCTTCATGTGTCATTGGAATTGGCAGTTATTTATAAGGTAATACCTTATAATTGATTTAGTGGATCCATTATTTATTATAGGTACATAATTTTACAGTCACTGGTCTAAATAGATGCAACCACCTGAGCTACATTAAAATATTGTAAGGATAAAGTATGAATGGGATGTCTGAACTTATGGAGTATCTGTTGCTGTGCATGATCTTTCCTTGGTACAGTGTTTATCATTTGGTTATGGAAAGAAAAATAAGCAGTGTTTGCCATTTTAAAAATAATGCATACTTTTTGGAATCTCGTCAGATCTCTGTACCAGCTTCTTTATTTCTGAAGTACAGTGTTTGAAGATTTTTATATCATCTAAATAATGTACCTGAATGTCATTGTAGCAAATACTTGTACTGTCCAGTGAAACCTGCATGTTTCTGAGGAAGAATTGTTCAAACTAGACTCTGGTAGTACAAAGAGAATAAAAAATAAATTGGCCTGTTGGGTTTGTGTCCAAATTTCTTTTTATTGCGGTATTTTGTTTCTTCATTTGATAAAAATGTTACATCCATGTTGTTTTGGTTACAGTACTTCACGGCTTTAATTGAAAAGAATGCATTAAAACAATGTTGTTATTAATACAATACTAAATAAGCATCAAGTATAAAAATACCTTTGCTAAATGGAATTGCCAAAGCAGGCATTTCTAAAGGAAGTGCTGCGAGCTGCAGAGATGTGGCCACCTCCTGCTAGTCCAAAGCAGTAATCCTGCTCTTTGTGGCAGTTAACATGTGCTGGTAGTTCTGCACAGCTTTGTTTCTGTCGTAGTGCATCTCCAAACAGATGCCTCCAGTGGGATCATGTGGTCATGGCCTTTGTTATCCAAATCAAGAGGATGCTTCTCTATGCCAGAGTCAACAGAGGAAAAACTGGCTTTATCTAGGCTCTTTTATTTTTTTCATTCCATGGACATCTCATACTTACAGGACTGGAGATGTGATCTGTACATTTCTGGATTCTGTTAAATTGGTGTGTTATTTGATTGAATTAAAACTTACTCATCAGAGTGTTACAAAAGTACTGGGAACTTGTGTGCACATATCTTTATATATTAGAAAAATTATTAGTTGAACCAAAAAGCCTCCCAAAACAAAATAGGAAGCCCCCAAAGCCTGTGTAGTTTCATGATATTTTGCCGAATCTTTGGAAACAGTTTTTTGGTTTAGGTTCTTCCTATTTAAAAACAAACAAACAAACAAACCAAAAAAAACCAAAAAAAACCCCCAAAAGCCATCACTTTCTGGAATTTTGGGGATATGAAAACTTTTTACAGAAAGATAAGCATTGTTTTGTAAGAGAGGACAAGAAGTGTAGCCTTCTTAATTTAGACATATTGACAGTATTGATGACAGTTACCAGTTATTTCAAATCATTTTGTCTGTTAAAGTCCTCAGATAATCCAAATGGATTAATTTTAAATTTTCATATGGCTTTGAGATTTTTTTCTTCCTGAAAGTTTTATCCCTCCAGTCTTCATAAAATACCAAAATTGAGATGAAATAGGTAGTTGAGTGGAGCACTTTTCAGTGTTTCTATCTTGTATTCATTAACACCAGTGTAACTGCTTACCATCACTAAGAAACAATAGTTACAAGCAAAGTGTCTGTGTAAGGTTGTACAGGGCTTAATGTAATACTCTCTCTGGGTATGTAGATCCATGCCCCGCCTGGCATATGGGTACCTAAAATCATTTCAGTTCCAAACAGTGGTTCAGTCCTGCTTCCTTTAACTGCTTTAACTGCATTATATAGTAATGCATGCTGTAGTTTATATAATCAGATGTGTTCATGGGCTTGTTATTTAGTGAACTTCCTAGAATCAGCAAAATATGAACGCTTCATAGCCAGTTCCAAGGACAGTATGCTACAAAAGCTGTTGGTTAATAGGATAGTAAATATAACTAACACTTAGAATCTACTTGCATAAAAATAACTAGACAGTGCATTTTTCTTCTCTATTGAAGCATCTTTTTAATTTTTTGATACAGGTGTTCATAAGCAAACAGAAGAAAGTGTAGTACTCTGGTAAAGAGAGAGAGGAAAAGAGAAGAGAGAAATGGAGTACTTTAATACAGCACAGTAGTAAGAAGTGTCTTTTAGTACATAATACATATATATGTTAGTTACTGTACATGTTTAATGAATTTTTTACATGTGGAATATGAAAGAATGCCATTTGCAAGAATTAGAAATACACTGCAGTTTCATGGCTGAAACTTGTTTTTTTTTTCTCTACCACAGTTGCTATGGTTACAAGCTTGCTTAGTTTGTTGCACAATTCTTGGAGTTAAGAAACCATAAACTATTTCCAGTGTTGAAATATTAAATGTTAGCTCTGTGACTTGTGGGAATCATGGAACCCAAGAGTTCCATAGAGAATGGAAATGAATGAAGAGTATAAAACAGTAAGACAACTGCAAACTTATTTCTGGTACTCACCACTTTCCAGAACTCTTGTAATGAGAGTTTATGTATCCACTCTAATTTTGGATGACTGAACACTACAGGAACTTGAAACCATGACTTCTTTGCCTAACTGAAACTGAAAAGTACAGTTTGGCTTGTCCTTGTGTTCTGATGCCTGGATATGTTTGCATAGTAGGGTGAAAATAAATCATTTTTTAAAGGAAAAATTGGATGCAAGTAACATTCCAGGATTTATGTGAGACTCTTGTGGCTATTTGCCAGCTTTTTCCAGGATTGCAGTTTATGATGAAGGGGGAGAGGGAAATTCTTACTTCCCACTTAAAAAACTTGCAACAAAATAATGGTCTAGTAAAATTCTTGGAGATTCTGGAATAAGGTTTCCATTTTGTGCCTGTCCTGGTCAGTTTGGGATATCTGATCACTTTATATGACTTTGTCTATGCAGCAGCATATATATGTGGTTAGTAAGTTTTTAGTCCTTAGCTTTCTTAAGTTTTCTTTTCAAAAATTGTTAATTTTTTTGTTTCTTCTCTTATTTTTTCTTTATATAATCTTTGGGAAACTTTCCTGGGACACACTTAGCATGGGTTTATACAGTAGGTTGAAAATAGGTGGTTTCTCTTGTGGTCTGGGGTTCAGCTGTTCAATTCTGTCCACACAATCCTTGGAGCCTGTTTTTTACCTTTGCAACTCTCGTGGGAAGCTTTCTGGACCTCATGGTAAGAATATGGGAAGTTCTTTGTACAGCCACGAGACACACAGGCAGAGGATCCCAATAGCATCCTAGTTATCCATAGTCCAGCATGTTGTACCCCATAGCCTTGATGCTAGATAGCTTTATCGTCTGTGACAGGTTTATTTAAGTTTCTAAATACATTACTAAGAAATTGCCAAATAAAATAATACCTGAATATTTGAGGTCTCTTAACTGAAAGCTACAGTTATGGTAAAATAGAAGTGTTAATACCTAGTAGTGAATTTTCAGACACGTGGGAGAAATACAGTGTGCTAATTAGTGTGAGATAAAGCCTGCTGTGAGGATTTTGGTCTTTTCTGTGCCAAATAGTAGCTGTAGTGGGGAGAAGTTGGAACAAAATTTAAATTCCAGTTAGGCAGAGAAGACTGGAAAGACTGTACTAACCTTACACAGTTTTCTGTTAGCCTTGTGCATTATATTTTCTAGATTTCGGTTATCTTTATTACAGCCCATTTCATCAGTGTAAGGGTGGGGTGGGGATAATTTTACTTAAAATCTTTCTCCATGGGAATACAGAACAGTTTCATGAGTTCAACATGTTCTCACAGGTTTCTGAATTTTAAAAGAAAGGACTAAAAAAAGTAGGGAAGTGGTTGCTCAAAAATTTTAATAATATGGTTTGATATTATTTATACTTTATGTTTCCAAGAGAACTAGAGTTTTCTGAAGACTAATTGGCACATGGAGACCTATCAAACAGTGTTAAAAAGATTATTTTAGCTGTTTAACATCCGGATAACTTTTTCATTAAAGATATCTATCATGCAACCTGAATATGCAGTATGTTCTGCCCTTTGTTTAACAAATGGAAGCAGGTTATAGAAGTCAAAACGCAATTTAAAGCTGACGAATAGCTGATTTATTTTTTTTTTCTGTAGCATGTTTCTTGGCTTATTTCATCGATCTTATGCTTAGGTTGCTTATGATTGCTTTGTTAAAGTCTTCACATGGAATTCTCTAATAGAGGTGTGTATTCATTGAAACTTAGTACAGCTTCTGGCACTGTAATGATTCAGTTATTTTGTGGTAAAACATAAGGCTAATGATAGAGGAGGTTTTCTTTTTTTATTGAGCTTCAAGTCTAACATTTGTATTTTCATTTGCAGGTCTGACTCCTGTGATGGACTTAGTATTTTAGTTAAGTTTTGTTTCAGAAATTTATGCCTCATCTTCCAGAAAGACTCAGAGCTACAGGTTTTTTAGCAATGTTTTCTCAGTCATAAGCGATGTAGTTCCTTAATAAGACTGATACAACACCAAATGTTTGGGCCTTAAAAAGCATTAAAAGGTGTTGTTTTTCCCCAAAGCATGTTTTGTTATGATAGTGGCACTGGATAAACTTCTAAAAGAAATGCTGTTGGCCAATTTCCTTCTCTTAGTTTATCATATTTTAGAGTCACCTTCTTCTGAAGTAGAAGGAAAAAAAAAACCCTTGGCATATTTTAGAACATGGTCTTTTCTAGGAAAAAAAATAGGTGAAAGACTGTGTGAGGTTTTATGTAATAAAAGGTTGTATTTGAGAGTTAGTGTATGTTTCTTTTAAAGATGGGATTCTAGCAACAGAGCATACTTTTTGTTATGTGAATTCTTAGTGTTGCCACTACGTAGCACAGTGTACAGGGTTCTTCCATGTTTCAAGTCTTCTTTCTGAGTACTGTTATCATATATCCTCATTGTTTCTTATAGAAGTAACCTGGACTGCAGAATTATCTTTGTAAGTAAACCAGAGTGTCTGTATGTCCTTACTTGAGTACAGTGTGTTTATTGTTTATGAAAGGAAAGGGGAGGAGAGGAATAATAGTGGTCCATTATAAGATTTTATTTGTGTCCAGGATTTCTCATGATAGAAAACAAAAGAACAAGGTTTGAATGGTTTCTATGTGTCCCTGGAACCTAGAAATAAAAAATCAGGCGTAAAATACTGACTGTGGGGAACAGTAAAACTAAAATGGAAATTCTGTGATGCCTTACTGCCTTTCCTCACTAATTAAACTACAGGGAAGCAATCAGCAGAGATTTAACTCTTTTGGTTTTTAATATTTCTGCTCTCTGAAGTAATGTGAAGGTTTGTGCTTGGCTAGAGGCAATACATATTCTTGAATCTGTTTACATATCATGGCACCTTCAAATCTTTCTGAATTTGTCATAGTACTTTTGAGAGGCAGCAAAATTTTGCTAGCCTCATTTTGCACACCAGAAGAATCCTTTCCCACCTCAGCAATGGTAGAATATAGAATTATACATATTTTCTAGGAGAGTCAAGAATTGAGTCCTGAGCTTTCATCTGCCAGTCAAGTTGGACTTTTATTGATATCAGAGGCCCCCTTTATGTTCATTTAAACCATGAGAAGTCCTGAAATCTAAACTGAAGATTGCTATTAAGTTAGCTTTCTGTCATCGCTCAGCATTTTTGTTTTCCATCCTCTTTATGTTTCCTATTTGACTGTGAACCTTGCAGCCTGTTTGTGGTCTTCTCCTTTTGGCAAAAAGTTAAGATTCTAACTTTCAATGCCTTTGGCATTTGGGACTAAATACATTTGCTTTCCCTTGTTCTTACTGGACATGCTTATGTCCTGTCTTGCCCCCACTCACCATGTTCAGTGCATGAGTACATTGTGTAGAATACCTGGAACTGTTTCAGTTCTGCCCCACCAACTGACTGGTAGTTGGGGCTTTGGTTGCTGACAGTGTAACTTAACTTCTATTCAACTTTTTCATCATAACCTCAGAACTGGTGTACGCTGCAATTTTTCCTACTTCAACAATGGCAGAAAATGCTGTTCTACTGTGGTGGTAGTGTTTTTTGCTTGGATGGGGATTTTTGTTTGGCAGGATTTGTTTTTTTTTTACCCTAGGAAGGTTTTACAGCCTAGGTGGGGTCTAGGTTCTACAATCAATCTTCTTCATATCTCTCCATCCTCTTCCCCATGTCCTGGAAAATTCACAGGATATACATATCCACAGTCCACAAACCTGGTTTTAAAATACGTTTTATCTGATGTCTTTGTTATGGGTAGTAATGGACGCATCTAAAAAAAGTGCACTAGTTTATATCTGCCAGTGGAAAGAACCTTCAGACTTTATTTAGTGGGAGAAAAATCTGCTTCTTGGTTTCCTTACAACTCTTCCTGATAAATAATCAGGCAGGGCTTGCTCATAAGGTAAGCACAGTTGTCAGCTCATCTGCTTTGTAAGTTGTCTGTCAAGACTCTAGAAGAACTTTAGGGCTGTGCTCAGGAAGGGTTAATTTTCCTCATGGACCTCTCTAAGTTATGCTTGGTGCTGCAGGTCTGAATGGCACTGCAAATAACGTAATGTACAGGACATTTTAGCTCTTGCTTTGAAGTAATCTGGAGAAAGACAAACTTTGAAAACTTATGTTCATGGGTGTTGATCTAATATGCCAGGATTTATGAGGTTCTACATTTGTTTAAAGACTCAAGAGCCAACCTTTGGTGTTCAGGTATTTTTACTCTGAAAGATAAAAAGAAACGCTGATTTTTTCATTTTCTATAAAAGACAAATCCTCAAACCATAAGCCTACTTAACCTCAGGACATATTTACACCTTTGGAATATAAAGGAGGGCTTAGAGGTTTTGTTGTTCCTGAATGCCTTCTGGTCTTAATTTTCAACATCATCTCTTCAGTAGCTCCTTTCAAGGTGTGATGAGGAACCATGAATAATTTCCTCTGTTTTCACCATCTGTGCTACCTTCTGCCTCTCTTCCATCTGATGACAGACTAGCTCAGTTTCATCAGATCTTTTTATATGCTAATATGAACTGGAGTCTTTAATTTTGTAGTCCACGGCTACAGTGTTCAATAACTTTTTTTTTTCTTTGTCCCACAGTCTTCACGTCAACTTTCAGGCCTCTCTGTACAGTAATTTCTTTAAGCACCTGATAGGTTCTTTGCAATACTGGGACCCATAGAACTCATTTTTCTACATTTACACTACACACGCTTTACTTCCAAGCAGAATGTACAGTGGTGATTTATCCTAGATTTGCAAGAGAAGGCATTTATGCTTAAAATTCAAATTCAGGAAAGTAGTCCCACTTCTGTTATTTTCCAGTATAGGAAGGAGACTGTTATTTTATTCTCGTCCTTGAAAATATTTGGACTTTCAGAAAAAAATGCAAATTACTTTTGCTTGGACTAGTTCTCTTTTAGCAAAGACCCAACAGTGATCATAGCTCATCTGAGATGGACCAGGACTCCTTTGCCTAAATGACTGGCTTCTAAAAACATATTATAAGACCAGTTTGCTCAGGTTCTATAAACTACTTTATGGTTCTTAATTTTTTTTTTTTAATTCAAGGGTCAACAGACAAAAAAACCCCACCTGTATTTAAATAGCCCCTGGAGTTCAAGGGAGGGCAGGGAGGAAAGAAACCTATCTGAGTTTTTTCTCCTCACGATTCATTTCAGGCTGTAAAAAGTTAAAGTAGTTGGACACTCATCCTCCTACTATGATAAGCTCCTTTCTAGTCTTTCTGTAA
Organism: Haliaeetus leucocephalus; assembly: GCF_000737465.1. Taxonomy (NCBI): domain Eukaryota; kingdom Metazoa; phylum Chordata; class Aves; order Accipitriformes; family Accipitridae; genus Haliaeetus; species Haliaeetus leucocephalus. The sequence continues at coordinate 6,498,695 of NW_010972653.1, forward strand.
TACTTGGAAAAACAACCTTCGAGCTTTTGTGTTTGGGGTTTGGGTTTGGGTTGTTTTTTTTTTCTATCTATCACCACCTATTCTGAGGTCTAGCTGTGAACTGCGTAATCCCATGGCATACTTACAGAAGTTAAGAAATCCCTGACTATGGTAGTGAAACTCAGCCACTTTATGCAAAAAGACATCTCCTTCTATATATTTTCATTACAAGACCATAACATATCATTTCTCAGAGACATGCTCAGACTCAAGAGGAGGAAATTCTGCTCATCAGTATCTCAAAACTTATGTCTGAAACATGTACTGGGCATTTCTTGTTCACATTCAGAGAAGGCACGTTCAAGTCGCAACTGACAACACCAAAGTAATGTATTGTATCAGTGTATAGTGTGGTACAAGGTCTACTCGTCACAGTCCAGAAGTCCTTGGTTTTGATATGTTAAGCACCATATTCTTCTGCACATTACTCTTCTGAGTGCTTTAAATATGTGGTGGATGACTTGAGGAACAGAATCTTAATTTCTCTGTCCTGATTTTGTGTGCATATATATATATCCTGATTTATTTCAATACATATTTTTTTGTCTTTAATGTAAGAAGCACAGCTTTCTGTTCCTAAAGTGTCCTTAACCTTAATCCCTGTCCAATATGTTTCCAGGTCTATGATCAGAAATGCAGTATGCACATTTGTGGGACTTCTTATATCACATTGTCAGGATTTTTTTGCTCTGTCAGTAACAAATCTCAAAATAACATCTCTTTCTGGTCTCTGATCAGATGAAAAATTCTTTACATATCCTAGTCCACTCAGCCTTCCTATTTCAATGTGAATACTGGATGTCTGTCAGTGTTAGAGTACTGATGTTCCTATGCTACTGGAGAGATCCTTATCAAGAGCATGAAGAGCTCTGTAAGAGTTACCTACAAAGCCTTCTGTCTGTTCTCTCTCTTGGCTGAAGGTCTAGTCTTTGGACTTTCTGTTGGAGCTAAAGAAGCTCAGCCATCCTATAGTTTGCTCCACATTCTCTTGGCAAAGTTGTCTTGGTGCACCAGCCACACATGTTCATTCAGTAGTCTTGAAAGTTCTCTAGGTTTAATTAAATTGTTTGCAGTGTAGAAGACCAATGGGGACAAACCAGGTGATGATCAGGACTAGGACTGCAAGACGGAACCTTGGTGGTGGTTACAACAGTACCATTCATGATCACATTTCTTTTCAGGTTGTAACATTGTTCAGCAGAGCAGGTGAAATCCACGCTCAGGACTCTCTCTGCCACTTCCACTTTTTCAGATAAAGCATCCATGAAGTCCTATAGCTTCCCCTCTTCCCAAGTGATTCTGTTTTAACTAGGGAATGCAATTTTCATGTAGCCTCCCATATCTAGGCCATTCTTCCATGACCTTGATGTTAAGAAGGGGGTGTTTTTGTCTTCACAGGGTCAAATCAGGATCATGTTAGTAGCTGAGCAAAGCTATCTGAAAAGGCTGCTAAACAGAATAGTGATACATGACATGTCTACGGTGGAACCTGCTCAGTCATAGTGGCACACTTCATCACAACTCCGGCAACCCTTGAGGAGAGTCTCCACTGTAGATAGTTGTCAAGCTCTTCTCTCCTTAAAGCAGAGCCAACAGACTTTGAGCCAAGATTCAGCAAGAGTTATGCCATCACACAGGTATCTAGGAGGTATCTTATCTTACACTAAGCTTGTAAGATTGATCTGTCAGTCTTGGTATGAGGACTTGGAGAAGGACTTGGGGGTATTACTGGATGAAAAACTGAATATGAGCCAGCAATGTGCACTCACAGCCGAGGAAGCCAGTCGCATTCTGGGCTGCATCAAAAGAAGCGTAACCAGGAGGTCAAGAGAGGTGATTCTGCCTCTCTACTCTGCTCTCATGAGACCCCAGCTGGAGTACTGCATTTAGCTCTGGGGCCCCCAACATAAGGACATGGACCTGTTGGAGTGGGTCCAGAGAAGGGACACAAAGATGATCAGAGGGCTGGAGCACCTCTCCTATGAAGACAGGCTGAGAGAGTTGGGGTTGTTCAGCCTGGAGAAGAGAAGGCTCCAGGGAGACCTTACTGCAGCCTTCCAGTACCTAAAGGGGGCCTACAAGAAAGCCAGAGAGGGACTTTTTACAAGGGCATGTAGTGATCAGACAAGGGGTAACAGTTTTAAACTGAAAGAGGGTAGATTTAGATTAGATGTAAGGAAGAAGTTCTTTACTGTGAGGGTGGTGAGGCACTGGAACAGGTTGCCCAGAGAGGTTGTGGATGCCCCATCCCTGGAAGTGTTCAAGGCCAGGTTGGAGGGGGCTTTGAGCAACCTGATGTAGTGGAAGGTGTCCCTGCCCATGGCAGGAGGGGTGGAACTAGATGATCTTTAAGGTCCCTTCCAACACAAACCATTATATGATTCTAATGTAAGTGTATTTGTTTTTCTTTCAGTGACTGGCTCACATCAGTATGGCCTAGCTCTGCTTCCTGTTGAAGCTAAGGATCCAGTCAAAACAATCTATAAGACCATGATCAGTTTTCTTGGAGAAAGGAAGAGACAGCTGTATCATGGAGATATTGGCTATTAGAAGATAGGAGAGGACTACCTGGAACCATATTTAGGGGGAAAAGGGAGGGCCTGGGTAATTACAAGTCATCTTTACTTTGATATCCGCAAGAACTTTATTCCTCAAGCTTTTATTATTCATCAGGTGTTTAAACTTCAAGTATGAAAGTCAATATGGAGTTTTCAGGAAAGACCCTTATCAAATTCCTTGAATTTCCTCCTTTGGCCTGCAGAAGATGGATACAGCAGATGTGATATGTTTGACTTCAGTAAGACTTTTATCGTTGGAGCTTAAGTGAGTCACGTAATGAAGTGAAAGCAGACTGCTTGAAAAAGTAGACTTGGAGTGATTATCAATTATTTCATGTCAAAGTAGCATCACATGGGGGTCTGTTTGGTCCATTTTTATTCAGTATTTTTATTAGCAACCTTATTGGTGGAATTTCAGAGTTTACTCTTGTCTGAACCTGCCTTATCCCAAAGGACAGAATTACTTGATACATAGAGGACTGTAAATTAACATGATGTCATTCAGTAAAGGCAAGTATAAAGCATTGCAGTTAGGAAAGCGAGATCAAATGCACAAACACAAAATGGAGTATAACCCACTGAAATACTGCAGAAGGCGATGGGGTTTTAGGGTGGCTAGTAAACCAGTACTAAGCTGACAAGGTAAGTGATACTGTTAAAGGTAGAGGGAAGAAAAGGAAATCTCTGAGGGGTGTATTAATAGGAGTATCATACAATCCAGGGGAGGTATGCCCTGCTGCTGAAGGTGTACTGTGTCCAGACCTGAGCACCTTTAATAAGCAACTGGAGGAGAATGGCAAAAATGTTTAGAAACATGACTTAAAGATATGTATTATTGAAAGAGTTGGATTTGTTGAGTTTAAAAGAAGGAAGGCTGAATGGACATAATTTATTGATATGTAAAATACTGTTACAGAAAGATTATAAGAAGCTCCATCAGTGGAACACAAAGTAATCAGCTTCTAATTTGTGGTAGAAAAAACCTGGTATTCTGAAAATAAAAACTTTCTAATAAAGTAATATCAGTGTTACATAGGGAAGTTGTGGAATTTCATTCACTGGGAGTGCCTGAGAGTAATGTAAGTGAATGAGAAGAATCATAAGATGACATGGTTTTACATAGCAAAATGCACAGGAATTTGTTTCAAGCAGCAGTTGTCACTTCATTCACCGCCAATGGGACTCCCAAAAGAAAAACAGCATGTGCCAAACCATTTATTTTCCTGGGAAATTCACTGATGGAGTAGGCCTGGGTGTAAATACCTGTGAAAGAGCAAGAGTTGCAAAATTCCCCCTCAGAGGAGCAGAAATAGAAGTTCAAATGCAAAAGGGCACACTTCAAATCTATACTGTGAAATAGAAAGTGCCAGGGGACACAAAGCTGGTTGGAGGCAAAGAGGTAGTGGCAACAGTGACAGGGGAAACCCCAGACCATTCCAGTTGTATGGGGTACAGTGGATGCCAGCTCAAACAGAGGAGCAAACCAGTATATTTGGCTTATTGGATTAATAGGTTCTTGTTCATGCCCTTGACAGCCAGGCTTCCAGTCACAAGTGTGATTCCTGTATTTTGCACAATGACCTTAGACCCAGCCTGTCTTCATGTTGGGTTTTTGCTTCCATCTTACAATGTTATTAACATCAATATTTAAATGTATGCATCTTGGAAGAATCCAAGTAAAATGGTTTGCTGTTTCTTTTTAACTTCTTACAGAATTTTGCACTTCAATGCACTGTCTCTCCTTTGTCACAGTATCATTCAGGTTCTTGTTTAATTGTCTCTTCACTGTTTACATTATGTTGTTCAATTCCTCCAGGGTCTGCTAAATTTAAATCATCTTTATACTATTATAGGATGGTAAGAAAGGAGAGAGAATGTGTATCTAACATGCGTGTTTAAGCAAAATGTAATCTACATAAAATCACATTAACTGATCTATATTCAGGCCCAAAGAAATGGCTTTTTCCTTACACAGAGATCTGTGGGTGCCCAGCGCTTGTGCTTTCTCCCTGGCTCTTTTTTACTTAGTAACGTAAGCAAAACTAGGGCTTGAATCTACATTAACACTTCCAACAGGAAAACGATCATTGTTTGGCCTATTGCAATGAAATCTCTCCTATTGATACCGATATTCTCTTTAAAACATAATACTAAAAGCAGTGGTTACTCTGGGAGGCCATGTAGGCAATGTAACTCCCAAGTCATTTGGCAATTGTTTGAGCATGTGGCAGGTACAATTTCACATCATAAATGACCAAGTTTAATGCCCAAGAATGTTGTTGCCATTGTTTAGTATTACAAAGGTAGCCCAGTATCATACTATTTTGGACATGCTGGTTCATAAGAATTCCTGAGAGAGAGAACTGAATTTCCCATTTTTACAGATGCATAGAAACAAGGAGTAAAATGACTTGCAGAGGTCATGTACAAAGTCCATGGGAAATTGGGACTAAGAGCTGCATCTCATAACTCCCAGTTCAAAGTCCTAACCACGAGATCGTTACTTTCCCCCACATCAGTGAAGCCCTGTTTCATCACCTTCAACAGCTGATAAATTACTTCTTTGAGCTGCTTAAACACCAGAACTTTGAAGGAAAGGCAAGAAATGTTTGTAGCTTTCAAGTGTTTTCATGGACACCTTAAATCATTCACCAACTTTACAGGCATCAAATGAAATGGACTTTCTTTCCCGACTTGTAATTAAGTGCTTAAGAAACGTGTGGAAGCCATCAGTTGATCAAAAAACTTAAAAATATATTTCAGCAGTAGTTCAGAGACTAAGAGATAGTAAACTAGTACTTTTAAAACTTGAAATTGATTACATTTATAAAGCTTTTTTTTCCTCTTCAGGAAATTGAAGAATGTCTATAAATGCCTGGTTGGTGAAATACTCAGTTACTTAAAGAGACGTTTCTATCTGAAGGTATCTTTGCAAGTGTTCTTTTTTGAGACCTTCTGTTATGACTCACATCAAATTGCCACACAGTTACCTTATGTTTACCTTTAGGTCCTACATTTCAATGTGACAGTGTCTCAGAGATAAGGATAGATATCCAGTAATTGATTATGTGAAGTAATTGTTCCAAGTATACCTCCACTGAAGCCTTACGGCATTTGCTTTTGGGTATGTCTATACTGTAGTCTGATGGTGTTAGGTCAGCTCATGCAGGTAAGCTGTCTGAAGCATCAAGGCCAGTCAGGTTGTGAAGATTTAGAAGTCAGTACAGCCTTGTGTATTTTCCATGGCTGTCTTCTACTTGAAGTCTGTACTGGACAGTCTTCTCTGGTGTTGGTACCCAACCTAACAGGATGGAAGCTTGCTTAGGCTCATTTTCACATACTGCAGTCATGCTTCCCAGTTGTACTACAGATGTATCCTTTTTCAGGTTTGGAAAAATGCTGCATCTTCGCATCCACTCCATCTCTAACATTTGGGTTGCTGCATGAATTAATGCCCCCCAAAATAGGATTTATAGAGTTGGTTTTCCTTTGTAAACCTGAAAATTGTGTATCAAAAGAACCTGCTGTTACTGTTTCTTAGTGAACGACTTTCATTGGCGGATCTGATTGATAGAGCAATTCAGATCACAGAACTCTTGGGTTCAGTGTCAGTCCTCCTTGGCTCTTTGTCATCTGCTCATCACGTCTATTATTTTTGATGTAATAATAGTCCTTTTTATCCTTTGCTACATATAGATCTGAAGGAAAAAACCCCAACTTTTTCTTCCTTATTTAAACAGTGTAAAAAAAAATTTTAATCTCCTAATTACTTATTTATTTACATCTTTACTTATAAACCCCCCCAAAAATATATGAGGTCATGGGTGTTCTAAATACATAGGATTTCATCAGAAATAACACTATTCAATGAACCCAACTATGGAACCTAAAAAAATAAGTTTTCAAAGTTGACATATTTTTTCTTCTCCCTGTTGTAAGTGAATTACATGCTTCCTATGATAATATTTTGTTGTTACAGTGTGCTTGGCAGGAATTTAGTTACTGAAGATGATGCATTTATAATTTTCCTAGCAAATAAACCTGCAAAAGGAAGTTTTTAAGAAATACTTTTACAAGTAATTATCTTCTTTTTCCTTAAAAAAATGTTAAATTTGGTCAATTATGGCAAGAATAAGAATCAAGGGCTAAAATCCCAGTTAATCTTCTACAGGTTATTCAGTGTGAATAATCTACAAAATGGAAAAAAAAATCATTTACATTCTGACTGAGGTTCAAGCCCAGCTGGAACTAACATTTTATATTTGTAAATACTGTGGAATTACAATAGGGGTTTTTTAGCTCCTTGTTAAAACTCTTCAGTGAGGCTGGAGGATAAATCTGCCCATCCCCTTCCTTAGTTCACAGGACAAGTAAGTTTTCCATACCTTTGTTCTAACATCTCTGATTTTTTTCTTGTAGAATTTGTGACTGCATTCACTTTCTACATTGCAAAAATACTTTCTTCTGCCTCTTTCTTAGCTGGACAGTTGTTCTTTGTCTCATTCATTGTGTTTTCCACTTTTTCATTACCTGTGATTCTTTGCATAAAACCTGCTTTTCTTCTCTTCCCTTGGCAGAATCAGTGATTTTCTTCGGGGGGGAAGGAGTACCATATCACTCATTCTTTCTGTCCTTTGTATCCCTTGTCTTGTTCTTCCACTTTTAGTCGCGTTTCCATTGTCTTGTGACAGGTTGTTGCCACTTCACATTTTCCCATGGAACTCCAGTAAATCCTAAAGTACTTACTTCATTTTGTCACTCTTGAGTTTCTTTTTCCACTTGAAAAATTTAAGTTATTTTTAGGCTCATAACTCAGAAATCTGCTTTCTTCCAGGTCTGTCGTAGTCCAGGTATATGTTTCTGCCTTTGGATATCTCTCTGTAAGTGCTTCCTTTCCCCTGGCAAGTCCTGTTCATCCACCTTTCTTTTATCTTTTTGGACAATATTGCCAAGCTCAGAGCCCCCTAAAATAGTAATAAAAATAATAGTAAGTACTCAAAGCTGCCAAAAAATAACATACCATTCAATATTAGTGACAACCTGTTTCAGATATTCAGATTATGAGAGTTTTCATCATGCTGTCAATAAACTGCTAATTGCATGTTGGATGTGGTATGTACGTAATATACACAGTTTTTAGTTATATAACAAAGGTCCAAACTTCTAAACAGTTAAGCTTTTTTCCCTCTAAGCATGGGTTTTTTTTCTAAATTAGGTTTAAATTGGAAGGACAGGAAGATCCTTAGATAGGTGCATGAATCAAATTCAGTCAAAAAGTTCAATCTCCAAGGAACTCTTAAAATTTTTGAATGACTGAAGAAGCAGATTGACAGTGGAATTTAGAAATTTAATTTTATAGGTACCGTGAATTTTTACACAATGAGGTCCAACCAACACTTCCAACTTTTTCTGTAAGAGTGGTAAGAAAAATGATGGGATAATCTGAGCAAAACGGGAGTAAGTAAGGATTAGTAAACAGCATGAGTCCACATGTGTAGCACCTTACTTTGTATCTGTTGGGTGTAAACATCTATGTGCAGTAAACCAGCTTTTTAACAAGAGCTAGACTGAGTTTATAGGTTTGGCATGTAATTTACTCAGCCTTCTAACTGTTACATCTTTTGAAAAGTACTAATGGGAGGTTTACTTAATGTGTTTTACACAAACTTGTTAATTAAAAAAAGCAAACCCCTAGTAGAGGCACAGATTTTTCATAGATTTATGAGCAGAAATACAAAAGCACAAGTGAGATACTTTTCCAAGAAGTTGTGAAATGTAGCTTAACTAGTTTTTCTGAAATAGCCTTCCCATCATGTTATTCCTGTATATTAACTCCTGTTGACACTGAATCTGAAGTTAAAAAAATTTTTACGTGTTCATACTCTTGGTCTTTTTTTGCATACTCTTGCTCTGGGAGCAGATCTCTCCTATGCTTAACAAATGCAAGAAAGGTATCTTCTCTCATCTTCCACATCTCGTTGTTAACGTCCTGCATAACAATGTCCATGAGTAACTTTTTCTCCCATTTCAAATGAGGTAAGTCTGTGCCTTTCTGATGCTGCACAAGTTTATGTCTTTTCTAGGGTGCATTAATATGTTACAGCTGGGTATGAAGCTACTGGTCTGAACACAGCAGAAATCTCAGCACCAGCATCTGTTGTGAGCACAAGCTCTCCTGTATTATCTGCTCCCTACACTGGTTTCAGTAGACAATAATCACATTCCTTCTCTTTAAGTACTGCACAAATTTCTAAAAGATCACATAGAGCTTGTGAATGAGCATGAGGTTTACAGAAAATATGGCTGAACGACACTTCCAGAGGTTGTCTAGTACATTGCATTTCCCTGGGGTGCTGGTATCAGATGTAGCGAAACCAATTCAGTTCTGTGGGGCGTAAGAAACTTTCTGCTTGAGTGAGATGGTTGGTCTGGGCAGGAGGCTGGGCTCTCTAGGTGAAAGAAAATTGCGTAAGACTGAAAACACAAACTCGTTGCTTTTTTAGGGCAAGATATGCTGCTTTGATCTTGCCCAGTCTTATATGTGGGTGATACTTAGTCTTACGTTATCTCTGTCCTCCCCTTTTCTTCCTGTCCTGTTTCCCTCCTTTCAGAGCACTACACCTCTTCTCAGGATGAGAAGAAAATAAGATGAAAGGTATAACTCAGGATATTCAAGTTCTGTATTAACAAACAGTACAATAAAGTGAATCTACATGCCAAAAATATCAGGAAGGCTGTTCTCAGAGACATGAGATGCTGAGAGTACATGGAGGAAGTATCACCTAATGCTGGTCTTATGCTCTTCCCTAGGCATCGGCTACTGCAGCTGTCAGCGAGAGGGCTGCATGAGGTGGGCTTCAGTGAGGCAATACTGCTGGTTCTGCAAGATGGTAAGTATCGAAATAATTTGTTCACTTCCAAATGAAAGAGAAATTCAACAGATTTACAGTCCAGTTCTGTTTAAAAAAAAAAAAAAAAAAAAAGCTTTGTGTGAGCTTTTGAAGTTCTGCCACCAGTAGTAAAACTTAAAACTAAGAGCTTGAGCCATCTCTTAAGTGGAAATACCTGATCTTTTCATAAAACTGTTCGCCACAGACATCGTGTAATTTGTGGGGATATTTACTGGAAATTATAACGATGTACTCTTTTTGGCAAGTAATGTAGTTAGTTTAATTGTTTCAAATCTGGATAGGTCCTGTAACTTCATTTAATGTCGTATTGTCTATTCATCATGTTCTTGTGAGGATAGACAGCAAGTAAAGGGCTACCTTCTAGGGCAGCTAGCAGCAGTAAGTCCACTGCAGCACTTTCTGTGTAATTAATTTTTCTTTTTTGGCCCTATTTACAGTCTTTGCCCTGTGTCCCCTCATTTTTAATGTTTTTAAAGGCAAGCAACCAACTGAAATATGAATTCCTCTCAGTATGATTGACTCCAAAAGTTAATTGCATTTGTTTGTTTCTTCTTCTGTTTCCTCCTTCAATTTACTTTAGCAAGTGACTCACACAATCAGTGACTATTGCTGTGCAATATAAGCTTTGTTTTATTGAAATAGTGTTTGCATTTGGCTCTTACACTTCAGAATTATGATAACTTGGATGGCTGTTCTAGAGAGGGAAATGGTAATGTGGATAAAAGAAATGGGATTTCAATGATCACACATTTTCATTTATCTGTAGAATCAGAAAATACTGATCCTTTTGCAAAATAGTAGTTTTAAAGAGTACATTTGTGAGAACCTTTTTCTGAACAAAGTTTGGTACCAGCATTCATGCAGTTTACTCCATCTTTTGTCAGGCAACAGTTGCGTTCTGTTACCCCTCTTCCTTACAGCTTCCAGTAAAAGCTGTGTAAATCATTTCTTGTTGCGTGTAAGTAAGCGAGGACAGTGGTAGGCAGGAAGAGATGCTTACTCAGAAATGCGGTATTTCTCATTAGTAAATTATTTTACATCTTTTCCACATCGCATGAATTGAGCCAGTCTGGAAGCTGTTGCATAGGAGAATCCTTAGCACGTACAAGATTGTTTAGAGACCGTGTTTTGTTTTCCAGAGTCAAATACAAACTCCAGTGCTAATCAAACGGTGCTTTTCCCGTAACGGTACAAGCAAAGTATTTATTGTTTTAATGCAACTCTTTCTTCAGACTTTGATGAACCACTTTGCTTCTTCGGAGGGAAATCCCCAGCTAGCAGAGCTGAAGTAGGTGAAACATCGTTTCCCAGATGCAGCTATAAAATGCGATTTTACGGAATCCGTGGAAAACGAGTGCTCCGATCGTTACCGCTGAAGCGAACAAGCACCGAGCGACTGAAAAGCTGGTCCTGTCCTGCCCCGTCCCTGCGAAGCGCAGCCGAGCGCGGTGCGACGCGCCCGAGCGGCTCCTGCTTTCTGCGCCCGGACCAGAGGGTGGCAGTGGCCCTCCATCCTCCCGCCCGGGGCACCCGCCCGAGAGCAAGCAGCTCCCAGGTACCGAGTCGGCCTTCTCGGTCGCGTTTTTATCAAAACATCGGCACTCGTCCCTTAAGTGGCTTATGAATATTCTTTGGTGCGATAGACACGATGCTGTTTTCCCAGGGGAGGGGAAACAAAACCCAGCCGCCTGCTCTCTGCGTTTCCCTTACCTGGCGGTAGACCCGGGGGACTCCTACCACCCATGCGTGTGAGATGGACCATTTCTGAACTGCTGTAATACGTATCACCAGCAGTGCATTGCGTGCTTTATAATACAAAGACGTTCCCTGAAAATCCAACCGAGACATTTCAGTGCATGTTCATGGCGCGGGCTGGTCCGTGTGGTGTTAAGGGCAATACACAAGCGAAGCCAGGTTTGGAAACCTCTCATCTAGAGGGGAGAGTCCTCTTCAGTCTCGTGTTGGATCCCTTTTTTTTTTTTCTTCCCCATGGGGAGGTGTCTGTAGGTACATTTGCAACTTACTTTCATGCATCGCCTGCTCAAAAAGATTTTACAGTGTTTAAATATGATTGTTGCCAAAACTATTTTGCTATCCCGTAGTTGAGTATGGGTCCCCTCGATCTACTGTGTTCAACTAATCAGTTAACAGGGCTGTTGGCAACAAGTGTGTTCAGGGACAGAGTAAATGGGCCAGGGAAAGTGGTGAAAATTTCACAGATTTCTCTAATATATTCTGGAGAGACAATGACAATGCTATAGAACAAAGAAATCCCGTATCTTCAAGGAAACCTCAAGAATTAATGTTAAGGCTTTGGGCACTCAGCTTTGACCTTGCTGTTTATCTTTGAATGACAAAATCTTAAGAACAAAACCAAAGAGTCTCTTGAGTAGAGAGTAATCTCTGAGTAGAGCACCTAGCTTAAGCCCCTAGTTCTGGTCATAGGAATGCATTGTTGAGATGATGAATTAGTTAATCCTGAAAGAGGAAAAATTTTTTCCTTTCTTAATTTACATTTTTAAAAACATGTTTGTTTGTTTTCCTGCTCAGCTCCCCATGCCTTGTAAATTGTGAATTTCTCTTTTGGCTATGCATGATAAGGAAATTGGTTTCATTCTACAAGTGTGTTATTCTACATCCTGTAGCTCAAAAATATCAAAGTGCAAATGCCTTAGTTTCTAAGGGGGTTGATCTTAAAATAATTACAATGATCAGACTGTTGCAGCTCTTTAGTTTCATAAACTGAACTGCAGGTTTGAAATGACGCTTACTTTGGTCTCACCCTAAAATGAACAATAGGGTGAAAAATTAGTTTTGAGGGAGAAATGGGGTGGCAATTACATTAGATTGTTACTGCTTTAGAAGCATGAAGATCTCAATACTGTGATTAAAACCCCGAATCTTCTAGTGTTCAGTGTTATGCAAAATATACACGAAAAGGAGTATTTTAGGGACTGAGGCGTGCCGATTTGCGGTGATGAAATATTCTACTACTGGGCTGTCAGGGTTAAACGTTCATGGCACGAAGCTGGAACAAACTGAGTGTTGAGACAGTAGCGAGGTTTGGCCACAGGAGGCACAGCCAGCGTGTGCTGTACGGAGAGATTTCCTTAATCTCTGCTGTGCTGGGGGGGCATGGTGAGAAGCAGTAGATCAGCTCTGTCCTGCGTGTGTCCCCCCTGCCCCTCCCCGTCCCAGCTTTTGCTAACCCTTCTTGTCTTCTGATTGCATTGATCCTCTGAGAGGGTGTGCTTCTGCTTGGGCAGGGCAGCTTCTGTATTAAGAGATCAGAGCTGGCTTTCTCCTAGCCTACATGAATGGATTTGGTGTCAAGGACAAGGAAAGGCAGCTGCTGCTGCCCCAGAGCACCACCTGCCCACCTGTTTGCCGGTGAAAGTGTTACTGGCCCCAGGTGAGGCTCCTGCCTTTCACTCTGGGAGTCCCCAGAGCACAGAAACCTGAAACATGCTCCCTCAGGCCCAAAGCATAGTGCCTACCAGAGAGCTGTACTTACCCAAAGCATCAGTCAAGTTTCCTTCGTTATTGAAAGTGATTCTCTTCAATTCATATGTAGGACTCAAAACTTAACTTCCCATTTCAGGCAAGTTTATAAGTGAGCTTAAATTAGAATGTCATCTGATAAGGCACAGTTCCTGCATCCACTGGCTTATGCCAACTAAATGGAGCTCGTGTACTCTAGGAATCTACTATAACTATTCACGAGCTTGAATAAGTAAGTAAGGGATAGGGGCTAGCTTCTGAGGGCAAAAGAGAAAGAAAAAATAAACTGTTACTGGCTTTCAGGACTTTAGACTCCTAAAAAAAATTCAAACTTAATTTAATTCTTATGGAGAAAGAGTCCCTTTAGGAGCAGCCAAAGTTTAATCAGTAACACAACAGCGATTTAGCGCAATTCTCAGTATCTTAGTCATACAGAGAAGCTGCTGCAACTGATTAGAAACCCCATTTCATTGAAATATTGCATGGAAGCATGAAAATTCCAGTGTGGAAAGGCAACAGTCACTTCATCATTCTTAGATCCCATGTTAACGCATCACCAACTCTCACATTCAAAGGCTTTCTAAAGAAATTTAATAGTTGGGGGACCAATAACCACCCACAACCCTTAATTCTGAGTGATTATTCTAAACACAAATTAACAGATCTGGGCCATTACTACTGACTCATCCATAGGGGTGTGAGAGGAAAAAAAAGGCAATACTCCACGGGAATTAATGTCTCAGGATTAACTGCTTTTGTATGTTTCCAAACACTTTGTCAGTAGCATCCCATCTGTAATAAATTCCTTTTCTAGTTCCTTTCACACTGTTTACAGGCAGATCACTTAAAAGTTTGGAATATACACTCAAATAAGATTTTCCAAGTTACAAGAATTATTATTCACTTCAGGTAATTTTATTCTTTATATTCTCTACATATTTGAATTTTTACTTGGTAAAGTCATAACAGAATGTATATAAGTATTTAAAAAAATCCAAAAACACAACACAAATCAAAGCCAGCAAACAGTTGGTCCCCAAAGAATACAGCAAGCAATCAGTTCAATAAACACACTTGATTTATTTTGTATAAAAAGGGTTAAGTTTACAACTAAACTTTTATAAAAAGTTTAGCATGATTAAGTACATCATTACACTTTTTGCAGAAATGTGTATTTCTGCCACTATACAAGAAAACTCTAATTAAAGAGTTCACAAGGTTTCACTCATATATATATTTATATATAAATATATACACAGCATTCAGTCCTAGGTCAAAAAGGTAATTTCTGACCACAGACTTTCCTAAAAAACTGAACACTGGATCCTTCTGGTACTCACGCTCCACCTTTGGAAAAAAAGGCAAAGTCTGCTTTAAAATGGGCAACTCCTTGTGAGATTTTTGTTTCGCTCCCCACGTTGGGAATAGTATATAAAGGAAGCCTTCCAACTAGGGAAAGGGTATTTAAGAGTCTCTTCATAAATAACTAGGTTCAGTCCAAGTTGAAGAATGGGGTGGGGATAAAGATCAATCTTGATTTTTTTTATTAATTTTAAAAGGTCCTTTTAGTTAGATGTGGATTTTCCCCTCCAGATACAGCTGAAAAATAAATTCAGCACCTCAAAAAAAAATCCTGTAGACATTTTCTTGTGCAAAAAAAAAAAATCTCATCAGTGGAACACCTGCAAGAGATTGAAAAGAGGCATATTTAGGAGAATGCTAACAGGGCAGAGATCCGGACAGACTGGCGCCAGAGAGGAAGCCACAGTTTGAACATTTAACCAAACACTCAGAGATTGGGCAAACCCTGGCGTCCAGATGCAACACATACACGCTCACACACTCGCTCTCAAGAGCGCAAATTGAACATTAAAATAACATACACTCAAGGGAGAGGGTAGAAAGAGGATTCTCAGCCCAATCTCTATTTAGATCTCTGTAAATGCACTGCTCAGAGGCGCCAGTCTGCCTCTTACAGCAATTATTTGATTAAAAGCAGTCACTTACTTAACTGATAGTACAGACAATCCCACATCACAGAATTTAAGGAATTGTGCCAAGATTCCCAACTTAATCAGTCGGTTTGGCCCAGGAAGTTAAGACTCCAAGAACAGATAACGAGAGAATTTGCATTAAGCAGTGAGTAGTATCAAGAGCAGCCTGTGCTGCTTAATGAACCTTAGCAACAAAAATCTACTCTGGATTGCCAGACTCAGTCTAATTTCTTACTGATTATAAAGGCATCTCCCCATCCACTTTTAGGACTGATTTTTAGAAATAACCGTCACACCTCCCATTCCCCAGGGAGGCACTTTTTTTACCTGAAGTTTAGAAGCGAGATGCACTGCAACTCACCGTTTGATTCAGCCACAAAGTGCTTTGCTGTCGCTTGACATGAGCTCTGAGGGGAACTCGGACGCCTGCGAGGAGAAAACAACACAAGGGTGAGGTGCCCGAGCACTCGGGGAAGCAGGAGAAAACTGTCCTGGGTCACGGAGCGCCTCACCCGCGGCACGTCTGCCCACAGACCCCGGCGGGCGGGGGTGGGGGGGCGGCCGTGTCGTCTAGCCCCGTCCCCTCAGTGACCGCCGCGCTCCGCACCGAAGGCGCTTTTGCCACCGACTTAAAGTCCCCTGTCTAGGTCAGCGGAGAGCCGGGGGCTCGGGGGAAGGCGCTTACCTGTAGCGAGAGGATGCTGATGTCTGTGTTGAGGGTGGTCAGAGGAGTTCTGGAGGAAGGGTTTTGCCCAGGTCTCTGGTGGTGGAGGCTGACGATGCTGGGGTGCGAGTCCAAGGCGATCTGCAGGTCCAGGATGTAGTCGATAACGTGCTGCAGGATTTCCATCTTGCTGACTTTCTTGTTCTGCGGGATGCTGGGCACCAGCTCCTTCAGCTTGGAGTAGCAGTCATTCATGTTGTACAGCAGGCTCATGGGGTCATCCACGGGGGTTTTGCTCCGGGAGATGCCCAGGTTGTGCTCCGAGAGGCCGTTTTTCCTGACGGACCGCACCGGGCTGAAGGCTTTCATGCTGCAAGGAGAGAGGGGCTCCCGCGGACGCTCGGTTCGTCAGTCGGTGGGGAAGCCTGCAGAGCGCTGCTGCTGCCCTCCAGCTCTGGGCACTGCCGGAGCTCGCACTGAGGCGCGGGGCTGCGCGGCCTCTTCTTATACCGCCGCCGCCGAGCCCAGCCCGCGCTCGCTGCCATTGGCGGCCGCCGGCACGTCCATCACCCCGGGGCGCCCTCACTGGCGGGGCGGGCAGCGCGGGGGCTGTGCGGGCCTTCCGCCTAGAGAGCCAATCCCGGGAGGGGGCGGGGCCGCGCCGCACAGCTGAGGGAGTAAATAGTGCGCGGCCGGCGGCCGGCTTGCTGGCGCCCGGCCCGCCACAAAGGCGTGGGGCTGGCGGACCTGTGGGGCGAGCAGCGCCGTGCGGGGAAGGGAGCGCAGCGCAGCGCTATCGCGGCCCTCCCGCCCTTCCTTCCCACCCCTCCGGGGTGGCGGGTGTCGTTGTCCGTCCGTTCCCATCCCCGTCAGGGCACGGAGGGCGCCGGGACTGGCGCTGAGGCGGGGGTGTGCGCGCCGCGGCTGTGAGGGCTGGCGGTGCCGGAGCGAGAGGCGCCGGTTCGAGCAGCGAACGCTCGCAGCGAGGGGCTGGCGGGGGCTGAGCCTCCGTGAACGTCGCCGTGAATTAGAGCTCGGAGAGGCTGCTGCGTGCGCTCATTTAAAGCGCGGCAGCGTAACGCAGCGGTCGGGTCAGCAGCGGAGCGCTGCGGGCTGCAGATGTAAGCGGGAGGTGTAAGCATCAAGAGTAGAGAGAAATAAACCTGTAAAACCAACCGCAACTTTCTGCCCCGAGGAGAACAGGACGCCGAGAGCCCTGACGGAGGCAGGCGCCGCTCTTAGCTCCCCGCTTCGTGAGGACAGGGCTATTTTAGATGATGCTATTAATTGGAATCATTAAGCAAATGTGCATATTGGAAGTGCATTTACATGCATTACCCTTGAAAGGCTGCTCATCTGCACCCTTTCAGTGCTTGTGACACAGTACTGTCATTAGTTATGCATAGGTTGTTTCTGGTGACAAATGCAAATACTTGCTGCACGCTGTACTTTTTGCAGCTCTTGGTTGCAGCCAATGAAACATCTTCAAGAAAACATTCCAGAGGAAAAAGTTGGGCTTTTTTTCTTGTTTAGCTGGAGAAGTGGCTTTTTTTTTTTAAGTTCAGTACCATTGTATTTTTCTGTATTTTGCTTGTACTAACGGCTGTATAACATGCCGACATAGCTTCCACCCGTCTTTTTTCACATGCTACCTGAGGAAAGTTAAACTTAGGAATGCGTGGACACACATATACAATTAATATAAATGGAATTCTACACAAAACACAGCGATTCTGTAACAACCACCCGGATGCTTAAAGTACGTTAGTGTTCACTGCAAGCAAAAATGTAGTAAGGGCATACATCCATAAAATCAGTGAGGATTGTGCTGTCAATCATAACTGTTAACAGCAGACAAATAATTGGATTTATCTGCGCTGTTGTCGCACGGCTACAGTGAAGGAGTTGGGGCTGGGGGGGAGGAACATTACGGACACTTGGGGACAAAGCTGCGGAGAGCTGCATCAGTATTTTTTTTTCCTATTAACGTGGCATTCCGGAGCTGGTGGTTCCCTATTCTCTAGCAGGACATTTTGGGGACTGCCGCACCAGGGTGTTTGCCCCGGGGCTTTTCTCTGTGGGTGGACTGTAGGCGGTGCTGAGGCTGACAGGAACACAATTCAACGTGTTTTGAAATGCGGAGGGTGAAAGTGAATCTCGACGTTCAGTCCGATAGGAAGACAAATACATTGTCCAAGTGCAGTTAAAGAGAGTAAATGATAATAAAAAGCACCGTGTCAACTAACGACTCGATTAAAATCGCCACTTAGAGCGACTTCAATCCTTTACATCACTAGAATCTCAATTTCAAGCCTGTCTGGCACTTGCTCTGCGGCCACAGGCTTTGGTCCTTCAGCGTGCTCGTGTTTCTGTCTCGTGAGTGCACCAGCGGAAGAAATTTTTGACACTCTTTTTGGTATGAGAATAGCCAACGTAAACAAGTATGTTCATGCTTCTCCCATCATTATTTGTCATTCTTGGACAGCGCAGCAGTGCTACAGTAACGTCCGTCCGGGCTTTGCTCCGCAAAATTTGCACCCCTTTGCAAACGGTTTCGGTTTCCCAGACTTCAGGGCTTAGCACGCCGTTTGAAACGCTGAGAAGTTGTGCGAAGAGAGGCTAACCTGCTTATTTTCTCTGTCATCAGCTTGTCATGTGCGCTCCCCGCACGAAAAGTAGAGCCCGCGCGTAGGCAAGCTCCGCTTCCCCCCGGCAAGCGGCTCAAGTCTCTTTCGGTAACGTTTCGTCCCCTCAGTCCTGCTCTCCTCACCCCGACAGCTCTCCCAAGCCTCCCTCGCTCGCTAGCGCACCGCAGGTGAACGCTCTCTGCGGCTGCGGCGGCCCCGCTGCCCGTGCCCCAGCGGGGAGACGCGCGGGGAGCCGGGTGGGCTGCGTGGGGCGGGACACACACAACAACACACACACGCTCCCTCCGAAATCGCCGGGGCTGCGAGCTGCTCCTCGGGGGCTCTACCCCGGGACCTCAGGGCTCGTCCCCGTGCGGGGACGGGCCCCCCGTGTGGCGGCGGGTGCCTCGGGCAGCCGCGTCCGCCTCTCCTCCTCAGCCAGGATTTTAACAGCCGTTTCCCAACCCCGACACGCCGCTGCGAACAGCTGGTAGGAAACCCGCGCCGCTCCCCACGCACAAAGCGCCGCTGTCTCCTCCGCGCCCCCCCACCCCCGCCGCCGGGAGGCACCAACCCGGGGCTCCGCTCCGGGGGCTGGGGTGGGGGGGTGCGG
>NW_010972653.1:6517735-6745737 GCF_000737465.1 Haliaeetus leucocephalus
GGGCCGCCGCGACCCGGGCGGGGAGGAGCGCGCCGGGCTGCCTCGGCTGCGGTGCGGGGCAGAGAGGGGGGAATCTCTGTACGGTGTCTGGTGTCCCGTCCGTCCATGACACCACCCCCCCCCCCCAAAAAAAAGAATTTTCTGTGAGGAAAACCCACGCTTTTTATAAAGGTTGGCTGTCCCCCCGCTGTTTAAGGTCTCCTCAGGGCAGCCCCCGGGGAACCCAGTAACCCCTGGGGCCGCGGCTCCCGCGGCGTGTCTGTGACAGACCGGGGGCGAAGGGGGCTCCGGGCAGAGCCACCCCCCCGTCAGGGACCGGCAAGTCCCTACGCGCGCCCTATCCCGTGCCTCTAATGAAATTTATCTGAAACATCTAGTAATAATGTAAATGGTTTTAATTGCCGCCTATTTAAACCATCAAACCAGACTGGGGAAAAAAAAAAAAAGAAAAGAAAATCTGTTAAAATTGGCCCGTTTCCAAGTCATTGACACCATCCAAGCGGGGTGTCCAAATACGTTTTGATACAGGAGTTTTCAACGTACCAGGTGAAGTGTCTCGCTAAACCCGGCTGCTTTTAACTACCCGGTCCCTTTTGTTTGCCTCACGTTTCCAATTCATTCAAAGAAAGAAGTTTTAGAAGTTTGGGGTTTGCCTTTTTTTTTCTTTCTTTCTTTCGAGTGGGAGGGAGAGAGTAATGCATGCAAAATATTTAGTTACAACTTCTGCGAAAGGCACCGATCTGTAACAGCATTTTCTACTTTCACAAAGGATTTTCCTGTTACTTTTGTTCCGGTCACAAAATGTAAAAAAAAAAAAAAAAGGCGAAAGAAAAAAAAAAACTTGGGGGAGAGATAAGGTCTGGAAAACAATCTGGAATTGCCAGGCTGTTGGTGGGAGCTCTGCGGGGCTGGCGTCAGGAAGTCTGCGCCGCCTTCTATTACTGTTGATCCAGCTTTGTGCAGCTGCACTCAGTACAATTAGCTTGTAGAAACAATCCTGCTGTAGGCAGCCTCTTCCCTTCAAAGTGCTTTTCTATACTGATCCCCTCACATCATGATGCTGGAAATCAAGTCACAAGCCGACCACTGTTTGGCCAACATCATCTGTGGGAATTCATTAACCTCCATCCCAGAGATGCAACAAGAGATTGTTTGTCCAGAACTAAACTTACAGCTTAATATGATGTAGCCCATACAGGAAAAAACCTGTGTCCCCATTTCTTTTTTTTTTTTTGTCCATAACAAGAAACACATTGTGCAGCTTTTTCCCTTTTTTTTTTTTTGTTTAGGGGGTGGGGAATGTAGCTGAAACCAGGCATGAGCCGGCTCCTGCTAAAACTTTGCCATCGAACTGTTTTTTGGTTCATCGGGCTGCAGTTTCCATAGAAGCAACTTATCCCCACGATCATCTTGTTGGGTGCACTTTGCAATCTCATTTCCCGTCTGAGTTTGCTCTGCTGCTCTCAGATGCTGCAGCTGACACATTTCCTCCCCGTGCACTTTGCACCCACCTCATCCTTGCCCAGATGCTCAGGGCTGATTGTGCCTAAAAGGGGGGTTTCATCGCACTCTGCAGCTGCCTTGGGGGAAGGGATTTTTTTAAAAAAGATAAATTTATTTCTATTTTCCCCTGCTTCAGCGCTCAGCTCTGTGCCATAAAAGCAGCAGGCCCTTGTCGTTCCCCCTGTCCCCCAGCGCCACAGCCCTGGCTCGCAGGGACGCAGCTGCAGCCGCAAGCCCTCTGCCACGCGCCCGTCGTGTGCTGCTGTGTGTGTGAACAGTGCCGGTGGCTTCACCCGGCCCCGGCCCTGGTCCCGGTGGAGCGGAGCTGCCCGTGGGACACCGGTGCTGTGCGCCGCCGGCTGGGGAGCGGGGCCTTGGCGCGCCCCATCTGTGTGGGCAGCCCCACAGCGGCAGCAGGGTGACATCTCCCCGCTCACGGGGGCTATTTGTGAGCAACCGTGCCGCTGGGAGCACGAGTCCGGCTTCCTGGCACCCCCGTGCTGGCCGTGGCAGGGCTCGTCACATCCCGCTGGCAGCGCCTCTCGGGACGGTTGGGCTGGCGTCGATGCTCCCCCTCACTTCCAGGTACCTCACTTGGCGGCGAGGAGGATGCGCGGGGTGTCGCTGCCACCCACCCTGCTCTGAACCCCGCTGTGTTCTTCAAGGAACGTATGGATGCACCTTCTCTGAGCCCCATTTCCAGACTCCATTCTTTTCTGGGCCATATTTGCAAATGCCACGGATCTGCCAACTCTAAGATCTCTTTTCCTTCACCCCCCCCCACTATGCTTTCGAATAATGTTGCTTTTGTACAGTATCATTCCCTTCATCCCCACTTCTCAACATCCCTCAAACTGCTGCTGTTACATTCCCAAGCTGCGTGTTGTTGGAGGCTTGGGAAGTAGTATTGTGACGAAACGTATATATTCTCTAATTTTTCCTAGGCATCTGCTTTTCAGCCAGAAGTGTTGGACTATAGAATGGACAGGCCTTTGTTCCGATTCCGTTTTGGCATGCATATCGTTTTATGATCACACTCCTAAACTACTGTTCTGCAGGAATGCCTTTTACTCAAACTGTATTTCCTAGCACCACTCTGCAAAGAGGGGTGTTTCTACGTGAATTGTATGGTTTTGCTGGGACATTTCTATCAAGTCCAAATTCAGACACTTCAGTTCTCGTGTTTTCTTCTGTTTTGTAGGATTTCTCATTTCTGTAAGTAGGACCGGTGCCCTGAAGGCATTTCTACATAAACTGCCACCTGGAAAGGGCTGTTGCTTACCTGACGCTACTTGAAGAATACTGCCATGAAATCTTTCTGGAAGCAGCATCTGTCTGGCATAGTAAGAGTGTTACTAGTGTGAGGTGGTGTATTGAATCCATGTATTAACTCTTAGGTTTTTACTCAAAAGCAAATACATTTCTTTTTTTTTAAATCTTTATCTATCTTATTAATGCAATGTCTATGTTTTAATTAAGTAACGTAGCATGTCTTCTAGAAGTGCTTACAGTGAACCAGTTAGGCGGCTGTCTAACTTAACGTGGTTGTGCTAAAATCTGGGATCAAACAAGTTCACTTCTTAGCGCCTGACGTACATAGCAGATGGTTTTCATCTACCGTAGCTTTTCTAGTGATACCTTTAAATTAGTATAGGTCTAAAATGTTGCAAATTTTGCACTCCCCAACAATTCTCTGGAAAATTCATTTAGAATAGAAAAGGGAGAGGGGACAGCCTGGAGGTTACTGACAGTACCTCGCATGCAGTAAGGAATAAACCAAGGACTACAAAATGGGCTTTTTCTTTCTTTTGTTAATTATCTGGCTGGCTGGTCCAGCTCCCCTCGACCTCCCATTTTGGCCTAACTTTGATTTTTAGTTACAGGCCTATGCGAATAAGATCACAAAATGCTTGGCTTAATTCCACTTGGAAAAAGGAGGGTTTGGGGAATTGCATTGGTGGGAGAAGATGTTGAAAATCTGTTCCAGGTATGGTTTTAAACACAGACACACACACACACACATCCACTTTCAAATTGCAAAATTATGATAATTTCAATTATAGATGTGTTTGTATAGCATGCTCTGTGTGTTTGTTCTTGCTCAGTAATAATGTTTCATGAACATAGAGAAGAAATGGAGTCTGTACTGTGACTGTCATCTAATGGTTGGTGAATCTATAATCTGGCCTCCCTGTTCACTTCAGGCAGAATACCTCAGTTATGTGATGGAAAGCCTTGTAGTATTAAGCAGGCAGTACTAATTTAGTGCTTAACCAAAGCTGTCATTACTGGTTATGTTAGGACAGGACCCACAGCATTCTCAGTTCTCTTTACCTAACACATACAGCAAAATGTTCTGTGATCGGGAGAGCCTAATTCCACTCAGGGTTTGGATACTGGAAGTGCAGCTTAGCAAAATGTGTGTACCACATCTCAAATGCAAGTGCACCCTCACGAGTCCTGCTGAATCATGTGAGTTCCAGTGAAGTTTCCTAGGCTGTTAACACTTTGCTTCTTTATGGGCCCAGAATGAGTGTTATCTAGGTTAAGCTGACTTTCTTAGTGACTGTCGCTTGCATAAACCCACCTGGGAATCACAAAATAGGTATGTGTCTAAATCTCTTGAGAGGCCTGGTCCAGGAGGTGTGCTCAGATCATGCTTAAATGCACACTGACAGCATGGAGCTTAGCACAAAGCACAGCAGCTGTAGCTGCCAGAAAGTTCAGGGGGAGAGAAAAGGAAAAGAGCTGCTGCTTTTTTATAAGCAGTTTTTCTCCTGAGACTGCTTGCCCTGGAAGTGAGACACTCAGACTCAATGTTCTCCTCATCAGAGGCAATATAAACTCCCTCTTGCTTGCAAAGCACCCCTAACGACCAGAGTAGAGATAAGGCTAAGGTGGAGGACACCCACCCATCCTGTTCAAGCTTGCCACGGTAAAGAAACAGATGCAAATTTCAAAGGGCCAGAGGGATTATAAACAAGAGGGAGCCTGACACCATAGCTCAGGGGTAAAGGCATCTCCTGGATGGCAAGAAGCCTGAACGCTGGGCCTGGCCTAGCAGACTCACCCATTCTTGAGGGTGAGGTTCATCTCACCTTATCTTACCTATTTAGAGGTTTGGTGTCTCGTCTCTCTATAGTCAGTGGGAAATGAGAACAAGAGACACCTGCAGAGAGTGATTCATTCTGTGCCTGTTCGACACCTCTCTCTGGATGGAATGAATGTCCTCGCGGGGGGCTGTTGCTCCCCATCAGTTCTTGGCAGAAGCTAGACAACCAATTTTGACCAGAAGTCTGACTTACAGCTGCCAAGTGAGGTGAATTCCACTGTAGATGACTAATTTCTCTCATTCAATGTACCCGATTTTAGCCTTTAAAAATGGGGTGTGTAATCAAAGTTAGTCATTTGAGTTCTGTCTCTGTACAATGGTCATTCCTTCCATTGGGAGGCTGGAGACAGATAGCTGGGATGAAATGTCCTGGGATGATGTGTATCTTTCATGGAGTCTAGAGCCAAAAGGTCATGTGTGCCCCTAGTTTGCACTTGGGAATCCTGGCACTGGGTGTCTGAAAGTTAAGTGTGGAATTAATAAATGTCATCGTGCAAACTTCTTTTGTGGATGGTCTAAGTAACTAGAGGCACTACTGTTTTTAAGACAGGAGCCAGTGGCATAAAAATATGCATTAAAATGTCTGAAGATATAAAGAGGCTACAACTGGGATTTTCAGAGAGCTGAAAGGCTCCTTATTTAAATCAAAGAAAGTTAAGTACTATAGAAAATATCACTAAGTATGTATTGCATTTTATGCACTTGCATACTCAAAAAAATCTCTAACTTCTGAAACTAGAGGTTGGATGCCTTTAAAAATGTTACCTTTATTCCTAGCCCTGAAAAGGTGAGCATGTAATTTTCACTTTCAAAAAGCTATAGTTTTTCATTTTTTATAATGTGGAGTGATGCTGAGGTGTACTACAGGATAAATCCCAAATATGTACCTCATTGTTTCATCAGAGATCAGCAAAAGGTCGCCCAGCCTTTTTATCAGATTACAGGAGTGCAAGTGTTTTTTTGTGCTAGTCTAAGTTTGTTGCACATATATTCTTTGCAAATGGGTGATTGCAGGAAAAGGCAACCTATGTGTTTTTATAATCCAGTATTTGTCAAAGGTCATCAAAGGGTTATGTCCAGTCATTCTGCAAAATTTAGATTGTAGAGGCAGTGGTGGACAGTAAGTGTCCAGTTTGGCAAAATTAACATCATATGTTCTCCTGATGGGTTTTTAGCTACAAATACAGTTGGAGATGATTCCACCACATTGTTCCTGTCAATCGCTCCATAAGGCTGAATGCCTTCAACTATTACAAAACACATGCTTGAGAAACCCTTCTACTTCTTTTATCAAAATACTGAAACTATACGTGCGCCCAAGATGTTTAAATTTGGCAACGTAAAAGTAATTGGGAATGGACTCAGAATTAAATGACTTAAGGCCTTAAGCTTTTGTTTCCAGCAGAGGCAAGAGGTCTGAAAACATTAAAAGGATATGCAAACTTCTTAGAATATTTTGGGCCAGAACAAAACAGCTGGTTCATACCTAGCTGAGGATCTCAGCTGTTCTCTGTTGAGCAGTCAGAATTTGGACTTTTTGCAGTTTTTTAATTTCCTGCCTTCTCACTTTGCTTTGTTTTCACTTCAGTAGCAATAGTTTTCTGCTCCTTATTCTTCTTCACAGCTCTACATGTCTCTTGGCTCTGGAGATGGGATTCACCTTACTTGACGTAAGGCATGTGTCTGGGTGATATCTACATCTAAGCCTGTCTTTCAAGACTCAGTTTACAGACAGTTGAGAAAATCGTTGCTTCTGTGGTGACTTACTTCTTCCTAATCCAGAAGTCTGAAAGACTCTAACTCTACCCTGATACCCCCTTGATTTCTGAGTCTGGCTGTCCTTAGCCCAGCCAGCATATGGTTTAACTAGACACCCTGGTCTTGATGTAGATGGTCTATGCCAGGGTTGGTTCTCAGACTTTATTGACAATTCTCCAAATTTTTTTTTTGTGTGACTTGACAAATTTGACAGCAGCGAAAAAATGAGCGGTGACTAATACACTTTCACTAAGAAGTTGTTCTGGCTGTGGTCTTGTGGAGTACTGGGGATTTACAGGCCACAGCATGTAACCTCTAGGTTAGATGCTCACAATTGTAAGCTTTGTACATTTCTGCGCCATAGTTCAGCCTGTTTTTAGCTGTGGTAACCTTTGATTGCGGCACTGCTTATTCATTTGCAGCATAGATGCATCTTACACAGCGAGGGAAGTTGCTTTCTGGGGGAGCCTTGCCTCAGTTAGTGTAGAAGGTATGCAAAGGGTTGTGAAAGAGGCAAGACACTCCCATAAAACAGCTGAATTCTGCTGTGGAGGACTTAATTTAATCCATGCCTCTGCTACAAAGTTTTTTGTGAGATGATGGACAAGTCATTTAAAGCAGGCTTTTGTCAGGAGACTTTACCACATGGGAGGTCAATGGGAGTTGTTCTTAAATATCTAAAGTGTAACGAAAATGCCAAGCACTCTGAAGTAAACAGGTCCCATCCATCTATCACAAGCTTGGCAGCCAGAACTAGAGTTGTTAACCAGTACATTTTCTGGTCAGCTGCTTCACAAATGACCATTGGTTTAAAGTTAATAGCTTATAATTTTTTTTTTCTTCCTTGAAAAGGGAATATCCCTTTTGAGGGTAGGACAGAGTATATTCTAGTAAGTGTGGGAAATGGTTCTAGGGTGTCAGAAGTTCATTGTAATAAGGGACATTCCAGTCTCCTTTCCAGTAAGCTATCCAGGGCCCATAGATTGCTTCTAGCTCCTGCTCTCCAGCTGGGAACTCGCAAGGTGGTGCAGAGCCAGTAAGGTGACCGTCAGGGACCAGGTGGCACTGATGGAGAGCGGGAGAAGAAAGATGATGGGGCTTGGTTGGCTTGAGCATGATGGGGCTGGAGGACCGGGGAAAGTACCAGTCACAGCTGGATGAGGACTTGGAGCTGGAACAAGGAAGTGTAAGGATTAAAGGGGAACAGGGGAGAGGGGGAATTCAAGTTTCAGATCTCTATTCCTTGCTTTAGATTTCTTTCATTTGAAATGACAAGCTAAAATAAGCAACACTATCCAGAAAGTGAATGCTTCTGAAGAAGTTTCCTGTATGTCTGTCTCCTGGTAGGACAACTTATGAAGTAAACTGTGGTGATTTTAGCCCTAGCTAGATAAATTTCCTAGCTTATGGGAGATACAGGTTCAAGATTGATCCAATGAGGTCCTTATAACCCTCATATAAGAGACACGCCAGAAGTGGTCATTTGGGACATTGGTGCAATGGAAATTCTGAGTTGAAGTCTGAACTGGGAAGAACAGGATATGAAGCCTTGGTTTTTGACAGGCCTTTTAAACATCAGACCACTTCTTTGAGAATTCCCTGAGAAAATGTTCAGGAGAATACTCTTGGTTTTCTTCTGAAGCATGGTAGTAAGACTGCTGAAATCCTGAGAGGTTTCACAAGATGGGAAAAATCATTCTTCTTGTATCCATTTAGTATCATTTGGGCTACAGGATCTTTCCATATGATCCAGCATAACTTTAAAGACATATCTGATGTTCAAATTCTGATGAATATTTGGGGGTATTTGACTACGTTTACAGAAGTTTAGTACAGAGTGGCCATGTTTTTGTCCTTTTTTTGTGTGTGAGCTTCTGTTCTGTTTTCAATAGTGTTTGTATAGATTCTATCAAGGAAAACCAAACGTCATGGGAAAGTTTTAGGTAATTTTTTTGTTGTTGGGGTGTTTTTTGCTGTAATGCAGACGTTCCTTTTTTAAACCTGGTAAAGGCATTGCCATTTGGGGAGATGATACTCTCTGCTCCATACTGAGAAGAGCAATGCACCTGTAGAATTGTTTTAGAGAGAAATCAGCAGTGTGGCAATTGCTCTCTTTTCTGCTATTTTGGTAGTGTTTTGTGGAGTTAAGTGCATGTGTATAAGCTGCAAATGTACATTCCTGTATAGAATAAGCAGGCTGTCTGCGTGGATCAGCTGTTATGGGGGTGGCTGTGGGTAAGACATGAAACAGGCTGTGGAAACTCCTTTGATGGAGACTGAGTAGTCTTAATACTTTACGCACATGGGGCCTGATGCAAATCCAGTGAAACCCAGGAAGACTCGCCCTGTCAGTTCACAGCTTTGGATCCAGCTTCAGGTGTGTTTGTGAATGTTTATGAAGGATGTAGCTGGTATTTGGCTAGTATAGCAGTTGCCCGTGAGAGCGGAGAGGGAATTTGTTTCACTGCTCTGGGTTGGCAAGTGAATTTTATCTAAAGCTTTTCACTTGCATGTAACCAGCCTGCTCAGGTTCTAAATAGAGTCTGCCCTCAGACTGTAAAGAACAAGATAATCACTTTATGTTATGTACTTGAGAACTAAATTATTTTAAAAGTCTGAAATTAGCAGATAAGGAGGAATTTATTTGCCAAATACAGTCAGAAGCAGCTTGGGAAACATGTCAGAGCCCAGCTTTAACTGCTTAACTGGCTGTTCGACTTAATAGCTCTCAAGCATGCTTTCAATATGAGGGAGACCAAAACAAAATCCCAGGATGCATGAGATGTTCTTCCAGACAACAAAAAATGCCGTCAATTCGCAAATCAGATGATAGTTAAAGATGAAAACCTGCACCTACAGCCACTGACCTCACATTACATCCTCTGTGCTCCAGGCGAAAAAGAACCTTGCTCTTTTTTCGGACTCTCTTTATCCATTCTTTCCAGCGCTGTTAACTTAGCGCATTGCTGAACATGACCTTTGCTCTGCTAGCAATGCTGGCCTTTACCATGCATTAGTCTTTTTCCCACCTAGATATCTTCATGCTTTCCTGCATCCTATCCTCCATGTGTGGAACAAAGGTCTGGAAAATTCTCTCCAGCCGTTCTCCTTCAAATCACTCCTTAAGATGCACTTTGACCCTGATGCGTATGGGGCATTGCTGATAATAGCTAGGCAGAGTGGAAGTTAAATTGCTTTCTAGGCAGCCTATGTGAAAACATGCTCACATTATCTCTACTGTGGTTTTACTATCAACCCCTTTCCTGCTGGGGAGGACAAGGCCATAATGCCATTTTAGTAATCACCAGCTGTCATTGGAAGCTGCCGTAGATAAGAGCAGCTCTCTGCTCCGCTGGTTGTTACCTTCCCTCTCCTTCAGTCACAACTCTGCCAGTTTGCTTTTAGCCACCATGCTTCTTACATTCTTCATGACTCTTGCACATCTGTGAATATAGCTCCGTTGCCTTGCTGAGGGACTGATGCAGATTCCACCCTTTCAGAATATGTTAACACATCTTGGCATCAAGCATCAAAGGTCTGTTTTGGGGTGGGGTGGGGTGGCTTTCTTGCATATGGAGCCACAGATCTTAACCCTTCAGAGTGGCAGAAAGGCTTCCTTCCTAGTTGCTATGACTTGCCTAACTGCGTACGAAAGGGGCAGGCATCCTAGCTAGTCAGAGCTTCAGACAGGCAATTCTTCAAATTGTTTTAGGGTTTTTAATTAAAACTGTAGGCTCCAGCATCATGTGGCAGAGAGCCAGTATCAGTCATCTGACAATAGCCTTCACCATCTACCAACAATAAGGGAATTCCTCAGCGTATGCTCTGGAGGCTTCTGAAATGCTGTGAACGGGTGAGATGATTGCTGTTTGCAAAGCACCCTGCAACATTCAGCCTTGCAGGTCTGCTGATTTTTAAATTATATAAACAAAACCCTATAAGCCCCACATAGCACAAAGATACTGACTTCTGTTTATACTGTCCAGATCACAGATGCTGAGCATGAATGCATGAACAATCCTTTTGTATAGTGTTTGACACTTTCTGCGGCTGTCTGCACTGTTTTTTAGTATACAGAATCCCTGATTCTCCACTGCCTTGCACCCTGTCTATTCATTCTCACCCCTGTGAAGTGAGGGTAAAACACTATCAAAACAAAATGGTACCATTTTGCATGTTTTCCACTCAGTTTGTACAGGTGTAAATAACTACAGAAAGAACAGGGCAGAGCAGAACCTGACCCTCAGTCTGTCTCTCAGTGCGCTGGGGGTCTTGAAGTGGGGGGATGACAGAACAAACACAAGCTGTTACCTTGCCATTTTTGCTAATGTTTTAAAATCAGGCAGCTTGCGAGGATGACAGATGCAAGTCAGGCAGTACTTAGTTCCTGTAGTCCTCACGTGATGTCTTCTCCTAGAGCAATACAAGTGTTGCCCATGGCATGGACAGGTGCTTACAATAGCTGGTATTCTCTTTGCTCATCTGACTTTTTTCCTTCCAGAAATCCTGCCCAGTTACTCCTTCAGCTGACGCTGTTACGCACTCTGAATGCTAGTTTCAGGCTGCCTATGTGCTTGTAATGGAGGAGTTTATCACCTTAGTGGTTCCTGCAGGTAGGAGGTAAAGCTTCAAGAGAAGGGGAAGGGCCTTGTCTCTGCAGTGCCTTCTGTAGTCAGTGGGTTAGCACTGCCCTGTGCCCTATTTCTGATAACATTCAAGATGTTGCATAGTGCTGTTTTTAAGCCTTGTGTCTAGAAGGGAGGATAAGAAAGTCAGCAGATACTGTGGCCACAAAATAGAAAGTGATATAGGTATAATGCACTTCACCATTAATGCCAGAAAAGTAATGTTGGATTGCACCAAAAATATCCACCCTCCCTTAAAAAAAAAAGTAATTCAAAGCTCTGTATAAATACTGGCAAGATCTGAACTGAACAAATGTTAGATAGGCTGTTGTAGTAGGGTAGGAATAATAGGCAGAAGTTAAAGTCTCTTTTGAAATCAGAGCAGTAAATATTTTTGCTTATCTTCAATTGAAATCTCAACCTTACCATTGCATTAACATATCCACTCATTTTTAGAAACTATGTGAATTTTCATGACTTGTTTTAGTGCTCTGTAACTATTTGTATGCAGATGTGACTCAAACATTCTCTCAGTCACACACTTTACCCTCCCAGTGGAGTTCGTGCACAAACAGGAGTGGTGGTGTTCCTTCTCCTTACAAATCTTACCTTTCCTAAACACAGTCTTCTGCCTTTTTCACATTTATTATAACATTTGAAGAAATACTTGTGACTATAATTTCAGAGTTGCTTTAAAATGGAAGGACTCAAAAACAGAAATAAAAAAGTACTTTGTATCAAAAAGCATTTTTGTTAAAATGCAGTGTTCTCACATCTGAATTTTAGAGGTTTGAAAAGGACTACACATTTTCTTCTAACTTTCAGAAAAAAATGTTCTGGCCTGAGAACAAGCATGAGAAGGTTCAGCTGAAAGGTAATGTATCCATCAATGCATGCAGAGACTTAGAATGAAATTGCCATCTCAACCATAGCTAGAACAAACACAGCTGATGAATAAACGTATATTGGCTAGAATAAATACAAAGTGTAATGCCAGATGTGGACAGTGCAGAATGCGGGAAGGCAGTAAACTGAGTAAACATCAAATGAGGGATTAGCCTTAATTGAGAGGAATCAATTTCAATGAGAAACAGAACTTGGGATCTCTTTTGCCCAAAAGCAGTTGAGGTACCTTTCTAGCTAGAAGAGAAGCTGCCTGATCTGTCACTGCTTTCCCATTTGAGGCTCATCAGCAACAACCTGCTGCATATAACATACAGTTCAAAGGCTGCCTTTACTTCTGACTATCTCTGGCAGGGTTGTAGGCTTTGGAGCCCAGAAAACTTGGTTTGCAGCTTTTGTCTGATTTTCTAGAATGCACCTTTATATTCTTCATAAACATCCATAAGACCGTCTGCAGAACATCCCCTGCAATGCAATCACACAGGGTGTCTCTTTGTCAGTGGTAGGAAGTATGTTTTTATATTTCAGTCTCTCACAAAGTCCAAATGACTATAATGGAGTCTTCTGGAATTAGTTGTTCAGAAGCAATGTTTTTGGAGTTCAGATGAGACACTTCACACAGTTGTGTCGATTCCCTGTGTTTGTGTGCTTCTCAAAGTGTTTAGGCTTTCCAGATTCTTTAAAAAAGATACTTCCAGTCCTT
This sequence comes from Haliaeetus leucocephalus, assembly GCF_000737465.1. NCBI lineage: Eukaryota > Metazoa > Chordata > Aves > Accipitriformes > Accipitridae > Haliaeetus > Haliaeetus leucocephalus. The sequence continues at coordinate 6,530,340 of NW_010972653.1, forward strand.
TTCCTACTAAAGTAACACTTGAAAATATAAAACAATTATAAAGGCTAGTTGTGCATTGGACATTCACACCCCTCAAACCCACCAAAGCTATGGTTACTATTCTGCTGCCTCTCAGAGGTCTACTGTGTCCCATGAAACTTTGAGTGATGCGCCCTAAAACCTTCTTATATATTGTTGTGCAGCTTTATTGTAAGTAAGCATGGGATTCACCTCACAGATTAAGACACCAGTGCTCAGAGGCTTGATTTAGTTGCCCACATGTGGGAGTCCAGCACTATTTGAAGTGCTCAAGTCTTCCATCTGAACTCCGGCTGCTGCTCTGTATTGGTAAAGAAGTCCCATACGTGGTGTGCCATCCTTACCAGCCCTGCATGGATTTCTTGGACACCCAATTGCACCTCAAATTACACCAGTTGTATCAGTGGGCATCTAATCAGTACACTCAGAGGAGTCTCCAGGGAGTGTCTAACCAGCTGCCCAAATGTACGTGTCTACTTTTGAGTCAGTTGAATGGCTTCGTAGCCTTTGACCACTAACTCACAAATTGACACCTACAGATAGATACTAAAATTTTTTCTCTTATTCCAGGAGCTAATTTCCACCCTACATGTCATTTGTTTGCTATACCATGCCTTTCTGGAATGGCCTGCACACCCAGCACAGGGAGGAAGTGCTGGACTGAACTGAAAAGCTGTTATGTTGGTCTACGGACAGGCCAATGCATACCCAACTCCTGTGCCGTGTGACACCCTGCTGGTTCTCCGATGTTGTGCTTATTTGGAACTTTTTGTCTGTTCATCAGCTTCTGGTGTTGCTGCCATTAGTAAGCAGCCCTGGCACCGGTACCCGGGCTCTGCTATGGTTGCAGTTAACGTGGGTAGATCAGCTAAATGCAAGTAAACTCAAGCATCTTCTTGTTGACACACCTCTGACTGTTAGCCAGGTGATCAGTTGGAGACTGGCTAAGGTTTCTAAGGTGACATGAAATTAAGCAAGTTGCAAAACATGTAAACAAACTAGAAAGAAGAGAAAGTAGGGGCTTGGTAACTGATCCAGCTGCAAGTTCCAGACTGATGCATAACCTGCCAACATGAAGATCACTGCAGGATCAGTGCTTATAAAGGAAGCACTCCCTCTTCTCTTAACGACAGCATCATTAGTAGTGCAGGTATATAGATCTTTTAAACTAATAGTGCAACAGATTGTTCCTGCTGCACTTGACAAGCAGTTCAGTATAACAGCCACAAGCTAAAATATTTGCAAGTTCGTGAACTTCTAAGCAAACTTTGCTTCTTTCTAAAGAGACTTACAAACAACTAGGCATATTTTCTCCCACTTCATCTTTAAAGAAATTACAAAAGAATATATACAGCAGGCCTGAAATTCCTGCCAGTCCTTCATCTCAATTTTCTTGGCATATTGAGAAGGAATCTGGATGCTGAAATTTACTGTTAATGAGTACCTTATTTTATGGATGTGTTCTTGTTCTGTGCACTAATGCTTATGTGAACTGTTTGTGTTTTTATGGAGGGCCAAAAAAGCCACCTAGAAGATAAATGCTGAAGTAACCAGTGAAATATTTTACTACTTTGTTGGGTGTTTTTTTAGTTTGGAAAGTATGGGTGGTCATTAATTGAGCTAAATTTCTTTATTGATTTATGTATCAGTTGATTATTATTTTAATTCTACAAATTATCTGCAGCCTTCATTTCAAGGGCTAGACAACCGTGGGAAAAATCGGTCTCCTGTGGCTCGTGATGGATTAAATGTAGAGGCAGCAAATATTAAGGAGCTGTTGGTCAATGCAAACAAAAGCTGCAGGTAGTAGTTTGATTGGAAGCAATGATGTGGATGAAGTGTATCTAAACACAACATCAAGTGTAAAGCAAGAATGTAAAGAAGTGGCAAGGACAGCAACTCCAGAATGGAAAAGATGAGGGGAAGCTGAAAACACTTGCCTAGAAATGAAAGAAAATCAAGCCCCACCAGCAGTAGGCAAGAAGGATTAAAAGAAGATAAAAAATAGAAATGCTATACACTTACTTATTCTTGATTTCCAAGAATCACCAAGTGACTGTTGTTGAAAGCTGGACTAAAAGCAAAGGAGGTGAAAAGCTGGAGGACTTTTTGAGGGGAGAGCAAAAGAATGTATCTGCCCGTTGAAAGACAACCATTTCTGCTGGTTTCATCAAAACAGAATTGAATCCTCTGTGAGCTATGGAGAAAAAAAATCAATGCTTTTATCTTGTTGTGGTCCTGAATTTATACGTGATTCATATGATGTTTTACATTCTGTAAATGGAGTTTTTATACTTAGGAAAATTTTCAGGACTGAAGACTCTGCAATGTCTTTCCTCGTTCCTTCACTGGTAACAGCAGCATAGTCTCCTCCATACTTTCTGCTTTAGTGCCTCAAACCGCAGGTACTTCTAGCTGGGAAAATGCTCTATCCTCTATGTCTGTTAGCTCATGTCCTCTTCTGAGGGCCTAGCAAAGCTGTTCTTTGTGTTGGAGATTTTTTTCCAATTCATGAGTAAAACTGGAATTAACTGATTAACTTGCTGCACCAAATCCCTGAGTAGATGTGAAGTAGATGCTGTTTCACACAGGGTGGGATGCAGTGAGCAACGCTGTAAAGGATTCTGCCTTCCTTTACAAACTCCTGTGAGTCTGATTCCAACCAAAATTATGTGTTCATTTGTTTTCATTCATTACAACTTTAGTAAGTGTAATAGAGGAGCAGTGTCTCTAACTCCTGGGAGAAGGGGAAGGGTATTTTTTTCCTGTCTCGTGTAGGGTCACTAAATCAGACCACCCATACCATGAGTTCCGAAGTTGCAGTGAAAGCACTGTTACTTACAGGAATGCAAGAAGGAGCTGGAATACAGGTTTCCACCTGCAAGCATAGGTCTCGTTGGCTGAGGAGACAGATTTACCTCTTCAGTTCCTCCTCACCCTCTCGCAATTAGAGCAGAGCTACGTGCGAGCAGGGCTGGGCAGCTCTGACCAAGGAATAAATACCACGCTGACGAGGTGCCAGCATCCCATTTCAGACCAGCAGCCTTTCCCCTCCATCAGCATTACCTTTGGCATACATCTCCAAGAGTTTATAGCTAGGTGGCAGACAGGGAGGTATGACATCGCAATCTCAGAATATTAGGTCTAGTGATCTTGTAAATACTTTGTGTGAGCTATTCACGGAGGTGAATGTTTGTATACTGGGTTAAAGGACTTTCAAGCACAATTGCATTGTTCTTCATAGTAGCCTATAGGAAGAAGCAAGCAGGGGAGATGCATAATACCTAGATAATAGATAAGCAATCCCTTTGCAAATATTAGGGAAGCAATTGCAACACAATGCCATACGTCCATGCTCCAGGCTGCATTTGAACAGCTATTCTGCCTGAGTTGGGAATAAAGAGGTCTAAAGTGCATTGAATAGTTAAAAAAGTCTTTCCAAGAAAGGATGAGATCAGTTGTCAGTAGGTGTCCAAGACACAGAGAATGCCCAGCTTCTTTAGCATCTGTCCTCAGAGACTCCGAGCAAGTGCATCTTCCTCATGAGCACCGAGGATTTGTCTCCCCTCCCCCTGCCCTCCTCTGCTCTCCAAGGGGCAAGTCAACATCTCAGCTCTTTGCTATGCAAGAGAGCTTGGTTTTAACCAGCTCAGAAACTTTGCTGCCTGGAGAGGAGTGCCGCCCCAGAGACAGCATGTGTGATTTCTTGAGGATGCTGATTACATTTCCTCTTCATAACTGCCTGGTGCCAAAGGGCATGCAGAAAATCTTGGTAGAAACCATCCATTTGGTGTGCAAGGCTGCCACAGTGGTCTGCCGCAGCAGGACTTAGTAACCAGGACTTGAAACTTGCCTGGGCTCTGCTCTCAGTTCCACATTTTTGCTGCAGCAGGCCTAGTATCACTTCACAGGATGGGGTCCTGTCTGAATTAAGAGGGACCAGAGAGGCCCATAGTTAGCGTGGTATTTGTCTTTGCTCTGTATGTCCTTGCTCAAACAGTTAACATTGTGTTAGGTGGTAGGAACTTTAGTTAACTTGAAAGCTAAGCCTGGACAAATGGAGTGGGCTGACTGACTCAGCAGCTGTTTTTCATGGATAGGTAAAACAAAGTCATTAAGGGAAGGGTATTCTTTTGCATAATATAGTACACAAGTTCCATATGTTCTTTCTTTGCAATGTTTCTTTGCAGATGTTGTTTCTTCTTGCATTTCTTTCTATTTCTATACAAACAAAGATTTTTTTTCCCAAATTGCCCTAAGTATTTTAAGGATGTTGTACATGCTCATCAAGTGCTTCTTTATTCTTCATGGGACTCTTGTCATGCATCCCAGGACAGGTTTGGATGCACTCAGGGTAGTGTTTCTGAGTAACTGTGCTGGTGGAGCTGTCACTGTGCCTTACAGCTGTCTAGCCTTCTGGAATTAAATGTATAGAAGGAATATCCTGAGATGAGGACCTTTGTGTCCTTAAATATGACAGGCTTAAAGATGTTAGGATTAAAGACATGTTTGTTTGGCTAGTCCCTCTAATAATGGATACTTCTGAGATAATTCACCCATGAGAAGCGCACGTGTCCTACCAGTAGTTTTGTTGCTCCTGTTCCAAATAAGTAACAAATGCATCTTGAGAATCATGACGGTGCACCTTACTGCACTAAGCACAGACAAGAATACTTTTTCCCAGGAACTAATCCAGCACAGATTCTGTCACCTAGTTATAATGCAGCGTCTAGTTGAGGTATCAGTGACTATAGGTGGTCCCACATCTCTCAGGGGATTGTCTTATACCCAGTTGGAGCTCCTCCATAAGACAACCCTTAATTGTTGCTCACTAATAAAGTGTGTCTTTTATTACTGGAGACACTATGAAATATTTGTGTCAGATGAGAATAAGAAATCTCACAGTTTCTGCTGCAAAGCTGTTCCTGATTCTCTGTGACTTGGTCTTATGCTCCATCTACCTTTAGACAGCTTTACTTTGAATAGCAGGTCCGTGTTTGATACCAGTTTTGGCAGAGCAGTCCTGCAGTCATTGTTTAAGTAGAATGAGTGCTGAGCTCTAGGATCTGAGTGATGGCTGAGTGACATTCACAGGATGCAAAATAGAACTTGGGAATGGCACTAGCTGGGTCGGACCAATGTCCAGCTGCCCATGTGTTCTGTCTCCAAAAGCAGAAACAGGAGATGTTATTTAGGGAGACCGTACTAGCCTGGCCACTTTCTGTAGTCCATTCCCCTTGACTTCCCTAGCACCCAGAGCAGTTGTATTAGGGATGTTAGTGCATAGCCCTGCTTAGCCCTTTCAGTATCTGCTTATGGACTGTTGGTCCATCAAGTTACCTCATTTTTTTATGATCTACAGATACAGTCTTCCTCCACAGCCTTCTGCATCAGCAAGTTCCAGAAGTTCACTAGGTGCTGTGTAAAGAACTACTGTTACCTCCTTTAAACTGATCTCCTACTGGTTTCATCAAGTGACCCCTAGTTCTAGTATTGCAAAAGTTGTTGAAGAGTTCTGCTTTCAGCTTTTCTGCCACCTTCGTGATTGTATAAACCTTACTTAGATTCCCTCTCTCAGCTACCTTCTCTTCAAATTGGAGCCCTAATCTTTTCTAGTTGTTCATTCCTTCTTAGAGCAAATGCTGTATCCCTTTGACTGTTTTAGTTGCCCTTCTCTGGACATGCAGTAACTCTACTACATCCATCTCAAGGTGCTGGGACCAGCACTGTGAAGAATACTTAAGATTTAAGAGGGATACCACAGACAGTTTGTCTAAGAAGAGTCTTTAGTCACTTGCCCCATAAACCCACTGTAACTCTGATCCTGAGTCATTGTCCATTTGTAAGCCATACTGCTTCCCTCTGAGTTACAGAGTTGGATGGATGTTATGCTAGGGTGCAAGAGGGGGATCGTGTATGCCATATCTTTCTGCTTTCCAATCTAAAATGCCAGAGTCTGTCTGCCAGGACAGAGTGTTAACTCATACAAAAAAAAGTATTGGGATACATGCAGACCAGAAGCGGAATACATATTGACAAACCATCTCAAAAATCTACACTAACTGTAAGTAACTAACTATTCTCTTCTCTTTAGTCAGTATATGTCTAACCTTACACATGTATAATGATACCTGTTTTTATAGATCATATTTTTTCAATACATTATTACTAGGAGAAAAGCGTAGTTTTCCAATAAAGCTACCTCATGTTGTCATATCAAGGCAGTCTCTACATATTCATTGCAGATGGCGTATTACAGAAATAAACTATCTTATATTTATTCTTCAACAAATATTGAACTATTGCTGTTAAAGCAAAGTTCAGATCCATACATCTGATGAACTGAAGGAAACTGTTAGAACATATTTGCCATTAACACAGTCCCTCTTTAGCAATCTTTTGTATTGATGGATTTACCATTTTGTGGTTAAACAATTTTTCCTCCTGGAATATTTCTAAAACCACTTTCTGATAGAAATCAGGAAAATTGAAGTTCATCTTGTACATCACTACTTTGGACAGCTCTATCTGGAGAAAAATAAATATAGCAGATATAAATTAAAAGAAAAGGGGACAAAACAATCTGAGCTGGAAAGAGAAGAGTGCAAGTTTATTTTATTTCCTTGGTTGTGTAGGAGTCTTGTTAACCAGTATGTAATGCATAGTCATGTAATAAAACATGCTAGACATTAAAAGGCAAAAACCCAGTTCACAGATGTTGTAACGTTATGAGATAATTTTAGGGAGTGAATGGGGTGAAAAGGCTGGATTTGTTAGAGAGGAAAATACCTATGGAGGCCTTTTCTGTGAGCAATACCATGACTTCATTACCATGTCAATTCTGGGAAAAGGCTCTGATTTAACACAGCAGTTGGCTGGATCCATATGGAGCTGATGAACCTCTGAATGAATAGTGAATGGAAAAACTGCTGGAATCTGCCTTCAGCTTTGTTCCCAGGATGACCAATGTAAAAGGCCTAAGAGCAATACTGCACAGATGGTGTAAAGAGGTAAGAAATCTGCAGGGTTTAGTTTACTTTTTCTTATCCTACACTGTTTGGGGTTTTATTTTTTTAACCATACTTCAGTTTCTCCAACTCTATTTGCTTAAATGTCTTTACGCGCAAAAAAAAGTAAAAAAAAAAAAGCTTTCGGGAAATGAAATTAATTCAAAAAACATATGTAGCAGTAAACATTTACATAAAAATACAATTTAAAATGCTGAATTTTGTATGGTGTAGAAGTAATTGAAAGCATAATTATGAAATCCTGAAAAAAAAGCTAGTTAAAAGTTTAACAAAGAACTTTGGAATTACTTCTTCAATTCACCCTATGTTGTGGGAATATGCAGATGTTCACGTTTACACAGTCATGTATGTCCACTAGGGTTACATGCTTTTATAGTCTGAAGCATCATCACAAGTGCCAATACAGTAAATCAAAAGACTCTCTGGCATTATCTAGTTTCCTTTCTGGCTTTAAAAGTTAGAACAGATGTCACAAGAGAGGACAAAATGGATTTTACCCACCGAGAGGAGCTTTTCTTGCCATCATTAATAGGAGGCTCCTTGAAATGCTAATGTACACAGTTTGTGTTGCCGGGTTTGCATAGAGATGGTGGGAAACAGCTCTGATCCCAACAAAACCTTTTGTTATTAATCAAGAAAATCTGCTCTTCTGAAACAGCAAAGCACTGAAATGGTGTGGCTACTTGCAATGCAGAGATCTCTATAGCGATCTCCAATGAACAAAAATGTAATAAAAACTGTTGAGCAGTTCTATGAGATACGGCACATGTAGCAATTTATTATTTGCAGTGATTTTGCATACACCTTCTACTTTCCTTTGTCATTTCATCATGGGTATTTACAGTGGAAAGATTATACTGTTTCTGTATTTTTTTCCAAATCTCCACTCTTTAAAATCTTGTTTCATTTCATAGCAAATCTAAAAAGTAAGCAAGCTTGGAGCAGAAAGAACTTTGAAAAGCAAACTTTTCTTCTTGAAAAAATCTATCATGGAGCATGAGTTTCTGTTTGATTTGATGTTAATACCATGTAAGATATTTTTGCTTCGTTAGAATATAGGATTATGAGATCTTGTGAGACCTTTGTGAGTACAAACATACATGCAATATTAGGACTAGTATGCTCCTCCTGTTGTAAATTGGTATTAATAATTTTTAGTACTCTTTAAGAGAAGAGATTCAGACCGTGACGTTGCTTTGTAACATAGGACCTCTTATTTTTAAGAAATGCCAATGCAATTAAATCACAAAGTACTAACTGCTGTCAGACATTCATTGCCTTGTATAGGATGCCTCAGCAGAAGCCTTCTTTCCCAAAAGTATTTGGAGTATGAATTAAAGCGAAAAATTCAAGGAAAGCCTGAATTAAAATGTAAATTCTTTGCCTGGTATTACTCATCACTGAAATCTCTGGCCCAGTCTCTGATCAGAGTTACATTAAATTCCCTATCAATTTATTGTACACCATTTCCACAACACATTAATGTGTCCTTTCACAGATTCATTGTGCTGAGACTTCAATATATGGGCACAAGAGAATGAATTAGGGATGAAGCATTAGCTCAGAGTTTAAGCCTCTTTTAATTTTCTTGCCTCTGTGGATGTAAAGCAAATACTTAACATTTTGCATTGCCATAGATTATTGCACTTTAATTTCTATTGTGGTTTTTTTTAATGATGGTAATAAGCAGACAGTAAAAATAAATAAAAATAACTTGTTATAATTCATGCAAGATGTTTGAGATGACCATCATATAGTTACTGGATAATACAGTATATGTAGTAAATTTTAAAAGGGGAGTGTTTATTTGTTCATAGCTTTGTCTCATACAAATTTGGTAAAGCCAACAGGAAAGAATGGAGTAGGATAAGAGGGGATGGGGAGCTTATGTGAAAACAATGAGTGAAACATCACTGATTACATCACTGAGGAGCTGTTTCAGTAGTAGGAAATACTGTAACAGGCAAGCAGGGAAGGACAAAGCTGTAAGAACAACTTTGAAGTCAAAAGTGCCTTTGACATTGTAAGAGGTCTATAGATGAAATGACCAAGGCTATCGCTAGATACATCCTACAAAAGGATTATCTGTTCTGTAAGTTTCAATGTGTAGATTTTTTCCCAGTCTCCATTTTCCTTTCAACTTTACAGGTAAACTTCTGATTTCATGACAGCTGCATTTCAAAGGGGTCCGAAGTGCCTGTACTGCTGTACCAAAGGGTCTCCACCACCTCTGCTGCTGAACACAAGACCTCGCTGCTCCTGTGAGTGTGGCCAGATTAAATCCTATGAGGCTGCACTGAAAATCCCAGTTTGCAAGGAGGGGGTACTGTTCATCCAAAATAACAAGCAACAACAACAACAAATCCTACTGAGCGTGCTTAGTGGGACCTGCTAAGGCTTTTGTCAGGAACTAATGACTTTGACCTCACTTTCCGATCCCTCAGCATAGAGGTAAGGATGAAGACTGTTCTTGGGAAGAATCTTGATTAGGAGGGCTGAAGTATCCTGTGTCAACAAAATACCCTACAAACCCCTTGTCTTAATAGCACTCACAAAGTAAAGCCATTTAGCAGAAACATACTAAAGGCATATTGTCCTACATAAGACTTTTCTCTACCTGTAAAGTTTCAGTGATTTAACAAAAGGATTTTTTTTCAGAAGTACTGCACTTAAAATTGCTTCAAAACTTTGCAGAAGTGCAAATGTATAGATTTCAACCAGGCTGGAAATCTACAGTTTAGCTTGTGTTGCTAAACGATGAGCTAAGCTGATATATGGCAGTCTGAAATATATCCATGAAAGGGTTTTCAGATAAACTGTTTTTTAAACCGGTGTAAATTCTTTGTGTGGACACTCAACCTGAAGATTTTCATCAAGGATTAAACGTTAACTGACTACTTCCCTGTACAGTCCTCACCAAATTTTGTTCTCACTTCCTCTGGTCCTGAGTAATTTCACTGCATTTGAAGTGGTTATTCTAAATTTGTCCCAGGCTAACAGACCAAAATTTAACTTTAAGAGTCTCTTGGAGGAGCATTGTCTTCTGTTGGTGCGTTTATAGATTTTTGGCTGAGAATCTGGAATAGGTGAGCAGTCCAATTCAGATGTGAACCCTTTCCCTGCACTGCCTTGTAGGGAAATCTCCTTGTCTTGTTTTTTATATACCTGAAAAATGGGTGTGAATTGATATAAAATCAGATCTCTTCACTTCTTCCTTTGGTAACGTTTTATGGCCAGCTTAAATAGGCAAGGTGCAAGAAATCAAGTCCCATTTCCCACATGGAAATCACTGTTCCTGGCAGTAAGTGTTTATAAGATCAAATTCCTTTTTGTAGAGTAAAAATAATGCTTTTAAAAGTCAGGTTGTATATGTAAATTATTTAGGGATAGATCTTTAGTGAGGTTTCTAAAACGAAGCAAGTATTTATGATATGAGGGCCTTCAGGCTTTGGAGAACCAAATATGGGCAAGCGGCAAAAAAGGTCCATCTTTTCGTATATTTAAATCAGTCTCCAAATTACTTTGAGTCTTGTATCATTTCTGCTTTCTCTGTGTCTTTTTCTTTAAACTTCCATAGTCAGGTAGCACCCTGCAAGCTGCATTGAATCCGACACCTAAGATAGCCTTATAAACCCTGCGGACATTAAACTACTGGAAAACAGATTGGGTTGGTAAAAATAAGTGTGCATGTTCTCACAGAACCTGAGAAAATCACACCTTCACTTTGTTAAAAAAAATCTGTTTGTGCCACTCCAGTAATCACTTCATAACTGGTGGGAGAGCAGAACATATGTCTCAGAAGTGGTGGAATATAAAAGCGTCTACCTCTAATCCTATTTTCTTTAAGAGAAAAAAAAAAGCAACAAAAACACCCAACCTTTTCAGTATGTCATCTGTAAAATCGGTGCCAAGGGTTTTCTGCTTAAAAATCACAAATGAAATGTAAATTGCTCATGAAAGCAAAATGAAACAGAGGTGTTTTTTTTAATGAGGTGTGTAATGTAGTAGGAAAATACACTAAAATGCTTGCTTGAAGCAGGAACAGAGGATATGAAGAGGAGCCCAGTCCTGGCCTCCTTACTCAGACAAACTCGTCACGTGTAGACAACTTTTACAAAATGCCTTAGTGTAACTGCAATGATGTGCTGAATAACCCCTAGCCTGAAAAGGGGGAACCCTCTGAAACCTGGGAACTAAGGCTCATCCCTGGCACCTGCAGTTTACAGGGCATACCCACCTATTGCAAAGGTTCTTCTCTGTTCAGTTCTAGCAAGGTACCCTCGTTAGAGTCATTACCCCTGCATCTGCCTTCTTTTGGAAGAAATGTAGTTTAAAAACATTACTATGGAATGATAAGTACAAACTATATTTTAGTAGAGCTGGTTTTACTCTACTACTTGAATGTAGAAGGCTGCAGCAGCTGTCATGAGATCAAAACTGCTATTCCAGAAGCATTTCGGTACCTTACCTACCAATTGGTAGCTATGCCATCCTGCTCCCTGCTTAGAAGGGCAAAGTAGCATCAGGAATTTGTGACCTGGGAAGGATCATTTATTTTGTTTATGTGGATATTAATTTCCATTATTCCTTTGTAATTTTTCTATGAAAGTTTTTAATTCAATTCCTTATTACCATTTTGTTTGTTGCTGCAAATTTGTTCTGCCTTCTGCCCCTTTCTTCTTTTTTAGGACGAAAATTTGTGTGCTCCAATTAGCTGGTGATTTGAATAGGAATTTGACTGTGTCAGGGCAGCAAGAGTAGGGTTATAAATGCTAAGGCATTTTGTGGTCATTTCTGTGAAACTGCTTGGTTAATCCTTTTGCAGTTTTATTAGCAAGCAGAGTCCCAAAGAAGTAAAGCAGTGTCAACAAGGGTGTTGTGTATGGCTTTTGTAGCCCTGCTACAGCTAATGAATCCTATGTGCCTGCTGTTGCTGAAGCATTTCTTGGTTACTTGTTTATGAGGGCTGAAACCACCTCTTTTCAAATTTACCTTTTGGACTCTGCACCAGTGTGGTAAATATTAGGTAACAGGATATTTACAGAAGGGTCATTTCCATAGAAATGGATGGGACCTGAACATTGATCTGCTAGAGAGGGGAGGGAAAAAGAAAGAGGCTTCTTTTCTTTCAGGGGGTTGGGTGGTTAAGGGGTCAGTAGTGTGAATGCTCTAATGTGTGGCAGGGCTGCTGCTTGAAAAAAATGCTGAGAAGAAATCTCAGTCTAATGCTACAAGCATAAAGAGGATATGATGGCAATATAAACTGTAATCAACAGGACAAATGTATCCCACTTTCACACTGTTGAAATCAGTGGGGTGACAGGTTGCACCTGGGAGACTTTGGTCCAGCAGTGTCCAAATTAAATGTGAAAATACAAACTAACTGCTGACATTAGGCACAGGAGTCTCAGGAAGGTTGTTTTGTCAGGATTCAGTTGCTCGTTCATCTTCCTTACAAACCCCTTCCATCTCCTCCTTTCTCCCATCTTGCTATTCAGTAAGGTCAGAGATGGGAGATCCTGCCAAACCTGTGCTGAGCCCCAGGGCTGTTTGGTGATCAGCAAGTTCCCCAAATTGCTGCCTTTTGTTCCCAGCCATGACCTCATCATTCTGCTGATTTCACACAGGTTAACGTTGGGCTGTACATCTCCTCCGAAAGGCAGTACCTCCAGCGGTATCTTGTCCTTGGCACTGTGCGGCTTCATGTATGACTCAGATGGATAAACGGTATTGGAAGGGTGACTTGCACTGTAAACCACACCACCTGCTTTTTATCTTCTTTCCAGCTCCAGACCTTGCTTCTTTGGTACAGGCCGACAAACAGTCCAAGGATTCGAAGAGTACTTACCTTTAAAATCATGCTCTGCTAAATAAATCTCTTTCAATTGATACAGGGCACATAGCTCTTTGATAACTTCTGTTGCACAGTGAGTGTTAATGGATGTATATTATGTGGAAATGAAAGCATGCACATTACTGTGTGTATTCATCGTTTCTAGGGAGTTATTTATTCAGGTAAATAAGATTTTGCTAAGCAGTACTCAGCTATGCTTAACCTTTATTAATAAAAGTAATACTTGGTGTGGTACGATTTCTTAGAATCAAGCCAAAATAGCAGCAAAAAGAGTAGGTAGAATAGATGTTGTCACGAGGATTATAGCATTTACATTCTGGTGATGATTATATATTCTAGATGCCAAATCAGATTGTATTATAAAATTCTAAATTAAGAAAATATTGTACCTAGTTCTATGTGCCATTATTTTAAAGCAGATCTGGATGAAGAATACTGGCTTTTTTTGCTTTAGAGTAGCTATTATACAGCCTTGCACTCTGATCTTTTCTGCTTCTTTCACTTCACTTTCCCTTTGTTCTTACTCAGAACACAAGAAATAAGTCACCAGTTTCTGCACACCTTGCGTATGAAGAAGACTGATTCCGTATTTATCAGAGCGCCATACAGCCCTTCTTCCACCTCTCTCTCCTTTTCAGATAGATTCTGCTTTGCAGTTATTAACCTCGATGGTTTAGAGTACCCTGGAAATTCTCATTTAATGCTAGCGAATAACTTTAAAAAAAAAAATAAAGCAGAGCTGTTTGTCTTGCTGTGTCTTTAAATCTGACCTTTATTGTTTAAGTTTATTTGAAAAAAAAAAAAGTGTCGAGTTGTTGAAAGACCAGTGCACTCCATTATGCTCAAGGCAGTGAGAAAATCCCATTGAGGCAGTAACACCAGCCAGTGTTTACAATGCTACATTTTAAATGCATATTGGAAAAACAATGATAACAAAATTAATTTCCTGCATTTAACATCACTATAGTTAAGAAAGCATAATTACACCAAATGCCAGGATTTCTTTTCAGCAGCAACCTAGTTGGCCAGTGGTTGCGATGAATCATGTTGTGGCTTGAGAATGGAAATTCGCTCCAGCTGCGTGCTGGTACTCCCGGGTCCCTCCAGGCATGCAGGCCCAAGCACGGACGTGGGTGGAAGAGGGGCTTTGGAGGAACGCGGCTACCTACTCTTGTCTCACCTCTCCTGCGTTTCCTCTGACTCATGCTGTTGTTTTGAGGTGGATTTCCTCTCTGCTCCCCACTTAGTATATATTCGGAAATTCAAACATATATACGCTCATTTTTCTTTGCTTCAGGCTTCTTGGCGAAGGGAGAGATTGTTTCAAGCCCAGTACCTCAGTTGCATACTGGGCTTGCAGTCAAAGCAAGTCAGGCCTGCAACAGTGGCGGTGGTACTGGAAAAAGAAATTATTTTGCTAGGGTAAAGGGAATAATAGAAACAAGAGGATCTCAAATAATGAAAGAAAGCTTAGTGTGCATGAAAACCTGGCACTTTTCTAAAAGACATACTGAGTCAACTGGAAATCAAGTTACTATAGTCGAGCTATTTGAATGACATTTGTGAATGGTTTTTTTCCATTAATTGTTGAATAAATGACTCAGAAACAGATTTGCCCCTCTTTGACAAGCTTTATGTATGGTTGAATACTCTTCTCCAAATAAATTATTCATAAATTTTGAGCAATCAGTGAATAATTTATTCAAAATATTTTTTTCATTATTCAGTCCTCCATCCTATGGAATGTGGGTGAAACTCTGACTGTGCTGAAGTTAGTGAAAACATTCTGAATGATTCGACCGATGCCAGGACTTCAGCCAATTAAAAGTCTTTTGAAAACTAAGTGTTGCTTTTACTTATGGAACTTTGGTTTAAATATTCGTGGTAAACTTGTCTGTGAATTTGTCGATGTGTAGAAAAAAATAAGCAGGAATTACTTCAGCTTTTATTAAGCTAATTTATTTAAGTTATAATTTGAATCTAGATATGTGGATGCGCAGTTAAGTTGCTTTTTTTAGTTTTCCACAACATATTTCCTGTCATCTGAAGTCCCAGTTTATGATGAGTAAAATCCTACGACAATTGTTGAAGAGGGCTCTGGTTCTGGCTAATTTCCAGTTTTGAGTATTATTAAAGCTATTCAGGAGTACACCAGTTTTTGCATTTTTTTTAGATTGCAGCAATCTTTGAAAGTGTTCAGAGTTTGGGGTGTGTTTAACTGTTCTCTTCATTGACCAGATAGAAATGGTTCGGATGTTTCCAAAATTCTGGCAAAAGTGTCATTTTTAAAATTGAGAATTTATTTGCATTTTACAACCAGTTCTGGTAATTATAATACACCAGCCTTAATTCTCCCTGGAAATATGACGTGAGTCTTCACTTCCTGTCTTAAATTTGTATTGTGTAACTCCATGCAATTAAGGCATGGCTGGCGTTATGCCATTGTTCGTGGGTGAAATGACTCCTATGTAAATACTTCATTTTGTACCGTTAATTGGCAAATGGTATAGAGTGCTTTGGGATCCATCTGGAGAAAAGTTACTGCATATGCATATGGTCATTATTACTGTGTTATCTCGTTCCTTTAAGATACACAACTGCTTTATTATTTGCTGAGCTCCGGGAGAGTACTTGGTCCTGTACAGATACACAAGGAGAAAATGCTACTGCCCCATGGAGCCTACAATAGACTTGGCTGAGTGAGACAATAGGTATTGAGCTGTGTGAAATACACGGGTTTAATATTCACATTTCTTATTAACGGAGATTAAAAAATCTCTCTATAGCATTATGATTAAGATGCTTTGTAGGAGAAATGCACTGCAAGTGAATGAAAAATGAGGAGAAAAGTAACTTGGTGAATAACAAAAGAGAGAGCAAAGCCTAAAAGAGGCGGGGCAGAAAGATGAGAATGGGAGGAGTATTCATGTGGGGCATTTTAGAGATAGCTTGGAAGGAGGGAAGAGAGGTTGAGAAACTTGTGCTTTTTGACAGATATGATAGAGGTAGGGAAGGGAGTAGTAAAGGAAGATAAGTGGGTACAGAACAAAGCACAGCAGTGATTTTAGCATTGTGATTTGTATTGGGAAATGTGGTTGGTTGCATAACTGGGGAAAATGATGACTACTGATGTCTGGGGATGCAGAAAAGATGGAGAGATGAAGATGAGCTGGTGAAGAATAAAACTGCATAAGGTGTAGTTTCAAGACTCTATGAAGTACAGGAGATTGGATATCTTTTTTGAGAAAAGAGAACTGTTAGAGATAAAGGAAATTCAGAGGTTGATGCTATGATGTTGTAGGAAGAGGTGATGTGAAATTTCAGTGAAAGGGGAAGAAGAACTGAGGTAAAAGGCTGGGTTTGGATGTGTGTAAATGAAAATGTGGCAACCATTTCAGGAGCTGCCATTCATTAATTAACTAATTTATTAGTTGGCTTTAAGCTCGGTCAGACTTTCTCTAAAGCTGGAAGATTCAGCCACGTCTTTTCCTTAGAAGTAAAGTAGGAAATATCTCTTACTGAAAATTTTTTGATTAAATTTTTTAATGGAAGATAACTTTTTTCCTCTGTTGCTCGAAGGTGTTGCTAAAATTGAAGGCCCTGATCGATAAGATGTTGCGGATTCTGCATCTTTGCAAGCACATGCAGTAAGAAGGCATCTTAAAAGTAAGATAGCAAACCAGAGCTTGATAGAACTGAGAACCATTCCTCTTTCTCCTTAGGTGTCCATTGGGGTTTTGGACAGGTCACCATTTCTGTGTCTCAATGAACATAATAGTTTATTTCTGACTTCATTCATCTGTTTAATGTGTTCAGGGTATGAGCCCTGGAATATTTTTGTCTTGGTTTTTGCTTACCTCATCAAGAGATTGGCAGTTCCAGACTTGATTTAGATCTGAATCAATTGGAGTGATGCTTTTGAGGTGTCATTCCATCCTTATTGGCAAGACATGGATCAAAGGGAGACTGTATTCCAACTGGATACCTCACAGAGATGCCTGTGTTATGTACGGTCAGTTCAGATCTTACTATGTCTGTGCAATGCAGAACATAAATGGGAATACAGTCTTGGAGTGTTTAAGTTCCACAACCCTAATTTAACTTCTCTTCATTGCGTGCGTATGCAGTCAGGTCTGAAAGCTCTGGATTGTGGATGATCTGAAGGGGATGCTATTCTCTTGAATTTGAACACTACACTGGTTGTGATATCTAAGTTAGCCATATACAGGTTGAATATGATCCCACATCAAAACCAAAATGATACTGATATAGTATGGTAATCTGAAGATTCAAAATTTAAAAGGCAGGCTATTGAAATTGTTATCAGATGTTGTGTCTGAAATACCTCCACTTCTCTCTGGAGAGAATAAGGGTTGGCTGTGGCAGTTGCATGGTATCAGTTGTCAAACAACCTTTTAGCAGAAACCACTGTATAAAGTCTTTTTCTGATGTGAGGGCCCACACATGAGACTTTTTGTAAATATAGAAAACACCATTAATCTTAGGAGTAAACTGTATCTTGTGTAAGTAGGCTGTGTTGATTGATGTGGAAGGCTTAAACAAATGAGAAGAACTGTTTAAAGTGCATAGTTAAATTCACTTATATTACCTTGACTAATGGTAGGGGTTTTTATGTATCAGATCATTTTGCACTAATTCAGTACAACAGTGTCTGCCTAATAACAATCAATAGTAAATGATTTCCTGCTTAAATATCAATTGAAAATCAGTGATTTCCTGCTTCCAACTGCACTTAGTGTCAATCATTGCACGTGGCGCCGCTCAACACAAATGATTTGTCTGTTAACCACTTAACGTATATATATTTAAGTCTGGTTTCACCAGGCTAGACTCTGAGACATTACTTATGTTGAGTTGTAGATGACTGGTTTCAGTGCAAGTGTCTCAGTCCAAATGAACATGCCATTCTGCTGGAGTGAGCATCTATGGACCTGGCCCATGACTTATTGGATCAATGACTAGAACAATCCTGAAAGGTTTTTTTTACTCCTTAGTAGATGAATTAAGCGTATGAAACTCAAATCTACTTTAATGATTTCATTCTGTGCTTGAGGAATGTCAAGGCTCTTACTGGAAAAGCTGATTGCGTCAAAAATGGGGCAAAGAGATGCTGGTGAAAGGAAAGCTTTGAACTATTTTTCACGACTGCTTTTTCTTGTGATGCTGTGTTATTTTGCTTCCAGTCCATTTCTTTTTGTGAAAGATGAACCACAATGGCTGGCAAAATCATAGCCACAAGGCATACATGAGGTGGCATTCTGGGCCAGAAAACCATCTTGCAGTGCTGCATAGTATGTCATCCCTCTTTCCATATGTCTTTGCTTACTAGTGAGGATGAGTAGGTGTTGAAGTAGGAGGCACTACCTGAATCATCTGAGGGAGAAATAAATTGCTTGGGTAGGCAATCGCCCATCATCCTATCTGCAGGTAGACAGGTACCCTACTTCTGAAGTGCTCAGGTGGCTGTGTGTTGAGAAATGTATTTCTTTTGTCTGGCTTTGTTTTCAATTTCAGAACTCCCTCTCCTAGATGATTACGCTCCTTGGAGGAGATCGCTTTGTTAGTCTCAAGCGAGACAGATGCTTTGGCTTGAGCTGGTAATAGTGCTGTTTGGGGGCTGACAAGCTGGGTGAATTTGCAGTGTGGTTGTATACATCCTCTTCAGTCACCAGTGCTGTGTGTTTAACTTCTCAATATGTTCCATCTGTGGTAGCTAAAGTGGGTATGGAATTTATGACTGCAAAGACATACCACAATACAGGAGTGCCTCTTGAGCTGAAATGATGCTTTTAATCAGTACATTAAATGTTGTAGTTGATTGACAGATGGCTTTTTCTGTTTTCTGGAATGAATGTACTCTAACTTAATTGTAACAAGGATATCACATCTTGTATAACACCTTTCATGCTAACGGGTATTACAGAATTTTAAAATCCATGTGCAAGGAACACTTCATGCACCATGGAAATGCAACCACCTTGGGTAAAATGCAGAGAATTTAGGGAGAGAGAATGTAATTACCCATGCTGGAATTCGGCCAGCACGCTGAGATTAAACCCCCTAATCTTACAAAGAGTACCGTGGGATCTCTAATGACCACAAATGGTCAGATCACAATTTTATGTCTCTGCCTATAATGCTTTAGTACAACAAGAGTATTTTTGATTGTATAGTGCATTCATTATAATTATGCAGCTAATTTTATTCTCATTGTAATTTCCAATAATAAAGTTAGAAAAGTGCCACTAAAATGTATGAACAAAACGGTATGACATGATATTATGTTAAATACATTTTGGGGGCATATTCTGCTCTCATTTATATTGGAATCTTTCTTTGAAGCCAATGGAATTCCTCCAGATTTGTGCTGGAATAACTGACAACAGAAGTTGTCTTTCCAAGAGAGCATTTTTTATGCACATATATTGTAGATATGTTTGAAAAGTTAAATATTTATATTCTGTCCAAATATGGGAGAGTCTTTCTTCTTTTATTTTTAAAACCATAAAATTGTTAACAGACCCATGAAAAAAGAGTATTACGGCTCTATGTCTGTTGGTTAACCTTCACCACAAAAATTGATCTGTGGGAATTTCTCACAGTGTAACATACTGTATCCAATTCCATAGTTATTACTGTAAACCTATTAGTGCCACCTGGGTTTGCATATCCGCAATGCTGTCCAAGTGAAGACAGATTAGCTCTATCACATGTTATGCCAGAGGGACAGCCTCACGAGGAGTCTGCCCTCGGGGAGAAAAAAAAGGGCTCAGACCTTTAATGAGAATACAGTGCTTTATAATAGCATTTGGTGGCCTAGAGATTTTCTGTCAAGTCATTTCAAATTAAATTGGCAGCCTTGCAGTGTTCAGCCCATATGAGTTTTTGTGCAGCATATATTGTTAATGTTAAACCAATTCTCACATAAGATCAACAGAACATACAGAGGCAATGTTTGTATCAGTCCCTCTTTTTAAAGTCTGGGCCTTTATAAGCTACTGAAAAATGCTTTTTCCAGAGCAAAATTTAACTTTGGGCTGAATTATTCATGTGTAAATTCAGACAATTTATTTGTGAAATTATTTGTAAATAATTACATTTCTCTATATAGTGTAATAATGAAATTAGTACCAGTCTAGCAGTGAACTGAATGACTTTGTTACCAGTTAGTGTGACTCCACTCCCACTCCCTCAGGCTGACTCCCACTGAAAGGGTGCAGAATTTACCCCTGAGAACTCCATTTATTTCTGATACTTCCAGGACCTTCCTTTTTTAAAATGTAACATCTGTGTGGTATTTTAGTCCTTCTAGTGTCTGAAAATTTAAAAACCAGACGATACTTGAAGATAAATTGCTATCATCACGCAGGAAGTTTTTTACTTAAGATTTTCCCATATTTTTCATTCAGGGCTTAGCCTGAAAAACAGACATTGGTATCCTCTTTCTGTGAGTACTGATGGATTATTTTGGGGGAGACTGGGGCCCACATCCTCAAAAGTGGGTAAGTACCACGTGCGATGGAATTCAAGAAGAACTGGGCAGCTGGATAGCTATGATGAAATTGCATTTCCAATTATGCAAAGTCCTAAGAATACCTGCAGGATTTTGAAAGTTCACAAGCTCTGTTACATTTAGTGGTAAAGGAAGTAGTTTTGCAATTTTTAAGTGTAGCGCATTAGCTGTCACTAGTGCAAGATAATACGAAAGTTTGCTTTCTAGCTGAGCAATAGGTTTTGTAGAGAGGAAAGTCTAACGCACTGAAATGAATGAAGAAAGGGGCTATTTCTGTGTTTTGGAGCTACAGGTTATTTTAGTCCATTATTGTACCAATATCAGATAAATAAGATTGGTCATGTAATAATAAAAGCAAGTTTTGTTTTTATTAAGAAGCATGTATTTTCCATATTTTTCCTGGAAGGCTACTAAGATCTTCCATCCCATGTTTGGTATGTGCACATTTGTAAATCAGGCATGAGTGATTACTTCTGTTAGAATTATCTAAGGAAAACTGAAGCACCACAGTCATGAAACAAGTTTGTATTTCCCTTTTTATTTAATATAATCCTTATTTTGGGATACAGTCCAATACTGTGATTTCATAATATCCCCTAACCTCTGTATTCTGTTTTGTAATTGAAGGAAATGTGATGACAGAAAATCTTCCTAATGTGATCACATTCTTATATGTAACTGTAAAAAGAAAAATCAAAATCTTGCTTCTTCAAATTAGAGGAGTAGGTCCACTGCATTTAGTAAGAGTTTTACACTGCCAGAGCAAGCATGACTTGATCCTGTGTGGTGTAAGCTAATTTTTTTCCTATTTGCTAAATGTGTAGTCTTACTTCAGTGCATGTACCTTGGGCAGAATTTAGTTCAATCTTCTTAATTTGCAACACTGGACCAACCAAATTCATCTGCACTGCAATTCCATTGACCTCTCTGGAGTTACTAAATAATTGGATTTGACCTAATACGCTTTTCACTGAATGCTATCTTGCTTTTCAGGGAGGTTAACACAATAACCATTTTCTATTTCTGCACTCAAACATGAGCATCCTTTATTTTTTTTCTTTTAATTCCTGCTACAGAAAGGAGAGAAGACAAAGTGCTGCTGTAAATAGTGCTAAATACCTAAAGGGTATCCACAATTGCCTTGAAACCTCACTTCATTACTTCATGTTGAAACCAATAGTAAAATTCTTAGTGACATTAGGATGGCAGGAATTTTCCCACTGTTGCACCTGGCTATTTTTATAGTCAACTGTCCTTCTGTAAAAGTGGAGTTCAGATCACATAAAGGTGATATACTCTGAAGGGTCCTGTTTCTTTCCATTGACAGTAGAGGAATCTTAGGTGATTAACTCCAAAATAGCTAAAAATAGAGAAAAAAGAGCCCAAGTTAAACATTAAAGTACCTTGCCACTATCTCTAGTGGTGCCTTTGAAGTTCAAAAGCTAGGAGTCAAATTCTTCGATGTGCCTTGAACAAGCCGTGTCCGATACGGGAAGGTGGATAAAGCCAGGCATCTCTCTGAGGCTGCATGATCTGGCTTAAGCTGAATATTTTGGCCTGAATTCATCTATCATCATTTCATGAAGTGAATCTTGGTAACAGAGTAAGAGGATGCATGAGTCTTTCTCTGTGAAGTTTGTGATCTTGATTATGTGTCTTGATTACATGTCTTGACCTCAAAATGATGATGTATGCATTAAGGTTTACTATGTGTAGGCAACACTGGGCTTACATAAAATGCTCATGTGCAAAGAGTTTTTTGTTTGTGTGTAAGTATTTGCAGGTTTGGGGCTTTAAGGAACAAATTCACACTGGCAGTGTTAGTAAACTTAAGTTTGTGTTTTCTGAGAAATAATTGGCCTAGGAGGACATTGTATTGAATAGGATTTTAAGTGTGTAATTTGAAATGTATTTCTATGTGCCAGAATCAAATATGTATTTAATAGATCATACGAGTTATAATCAATTGATTTGATCAGTTATTATTAAGATTTGAGATACTGGGCCTAATTCTACTTTCCTACAGCTTGTATGGTCTGACTTAAACCATGTAAGATGCATGTAAGGTGTTATTTCCACTTTACAAGCATCAGTGTTCGCACCTGATGAAGAACCTGGAAAATAAGGCCCTAATAGTAACGTGCCTTGCATCTGACACAATACAGATTGTGTGTCCACATTAGCAAGCAGTGCAGACCGATAGCAATGCATCTGCAGAAAGGAACTGTCGGTGCTCTGGACCTGGTGCCCACGCTGCGCACATTTCAGGAGGGTACTTCAGGCTGATGCTAGTCAAGTCCCATGGAATGAATGTCAGTAATCTAAGTGAGTAAATTAGGTCTCTTGGGAACACATCTTTGTGGTTTAGCTCTGAGACCACCCTGCAATGTGAGCTGAAGTGCAGTAAATGGGAATGATTGGGAGGTTCGACTCAAAAGAATCCTTGTGATCCCAACTAAGGCAGTAATATAGATGCACCCACATGGA
The DNA here is from genome assembly GCF_000737465.1 of Haliaeetus leucocephalus. NCBI lineage: Eukaryota > Metazoa > Chordata > Aves > Accipitriformes > Accipitridae > Haliaeetus > Haliaeetus leucocephalus. Next base: position 6,553,261 of record NW_010972653.1, read on the forward strand.
GTGATTTGTGCATGAGAGTTGCTCACTTTGTTAAGTGACTGCTTTTAAATCTTAATTTGCTTTTCTCAAGACTTTGTATTTAATTATTCTGCCATCACTAACCCATTCAGGAAGAGCCAATGCAGGTGTGTGGTTCCTGAGAACATCGACCAAAGATTTCTACCTCTCTGGCCTTGTTGTAGAAGTGTATCAGCACAAGCAGATTAACAGTGATGATACGAAATGCAGCTGTGTGATCTGAATGTCCTTACTGAGTAGGTTTTGATTAGCCAGTCAGCGTAGTAGAGTATTTTAAATAATTTTTTTCTCCTTGTGAGGTGTAGTGGTATGCCTTGGTTCACTGAACACATCCCTGAACACGTCACCCTTGAATATCACTAATACACATACTCTGCATGGATTGCAGTGAGGCTTGTGGTACTTCTATAGATGCAAACCAGGAAGAACCACAAGGTGGAAAATAAATTTGAAACCATATCTTGCTGAGGAGTGGTACTGCAACTAAAAAAAAATCCAGTATAGAAACTAGATCCAAACACATTGCTGATTATTCCTCTGAAATTCTCCTTTAAAACTTCTGATGGTCTTTAAACTGTTGTACTAATGTTTCAAAAGAAATGTAATTTTACAGAGTGACTTGTCTGGGAATAGAATGAGATGGAACATCTGTCCTTCTGAACTGTTGGAATTGCTTGGCTAAAGCAAATGTAAGATGAAAAAAATGGAGATAAAAAGACAGTTGAAAAAAAATAAGACTTGTTAATCTTTTCTCTAAAACACATACTAAACTTTTCAAGTTAAATTTACTCATACTATTTCCTGCTATTTTATATTAGTACATCTTCCCACATAACAACTGGGTTAAAAAAGGAAAAAAGTAAAGCTGGTTTCATTCCTGGGATAATAGCATATGCTAGGACAATTGAAAAAGTCTGATGCATTTTCTAATCACAAAATACAGTTTATATTTTAAAATGATGTGAAGGAAAACATTTTATGATCTAGACTCTTGTATCATATTGTCAGCATCTCAGCTAATTATGATGGTGAGCCTTATTTTGTTCTAAGCTGGCATTCTAGAAAACACACCGGAATAAACAACCATTAAGCCTTCCATGCCAGAAAGCACTTTTAAGACTAGTAAAAGGTAACATTGTCTTTTTAAAATGTTTTTGGCAGCTAGTAAACTATTTTCTTGGTGTTCTGTAAACCCTATTATCAGAGCTGCAGATTCCTACACATGACCAGTCTTCAGTAGTGAACAAAAATGGCATCTAAATCCCAAGTGACACTCTTAAGTACTTGGCAGCAGAAGGGCTCTTCTGAGGAAGATTAAGTTAATGGAAGCATTTGGGTAACATCTGCATGACTCTTCGTCCTGGTATGGCCAACTCACACTGCTGCAACACGTGACAGAGGATTTCTTCGATTATCACTTAAGAACAAAACTGGCTGAAGTTCCTTTCCAGGCATTTGTCAGACTGTAACGTATGTGTGAGAGTATGTATGTGGTGTAAACAGGCACAGTTATAAAGGGTGGCCTGTATGGGCTTCGAAGAGAACTTAATAAAAATCAGATTACTTGTTTAATGAAAAGTAAAAGAAATTGGGGGAAGATTTGTTGTTATAGCTGCTGTTTATTTGTCTTATTTACAGCAAGACGTACTGTCTTTTCCAGTCAAGTGCTGCTGCAGGCACACAGAGCCTCGTTAATACAGGCGATTAATGCACTTGCCCTTCACCTCTGTTGACCTGGGTTTAAATCTGTTATTTTGTTACAAGTTAGAGGAGTTTATTGGCCTTTCTTTAGCCCCTAGCTGGTGCCTTTCCACCTCGTAAAACCACTTCACAATTTGGCATAAGTGCTCTTTTCTGGTGTGAAAAGACCCCGGGGTTGCAGCAGGAGGGAAGAGGCAGGTCATGGCCGAGGGACGTCTGCAACGGGGCGCGGGGAGCCTCGCCCAGGGACTGACTGCGTTGGACTGGTCTTGCTTGGTTTTGGAAACTCCCGTTTGAAATTGGGGAGAGCCTTGCTTGTCTGCATAATGCAGCGTTGGTTTCCATGCCTAGGTTGAACAGAAGTTACCTGGTTTCATTTTCTATAGGACTAATATTAAAAGCTACAACAGCTACAGGGGGAACCTACAGACCAATGCAAGCTCCATGGAAGTGCCTCCTCCTCTTTATTTCTGGCTAATTGGAAAATCATCTTGACTTACTAATCCAAGATTTGGAATAAAAGGTGACAAATTACTGCAAGTTTGTAATGAGATCCATCCTGACAAAAGAGAAGAAGCTCAGAATTTTTTTTTTTCCCATTGAAAAGGAGTGTTTTACAGGAAATTGGCATTTTTGAGAAGAAAGCCTTGGAAACTGAATTTGAAATTTGTGTATATGAACAGAACATTCAGCATTTTGGGCAGCTATACAGAAAAATAAAATTTGAAGAACATAAACCAGCCTGAAATTAAAAAAGAAAAAACACTTTCAGTGTTTCACAGGAAAGAAACAAAAATGAAGGCAAAAAACTTGCATTGGCCAAACTCTGCTATCAAGTTACCATTCAGGTCTGAGCGCTAGAGAAGTGTAATTCAAATCTATTTGCTGAAATTTACTGTCTTTTTCCTTAGCTTCAAATTCTAACATTACCATAAGAGAAGTCAAATAGTTGTTAATAATTTCCAGAACCTTATTTCCAGAAAGTACTCATTTTCTGCAAGGTAAGTATTCCTAGAATTTCCCCAAATTTTGTTTAGGTAAAGGAGGAATAGTTTTTCACTGCAATTACTTTTTCTTTAATCTCTTTCAGAGGAAAGGCACTGGCAGGCAAAGATTGGTTTTGCCTGCAGATTTTATCTTTGAATGATGTTTTGTGTTTTAGGATGTGGTAGACATCCACTGTAGAACAGCACACTGGTTTCAGGTGTTCTTTCCTTTTGTTGCTGGTTACCAACATCTATCTTTTTTTTTTTTTTTTTATAATGCTGTTGCCCCAGCAGAGCCATTTGGAAAGAGACAGTGAGAATCTGCTTCAGGGCAATGTCAGCCACCTTAAAGTAAAGAGCTTTCATTGGGTTAAATTAACCTGCTAGCCTTTGGAATGAAGAGGAGCTCTGTGGTGGGGGCAGCTACCTCCTTCAGAGGGATGGTAGCAACCATCTGAAGGGGGGACCCTCTAACAGCAGTTTCTTCAATGAGGAATTGACCACCACTTGTAAAGATTTTCAGTGTTTATACCTAGAAGTTGCTCCCACTAATGACACTGTTTAATGCGTCATCAAATTGCAGTGCTTCTCTGGGTGGTAGGGCTCTGGATACATCACAGGGCCATGGGTTTTCCAATTAAATGTGCAGTGAATTTAGGAGTTTACATTTCTTGAGAATGAACAGATGAGTAGATGAGTCTTCTTCTGAACTGGTTTAGTAAAAAAAATACCACCCAGACTGTATTAATAGCAGATTTTATTTTGTAAACTTCACTAAACTTCTGATCCTACTGACCTACCCACTTCAGCAACTGGACAGAAAGACAAGAAGACTCTGTTGTTAAACCAGAGCATGTTCATCACATTTACAGGAGTGTCAGCATGGAAGCAAAGCATTTATCTGGGACAGTTAGGTAAGGAGGGAGGTGTGAGAATCAGTGGGGCTTGTTGTGAAGCCAGGCCCTTCCTCAGTCACAGCCACAGTCTCAGCCCCAGCTCAGAATCTGCACTTCTGTGGGGTGAAGTTTAAAATCTCAACTGAGTTTCTAGGCTTTTAGTTTGGTGAATGAAATGTAATAATTTATAAGCCCCAAACACCAGTGTCTGGCAATAGTGTGTGTTGGCATTGGCCTGAACACCCTGCAGATGAGCTTAGATGGTTGTTGTTCGAGAGAAATGCTGAAGACCTGTCATGAACTAAAGGGTGTTCATTTACAAAACAACACCAACCTCGTTAATCTGTCAAAAGCTACCTTAAAACTGGTGCTTTTCAGTTTCTGATGGAATATGTTCCCTGGGCCAAATCCTCAGATGCTGCAGACAGTTGTGCTGAAGTCAAGCAAGTGATGGTAGTTTGCAACAGCTGAAGCTTTGGGTGCCTGGGGATGCATATGTGTATTGTATGTGGCCTGGATATTTATTGTAGGGCTGAATTGCATGCAGGGGTTCTGATGGTGGTGTGCCAAAAGGAGAAAGAAAATTCTCTTTCCGCGGAGTGCTGTCAAAATCCTGCTTTTGTACTTTGAATCATCAGGGCTCTAGCTTTTAGGCTTGCAATTGTTTAAAGATGTCATAAATATTTCTGATATTCTGTTAAATGCAGTCTGCTTTGATTACCAAACCTTGCTTGAGTATTGCACTCAGGGGGGTAGTGATAATATTGATTTACCTAAGTATAGTGTGTAGTATATCAGTGTTATCAGGCGTGACTTTATTTTAGTAGAAACTTTACAATACAAATCTAATCTGATAGTTTTATATGATCTCTGGCTCTGGATGTTGGAAATAGTTTGCAGCTTGTGTTGTAATGGTTTTGTTTAACACAGCACAAAGCTTTTCAAAAGCATTTGGGGGCCAACCTTTGCTCAGGGTTTTGTTCCTGCCCACGAATGGCCATTTTAATGATGACTCAACAAGAAACTGAAACATTTCAGAAACCTGTTGCGCTAACTTTGATATTCTTGTTTGAAAGTCACCCTTTTAGAGGCAGTGAGCTGTGTCATACAGTCTGAAGGATTCTGGAAACTTGCTGCTGAACAGGATTCAGAGTGGCTTAGGAGCAGAAAATACCTTCTCTTACTTGCTGTCTGTTGAAAAGCGACCCTGCTGAAACTCCTTTCTTGCTGCTACTCCTAATATACCCACCAGGGAGAGGAAACTTTTGCCACAAGCCCTTCAGCAGAGAGTGGATCCATTGGGGTCTCAGTTACATGGTGCGGTCTGGTGCCCAGTTTAACTTCGCTTCATCTTTCCAGCAGTCCCAGAACTCTTCAAAAATGTGGGTGGAGATCCATTACACATGCTTACTATGGTTACTCGCCATGAAAAACAGTATGAACGGCCAACACAGACTCCAGGTGGTGGATCAGCATTAATCATAATAGACCCAGGGGTAGATGATTGGCAAGATACCACAAGAAATGGTTCTACATCCATCCCCTTGAACTCTGTTTCCTCCCACCGAGGACAGGGATATGGAGGTAAGTGGCAGTGCCTCCACTTCTGTTTCCAGCTATCATAAACCATGATCTGCTGTATGCCTGTGTCCTTTTGTCTGCAGGAAGAGGGTGCACAACATAACCCTCTGGTAGAGTAGACTTAGAAAATTTGGTTTTTTGAAAGCTTTAATGAAAACATAATAAAGATAGCCTGTCCTTCAAATTCAGTTGGGTTTAATAGGAACAGCTTTTAGAGGGATGGTATGTTTGGCAGCTCACTTGCCTAAAAGGCCATCTAGGTGATGAGCCAGAAAGATGCATCTTTTCTCCTCTTTCCTCTCTTCCTCACTCATCTGTTGCATATATTTCTCCTCATATGAAGCAGAAAGGGAAACAATGTGGATATGGAAGAGAAGCAGGAGTGTTCAACATGTTTGCAGTGTGCTCACAACAGGCCTGTTGTGTGAGATACAAGTGGTGAACCAACTAGCAAGAGAAGAAGTTTGGGCTTGTGGTTGGCCTTGTGGCCAAGCTCTCTAGCTGGTGGAGCAGCTGCAGAGGCAGCCGGGGCTGAGCTGGCTGTGAGGAGATGGGGAAGTAGATGGGCTCTGGCCAGTGCCCATCCCTCCCCCTTCCCTCAATGGAGTTGTGCAGGGAGCTCTTTTGCTCAGAGGATGTTAGGACACAAGTGGTGCCTCCGCTGAACCACAGAGAGGAACAGCTACCAGAGTTGCTGAAATAGGGACTGTTAGATGCTGTGAGAGTTTGCTGCACTTCTGGAGGATTTTCTGCGCACCATCCTCTTTCACTGGAGCTCTGTCTCTCTCCTGTCTGCATCTTCCCACTCCCTGCAGTCCTTTCACTTCATTTTTGCTCCTTGTCTGCTCCGTTTTATCTTCAGCTCTCCTGGCCTGTTTCTCCTTACATCTTTCCTCACCAGGCCCTTGTTTCTTTCAGTTCCACACCCCCCACTTTTTCTAAACCCTGTTAATTAAAAAACATGAAATGGACCTCCTCTGAGGTTGTTTCTATCACAGTTTGCTGGTTGTGTTACTGCCTTTCCTCCATCATTCTTTGTTTTGGCTGTGAGAGCTCCAGGCAGGGCCTGTCTGCAGCTCTGTGTGTACAGAGCCTAGCAAGACTGAAGGTGCTCCGTTCTCAGTAGTCCTTAGGCACTGATGTTGTAAGCAGAATTAATAGTAATTTGAGTGGATGTAATTGCCAGTGTAGCCACAGACTTAGAATGCAACTGTGGGAAAATAAGTCTCCCGGTGTCATTGATTGCTATTGGTAAAATAATACTTTCCTTCTAGCCTTTAAGAATACATGGTTGAAACTAAATTGGATTTTTAAATCTCTTTCACCATGAATAATCTTCTGTGTGATTAGCAAGACAAGTTAGGTATGCAGTTGTTTTTAAATGGTAAATTTTAGGCCTACCTGTCTGCTTCTCAGGTGTTACATGATTCTGCAGTGTGATTTGCAGCTCATGCATCCACATGTGTACACAAACACATTCACATTTCAGTTCCATTGCTGCTGCTCCTCTGGAGGATCCCGCTGGAAAATTGCAAGAAATAGGCATCTGGGAAAAGACTGTTGCAAGTTTTATATCCTCCCACCAAGTTGTATCTTTTGTACCTGCACAGGAAGGGAAAGAATAACAGTGGAGACGTGTATATACGCATGTTTGTGTGACTAGCACATGTGTAAACTAGAAACAATGCAATGGTCAGAGCTTATTGCTGTTGCATGAGCCCACTCAACAGTGTTACAGATGTGGAAAAGTGCAATGAGAGTAGTGCAGTGTACACTATAATCATACTTGCATAGCTCAAGGAAACAGTGCATCATATTAACTATGGATCACAAATATATTTTGAGATCCTCTGATTAAAGACAGTAGTGAAATACAAAGCATTGCAACAGAACCATGCTAATTTTCATGGTTGACTGGGAGACCCTTTGTGGCTGAATTAATTTTCCAATTTAGTAAGTTAACATACCCAGCACAGCAAAGCTCATGCATCACAAATTGCAATTATTCAGTGTATTTTGACAACAATATATCTATTTTCATTATTTACAATGCTTAATGGCTTCCTAGTAGTTGTTCAATAGCATCTCTTTTATGAAAATCAATGAAATCTTATTCATAGAGGCTGAAAGGCGTCAGGCATATGGGGATGCTGGGCAGAGACGAAGGTAGGGGTGGGTCCCTTTCTTCTCTCACCTGCACACTGCCTGCTTGCCACTGCTGTCTAACTCAGCCTACTGTCTCTTCTCAGAAGTGCTGGAAAAAACCCTGAAACCAGCACTGTGGCTTGATTAGGGACTAGTTAAAAGAGAGACATTTTTGTATGTATTGCATGGTGCACAGACGAGTGTGACTTGTACTATGCTGTTGTTGATGATTGCTTGATAGTGGCCAAATACTAGATGAAAAGATGTTTTCTCTGTAAAGCAGCATTTACAAGTTTGGAAATAAAGTCATCCTAAAGTAAAAGTAAAGATCTTTGGTGTCTGACAGGAGGTAAATTTGCTCAGATGAGACAGATAAGGTTTCAGATGACACAGCTTTCAAATATCAAATTGTTTGTCATACAGGTGTTAGTATAGAAAATGCTTGCTACTAAGTACAAAAAACACCTTACAGCCTAGCAACCCAGTGAACAAGAAGGTCTCCTAAACGTTGTGATATGACTCTGTCTCAAGCTGGTGAAGGGTCTAGAGCACAAGTCTTATGAGGAGCGGCTGAGGGAACTGGGGTTGTTTAGCCTGGAGAAAAGGAGGCTGAGGGGAGACCTTATCGCTCTCTATAGCTACCTGAAAGGAGGTTGTAGTGAGGTGGGTGCCGGTCTCTTCTCCCAAGTAACAAGTGATAGGACAAGAAGAAATGGCCTCAAGTTGCACCAGGGGAGGTTTAGATTGGATATTAGGAAAAATTTCTTTACTGAAAGGCTTGTCAGGCATTGGAACAGGCTGCCCAGGGAAGTGGTGGAGTCACCATCCCTGGAGGTATTTAAAAGATGTGGCATTTAGGAACATGGTATAGTGGTGGGCTTGGCAGTGCTAGGTTAACAGTTGGACTCAATGATTTGAAAGGTCTTTTCCAACCTAAATGATTCTATGATTCTATGTAGTTCCCCTTTCTTGGCCTGATGGATCTGAAATTCTCACTCTCAAGATTATCATGAAACCATCTGGATTTCCTTTGAGCTCAGCACATGGGATTATATCCTTTTTTTCTGCCCAGCAGTGCAGCATCTCCCCAGTCCCTCCCACCTACTCTCCTGGCTGGCCTGCATTCTGTATCTCTTGCTATTCCAGGCAACCCCAGCATATATGCCTTGTACGTGTGCCAAAGCCAAGAGTTTTTGCTGTTTCCAGCATGCTGGTGGTTGAGACTATTTTCTCGCTGCTTAACACTTCACTGGCATTTGACACTGAGGGCTTTGCCATTCGGTGCACATCTCCTGGTAGTACAGAGCAGGTAGCGCAGGCTGTTTAACATGTCCTTCCTCACACTGGACAGACGTCTCTTTTTTGGAAGGGAATTCCCACCCTCTTCTGCTTTCACCAAGGGTCTGTGATGATACATTTGTCCTCCTTCCACCCACAGGGAAGTCAGTGCTTCCCTCGCCAACAGGCTCAGCCTGATGGTTGCCTTGTGGCCATCACCTTGTCCTAAAGTCTGGTTATCTTGACTAAATCCAAAGCTTGTCCACAACCAACGTAAGTGTAAAATAAAAAATACAGCATACCTATGCTAATCATTTAAAACTGCAGGCTTAGCTAGGCCCAAAACCAAGTTAGGTCCAGTACTAGTCAAGTTGTTAGGAGACTGTACATACTGACACAATCCGTCTGTGCTGCTGTCTGTGTGGGTGCACCTCTTCCTCCACCAAGAAAACATCCAGCAGGCTGTCTCAGATGGTCTGTGGCCACTGAGCCTCCCCTGTAAAGACCAGAAGACTTGAGAGAGATCTGTAAGACTAGGAAAAACTCTAAAGAAGGTATTTGAGTACGACTGTGCGTGTGATAGACCTCCGGCATGCTTTGCAGCCTGAACCTCAGCTTCTTCTGCGGGACACCGCAGAGCAGTTGGGATTTGTAAATTAAACCCAAGTCCAGTGTAGACATTAATGCTTTATGTAGCTCTGCTTTTGCATCCCAGAGGAACCTGCTAGTGCTCTCACCTTCTTTCTTGTTAGTACCACTGTTTATATTTTGGGGTGTATGAAGGGGAACAGCCAGTATCTTGTTTTATTGTAGCGTGAGGAAAATCTATTTAAGTGCCTGAGGAAGGAACTGCTGGTTGCAGGTGTTCACGAGAGATGTGTTCCTCTTCACCCCTGTGCTCCTGGAGGGGAATTCAGCAAAAAGGACCTGCGTGTGGAGCACAGTCCCCGAGTTCCCCAAAGCTATATAAACACAGCAGAAATGCTGGTGGGCCCCGGTGCACCAAGGGTGTGTCCCCCCTTATAAAAAAGAAAAGAGGTTTAGATGACGTGCTCTGTTTATATATGTCAACCTGTGAAATTTTTACCTTTTTTTTCATACATAGTTTGTGCTGGATGTTCTTGGTTCACATGTAAGGATTCGTGACTCATTTACTGAAATTTTCAAGACGATGAGCAGCAAATAACAATAGGTGAATAATGAATGAGTAACAGATAGTAGTCCAGCACGCATATCACTAACAGCCTGCTGGCATCTCGCAGGCTGTAATTTGCCCACTTAAGCTCTGACCTGGTAAAACCCTTGAACACGTTTAGAAGCATATGAATAATTCACTAAAAATATTTTTGGTTGCTTTCTTAAAATTAAACGTGTCAATAGTTCCCTGTGAAGATGATGTATTTACTCCCATGCTTATGGGCACTGCATCAGGCATCACTCTTTCACACACTCACAGAAACGCTTTATCTCTGGTGAAATATGTCACCTCCTTTCTGGAGCTGAATGCTTCATTCCTCTCACTCCCAGATCTAATACCACAGTGAATTAAATGTATTGATGAATCAGGACTGAAATCTACAGTGAATATGACTGCTTAAAAATAATTCCACCAGACATAGTTTAGAGATGTCATTTTCTGTGGGCACATGTGCTCTATGTATAGGTATATAAAACAGTGTGTGGGAATGCGATGCTATTTAACTCATAAATGGAGAGCAGAATTTTGTTGGTCACAGTAAGTATTTGTTCCGGGAAAAGAGGTGGAGGTGAGAACAATCCATATGAAAAGAAAGCACGTTAGTACCCAGAACATTGAAAATATTGTTCAAGGACAGTTTATCCTTGTGGAAAATATGACCCCCTGTAAGGCTGCTGAGTCTGTTTGCAGATCTTTTCAAAATAGAGTCCTTGCATTTGCCATTTCAGTTTGTTTTGGCTGTTGGTGTCCAAACTACATTCCTAGCAAATTGCATGAAGTGCTTATTCCATTATTTCTATTGTTATGTTTCTCAATAGCATGTGGTTATCTTGAGCTAGTGTCGTGCTTTAGTACATTAGTACTAAAATGCACTGATGATCTTGCAAAGAGAGTGTAGGGCTGCTGACATTGAACTGGTACCTTGTACCTTGTCTCTGGAGATTCCTAAACCAGAGGTTGCTTTCAGCTTAAAATGAAGAAAGGATATTTGCATTTCTTCATAATCTGGTCTACTCTTGTGAAACCATGACCCGTGCCAGTTCATATACGTTCTGCTCAAACTCTGTCCAGGTGCTGGGATTTGCTTGACTGGTCCTAACTGGTTTTTGGATGAGAGGTGTTTTAATCTGCTCTGAATTTATATTTTGCATGGCTTCAGTTTTCACATAATGAGCCAGCTTTATCTGTCATGTGCACAGTTCTGCTTTCTGCACGTCCCAGTTCATAATTTTGTTACATGCCTTTTGTCCATAGAAAATAAAGGAATCGGGGAACTGAAATTGAATTAGACCCAAAACGTGCTTGAGTTTCCTGTTTTTCTTGTATTAAAATACTTTTTCTATTGAGACCCAACAGGCGGCAGTTTCCTAACCACAACCACAGGGACTGCGAGAACACCCTGAGTTTTGTCACACAGCACAGCGAAAGGGGCAGATCTGGAAGCGGGCTGGGGATCTGCAATGCAGAGCAGCGTGGGGAAGACACCGTCCCGCCGCACTGGCAGCTGCCCTGCTGCTGGTGGACAAATGAGTTATTTTTGTTCCTGGACACTGGCAATGACTAGGTTTGTGGTTCACCCCTTGTCCAAGTCAGATGTCATCTCTCTCTTTTATCCTCCTTCCCTGCTTTTTTTCCGCTGCCCATTCTTTTCTCTCATCTAGTCTTTTTTCTGTCCTACCCTACTCCTCCTTCTTTCATTCTGCCCTCATTTTTTCTCCTTCTTTAGTCAAACAGACCTACTGAAATACAAAGCCTGACCTCTCCCAAAGGCAGGGGGATTGTCCTTTTTCTTTTTAAATTATGAACCTGCCTAGATGTTTTCACCACATAATTGCTATAGTCACTATTGGGAACACAGATAGCCCCTTTAATACAATCACTAAAAGCCTTTTGGTTTAAAATGATATCTTCAGTTTTATGGCCTTTCTCTGCTTCTGGTGGTATCTTTCTGCAAAGACTAAGTGGAGAGACAAAAGAAAGCAGTGCAAGACCTGCCTCCAGCAATATTTCCACAGCCCTATTACTAGGGAGGGCTGCTCACACTGAGGTCACTGCTAGGAGAGCTCATCGCCGAGTGCAAAATACATTCAAAAGTTACTTTATTATAAGATTAACAGCTCTATCATGAAAATCAGCAACACTCCCGGGCTTGTGGGAATCAGTTCTGCTGCATTCCAACCCAGGATTGTCCTTCTGAGACTTTTTTTTTTTTCCTGTGGAAACACTCATAAATTTGACCATGGTACGTGGAGATGAGCTAGACCCATTCGAATACAGTCCTTTCGAATCCACCCTCTCTCCCTCCTTTGTCCCAAGAAGGAGGTACCCTCTCTCCGGGTCTTGCATCCCTTAGTAAACTAAGGGATATTTTAGATACCGTGCTGTTTGTTTTGGATTAAGTGGCACTGTTCAGGGAGTAATGTCCTCAGTGTGAATGGGAGGAGTAGAATTTGTAGTTCCTGTCTCAAGAAAAAAGATAGTTTCACAAAAGATAAAGAAGCATTTTTATGCATATGTAGGAGAGGGAGGCCTGCTACAAGATCTGAATTTTGGGTACCTCCCAGTTTAAGGGAACTGTGGTTTGGGCATTGATAAAAACCCCTATTCTTAATGGTAATAAGAGAAAAAAAACCCCACAAACATGATTATCTTACATTGCAATGATTTTCTTTGTATTGACAAATTATTTAATACAGACTAATTGGATCCTTAATTTAGACACTAATTTGATCATCTACCCAGTAATGAAATAAAGGCTGTTGACTATCCATTATCTCATATAGAAGACAAGCACAGTGTTATTGAAGTGATTTGCATACTTTCTGCAGTCAAATATTATTACATGCTTTTCCCAAGTTTCAGCCCATCATTAAAGCTCTGTGATCTTCTTCTTACACTAACATTTTGGTCTAAGATTTACTGCATAGTAAGATAAAACTTCATTACACAATTAGGCAAAACATCATTGCTGTGTTGAATAATCATTTTCTGAAGGCACTGAATGCAACCTTTAATTAATATTTCATCTATGGCCAGGTTTAGTACCTTGAATAAGCCCTAATAATATTGCCATCTCCCAGCTTTCTTAGAGATGTAGTTTTGAGTCTGTTTGCTTGTTTGCAGTTATGTCTAAAATTAACTGTTTTAGTTATAAACCTAAGAAAACAAGGAGGAGTGTAATCTTCAAATGCACACGGAAGTGGGCCCTGCACTGGATATTTTAATGCGCTCTCTCTCATTATTTTTGCACCATGTCTTCCTTACTAACTTTTGATATGGGCTATCGCTTTCCTCCTTAAAAACCTCAGGATCACAGTTCAGTTTGAAGGCTGGACCTGTTGTTATCAGGGCCTTTTTTACCAGCACTGTTTTCCCCTGCTGTCAAATCTCCCCCCACCTATTCATTCCTCCTGCTTAAGGCCTGTTTGACACTGTTGTAATGACCCCCCTTCGGAGATGTACAATTGGACCTGTAAGTTCCCGCATGGCTCCTGCTTTTTAATGTTTGCTCCTGAGTCAGCACTGTATGCATGGCTGGCTGGAATAGAGTGAAAATTTGAATAATTTCTGTTCTCTTCCCTAGATTGTATTGCTGTTTGGTTGCAGAGAAGAAAAGCACCTCTAAACCGCTTCAGGAATCTCATACTCTCACATACAATTACACTGTAGGGTTTTGGATGCCTAATCTTTCCATGTATCTTAGTAGTACCTAACCTTTTTTGTTAGAAGGAACCTGATTTTCACTGGAGCTTTGTGTTAAATACAACAGATGATATATTTTTTTTTATCACGTAGCAGCACCCCTGACGGACAGTACAGGTTCTGCTCCAAGTTGCACTTGGTCATAAAATATGTGGCAGCATGAGGCTAAACTCATATGGTGGTAGAACAATGATCTCATAGCTAGACGCTGGGGTAAAATTAGCTTTGGTCAAATTTACATTTTACAGCAGGGATGAATGCTTGTCCCCTGTGTCCTAAGAAAGGGAAGTTATTTTGGGGAATCTCTGGATTCCACACATGCTTCTGGAGTTCAGAATCAACTGATTGCTTTCCTATAAACAGAGTGTGGGGGTTAATGTTTCTTCTGCTTTAGCCAGCCACGATGGGTTCAGCTCTACTGTCTAAACTACGCGCAGGCTTGTATCCTTACATCATGTGTTGATGATTCTCATTCTGCCATATACTTTGGCAGGGAGTGATGCAATCTATCAGAAACTCTAAGCAATTATCTTCTTTTGGGCTGCATACCCTTGGTAACCCAGGTAGCAATTATCCAATCTGAATATTTGGCAAGTAGTTTGTAATCCCTGTGGAGATAGCATATGCAAGCCTGGCTCTGACCTGATTAACTTTTTTAGTTCCCTGACTTTATCAAGCAGTACTGAACACCTAAGGGGAACTAGCATCTTCAGGTACCTCTGTCCTGAACAGCATCAGTAAAAGCTAATCATCCCTTCTGGATATGGTGTTCCCTTTCATCTAGGGCTGGCTGCATCCCAGGTGGGTGCAGCTTCTGGCAACATGCCCTACAACGTAGGTGTTATTCTCAGAACAAAAGTAGAGGCCTGCCAGATATCCAGTGTCACCTGCCCTAAGGAAATTTTCCTTCCAAATCTCCGAGTGGATTGTTTCACCAGGTGACTGTGCTTGTTGTTGCGGTCTGCTGACGTGACCATGTGACAAAATGCACTGCTTGCTTCCGTGTTCAAGGGAAGTGGAATTTAACTTGCTTAGTTGTATTTTGCAGCTGCAAAGAAGGAAAAAAATAGAAGTAAGAGTACAGTACAGGATGGGCCAGCATGTGTCTTATTTCCTGCATTCTGGCAGCACTCTCAGGGAGGAGGGACACGGCACCGTGGCAGTGACTATGGGCCAGATCCTCAAGAGTTCAAGAGCTGCATTCAGGCATGGAAAGAGAGCTAAAATATTAGGACCATTTTAATCCCTAGGTGACAAAAAGAGCCTTGAATACAGAAGGCTGTTCAGTTCGTAACAAATTGCATCCATTTCATGGTGTTCCCTTTTCCTGCTTTTCAGAGATGGCTGTAGATGGCCTTAGAATTTTCTGATTGTTTTGCAGCGGTTTTGAACAAGCTTATCCTGTGCTTCCTTGCATGCTGGTAGACTTAAGTGAGATAGAAACATTACTTGAGGGCTAACTTCCTGCAACATCACCTTCTTATTCAGGGCTCCAAACTTTCCTCACAAAAATATATCTGACGTGACTAATATTCATACTGTATCTGGCATTGCTGAGTATGTCCCTTTCCTCAGCCAACTGCATCTGTCTGATGTGTCCAGTAGCAGGACCAGTTGCTCTTGACTCACTGAAAGGGATAGCTTATGTTTTTTAGAGCTGGGTTGTCAAGGGTGGCCCTTGACAAGACTTGAACTCATTCTCCCTGTGCTTAGTGGCATGGTTTAACTGCTCATCTCTAGCCAATAAATCTGGTAGTCAGAGGCACAGCAAAGAGACACAAGGAAGTTCTTTTAATCTTCATGCAACTTCATGGGTGAGGTCAAGTTCTTACCCTATGATTCACCAGCAGATTTCGTTGGGACGAAGAGGTGAACGTCCGTTCCCTCATGCTTCTTTGTCAGTTCCCACATACCAGCATTCCTCCCCATCATGGCATAAGGAAAATGGATATGACTCACACTTCACAGGTTTTAGGTAAAGCAGAAATCAGAACATGAGAGATGTTCAAGGCTATGACAGTGTTATAAGTGATGGGTCACTTTTCTCCTTATGGAATCTGCTCAATTCCCTCAGATTTCTCCAGAAAAGGTAAAAAAAGAACAAAAAAAGAAGGGCGGTGAGGAAAGGAAAAAGCGCTCCCGTTTTTTGTGATGTTGCTACACAGAGCTGAGCTGCCAGATTAGTAAGATCTGCAGGGAGATTGTGGTTAGTGCTGGTGGTTGATTGGGCGCCACTGCATTCCTTGCAAAATGGGACTCAGGCCAACAGCATTACACCATCAGCTCTGAGGGATCACCAATAGCACAGATTGCCAACAGGAGAGGAAAACGCAACAGAGGTTTTGATACCTAGGAAGGATGAGCTTTAGTGACAGTCTACCTCTTCTGTCCACCGCCATGATCATCCCTGGAAAGTGAAAGTGTCAGCACGCCTGTCTGCAATCTTTTCAGCCTGTAACAGAGTGGTTGCTGTCAAGTGTAATAGAATGTAAATATCTGTGGGGTTTTATGGTTTGGGTTTGTTTTTTTTTTTTAACTATAAATTCCCTCAGTTCCTTTCTTCCTTCTCTTTAGCAACAGGCTGTGGGTCATTAGTATCAATAACACAGATCTCTCTCATGCCACACCTAAACTAAATTGTCAATAGGAGGTGTTGTAGAAGATTCACACATCATTCCAGCAACTGTAATATCTGTTGGGAAATGCAAAAACACCAGGTGCATAGCTGCTGGTTAGAGTTTCCATTTACTTTACCTGGGGCTTTTCTGTAACATGCAGCAATGTACGTCACATGCAGAAAAAAAGTAGGTGGAAGGTTCTTTCCAAACCACATTGACTGAAAGAATGTGCATGTCAGGTAAGCTGTATGCTGATGTGCTCGTGCGTTCTGTGGTGGAAAGGGTTACCTTGTCAAGGAAGTCTTCCTGGTGCAGGTGTGCATCCTAGAAGATTCATTCAGAGACTGAGAGACGAGAATGAGCCCTCCCTCATCTGACATGTACAAACAGCATTTTATCCATTTGTCTCCTAGGACATTTGCTAGCTGTCTCGTTAATCTTTTACTCGAAGTCAGACATATGTATTGATGGAAAAACAAACCATAGACCACAGACCCCCTGCCTCGCATTCCTCACCTCCTCAGAATAACACTCACCATAGAACCGTGCAGACAGCACTGATATTTCAATGGGTTTGTAGCTGCATTTCCTCCTTGCACTTCTAAAGCACCTCTTCCACAGCTGTACTCATAAGCTTTTCTTTCTACTTATTATTTGTACTGTTGAGTAACTACTTACCCCCTCCAGTCCATCACATACATCCCCTTCCTCATTTGCATTTTGCATACATATGATGCCTCTTATATCTCTGAAGTTGAGGTGGCTGAGAAACTGGGACTGGAATTTCTTCCTTTTAATACTAAGTCACAGGGTGTTCTGTGCACCTCTCACTGACCTTCTGGGGGCTTTATGAGCACCATTAATTTTACTTGCTTCTACCAGACCAATATCAAGGGCAACGAAAATTCAGGGCCTGATCCTCAGCTGGGTGAATTGTTTTCAACTTTATCAACATTAAGAGGGAATAAGAAACTTGTGAGTCAGAGCCAGGATCAGAGTATAGAAAGGGAAGTAATTTCAGGAACAGAAATATCTGTAAAGGTTAATCTCCAGTTATCTTGCCTCTGACTTCATCATCATCTGGTGGCAACAAACTTTGTGAGCTAAACAGAGCCAGGTTAGCTCAGTATTTAAATAAAAGAGCCTGGAGGTGTTGTCTTGGTGGTGTTAAATAGCGATCTTCTATCTTACCCAAGCAAGCAGATTCTTTTGCATCTTGCATCACTGCATTATCTGAGCCTTTCTTGCATGTCTGCCTTCAAGCCTGCCGGGCTGATTGGTTGGGATTATTGCCTGAGGTTTTCCAACGCTAATTTTATTTTCAATAGTATTTATTTTCTCCAACGAAGCTCTGCATACTTACATGCTGCATCTCATTTTAAGTGAGGTCAGAATTTCTTTAAATAGTAATTATTTGAAAGGGAAGAATACCCTCCAAGTCCTGTAAGAATATTGTTTATAAATATTTGTGCTTTGCATCTCTGTAAATGAAAATTACCAAAGCAGAACAAGGATTTATATTCAGTTCTCTTTAATCTCAAAGTTATGCTTTGTACTGTATGACATGGGATTGACCCTCACGGGACTGGATCCAGCCTGAATTCATATCTCACTCAAATCCACATTTGTACATTGTTCAGGGTGTTTGGTCAGGAAGTTTTAGCCTGTCTTTTTCAAATAATTCATACTTCTAGTGCTCAGTTTTAGTAAAATCCACAGGAACTCTAGTAGGGTTTGTAAGCACTTCTTCAGGTGAGAATGTGTTCTTCATTATGAATTTAGGTTTGATACAGTGATAGAACATCTCTCCTCTCCTCTCCTCTCCTCTCCTCTCCATTTAATTTCTTCCTCAATATTTTTTTTTTTTTAGTTTCTGGGTTCGCTTCACAAAAAAATGCCCCAAAAAACTTTATGCAGTGCCTAGCACAAGGGGGTTGGGATCATGGCTTGTTCTGTAATACAAATCACTGCTGAAGAGTTGAAATGATAAAGAAGTTGGATGGACTACTGACTCTTCTTCAAGAGGTAGTCAAAGGTTTGTAATAGCTAGTTCAGTTGACACCCCAGGAAAGAGAAGCTCTCTGTTCTGGAAGACAGTATTGGTGATAATGGTATGACCTTTGCTACATTGCCTTGCCAGATCCTTCAACACTGGAATAAAAGCAAGTGCTTCTAGCAGGGTTCCTCCTGCAATTCAGTTGTCAGTCCAGCTCAGTCCTTAGTCTTGCTGTGGAGGTTGGTTACAAAGCCACAGCTTGCTGTGGTGGTAGCAATACTAGGGAACTAGTAGGAAATAGCCTTTGTGTGCATTTAGCAGACAAACAGTTAATTATGAAGTTGTTATTATTATGGATTTTAGTCTGTAATAATCTGGGCCAGATTTGAGTTTATAAACCCATCCTGAAAAGTGCATCAGTCCATCTCTAACCCTGGGTTCACTGAAGACGTTGAAGTTCAACATACAGTTTAAAGTGAAAATTGCATTCAGTATTGTTTTTTGTACAGTATTTGTTGGCTGGAAAGCAGTAAAGCTAGAGGAGGCTGAAAAGCTAGTGAAAGCACTGTAGCAACTCACTGTAAACTTCTAAATCCCTGGCAGAGAGACTACATCCAATTGCTGTTACTTCTCTTACACTTAGATTGATGGTAAATTCTTCAGGGAGTGGCATCATCATTTTGTTCTGAATTGTGTCCATGCTTGACCCGTGGCCATGCCTCCTGGGCTCAAAGATATTATAATGATACAGATGGATCCTCTCCACCTCTGCAAGTGACCTGAGAAGGCCAGATCTGGTTGCTGCTCCCTGGGTGAGCCATGGGAGCAACCCCTGTGCCTTCCTCCCTGTTCCACTCCTGATGGAGATGCTGGAATGAGAAGGAGAAGAAGCGCCAGTGCCTCTGCCAGCCTGTCCTGCTTGGCTGGGTTTCATTGTTCTTCTCTAAATTTCATCCAGT
The DNA here is from genome assembly GCF_000737465.1 of Haliaeetus leucocephalus. Lineage (NCBI taxonomy): Eukaryota > Metazoa > Chordata > Aves > Accipitriformes > Accipitridae > Haliaeetus > Haliaeetus leucocephalus. The sequence continues at coordinate 6,572,339 of NW_010972653.1, forward strand.
AACTCATTCAGGGAGCAGTAATGCAAGACTTAGACTTCTCGCTCTCTTCCTAGGCCTCCACGCCCTTGTCCGGGTCAGCATCCTTCAGATATCCACAGCCTACTGCGATCTCCTGCCTCCCCCTTCCGTTCCCCCAGCAGCTTACTGTCCTTTAGCCAGGTTATACATATTTTTTCAATCCTGGTTGTTCATGGTCTCTGAACACAAGGCTTAGTGGAGAGCTTCGCTGCCAGCGCTGCAAGACACCCCAAAGGGAGTTTGGCCGTGGCTCTGCCTGTTTTCACACCTCTCTGCAGATGGAGGCCGCGGACCCTGCTCCCCTCCCTGCGCCCCTGCAGGCGCTCTGCCCGCCTTTGGCCCCCGCTGTCAGAATGACTTTGGCAACTGCCACTGCTGGATTGCATCACTGTGCATGTCTCCCAGGTGGCTGCAGCTTTAAAACTCGTCTGTCCGCCTGTCTATCTGGTATTAGGTTTGTGTCCTGCCCGCCTATCCCGGGTATTGTACTTCTGGGCTGCTTTTGCAGCTTTAATTGCAGTTTGGGCATGGCCACGCTGGGATGTGGGTGCTACATCAGCAAACATAAATCCCGTAGTTGTTCAGGCTTGGACCGTGTTTGTATGGCGTTGCAGGGAATGGAGGTTCGGCGCGCCGGAGAACCGCGGGGATGGGTGATGCGGGAAGGGAAGGGAGCAGCGTAGGTAACTGGCACTACGGAGGAGATGGCCAGCTTCCTCTCCCCTGATTTATAGGGGAGTTTACGGTGGGGTGTGGCCAAATGGGGTCAGTGGTAAGCAGGGACATGCGGTGACATGGGATTAGCAAGGAGCAGACAGACGGCAGCACAGGACCAGGCAGGGGAGCCCGCACGTGGGACGGCTCAGCCACAGAGGCAGCTGGCACCGGAGTGCTGATAAAGAGGAGAAACAGATGGCGACGCAAGCCCTTACACACGCCTTTCTGGTAGGCCTGCTGGAGGCTGGTCCACATCCCTTATTCCCCAAACAAAAATAAATCTTTTCCCTTCTCTTGTTTGAAGAATTCATGTGGCTCATTGAAGTTTACTGCCATAAACATGCTCTTGCAGTTTTTGCCCGGGTACATTGCTGCCACTTATGAATGACACTGGACGGGTCCCATTTGTGTCTCTACCGTGCTGTTGTGAGACGGTTACAGAGCCCTTCCCTTACTGCTGCAAGTCTGCAATGTGAAAAGGAAAGGGGGAAAAAGGACAAAAGAAGGAGAAATACATATTACGTAAGATATCCTGAAAACAGTTCCAGAATTGGCCTTGATACCACGGGGAGCATGTAGCAACTTGTAGGTGTGCAGAAGTTAACATGACAGACTGCTGAGCGAAATTCGTTTAAGAGGTGTTTTGTATCGCCGAGGTAAGAGCGGTGTGGTGTGATGTGGCAGTTGCTGTGGAAACCCTTTGGCTGTACGGCCAAGAGCAGAATACAGCGCAGAAGGTAAGCGGAGCCTAGGTAGTGCCTCGGTGTAGGAGGCAAAGCTCCAGCATTCGGCATCCTCTCTCTACTGCACTTCATTGCTTGCAGGCTCGTGTTATGCAGCTTTGTCTATTCTCTGTTACTACACAGCCACCACGGGGATGAGGTTTGGAAAAAGCACAGAATGTTTCTAGTAGTGCAGATGTTTTCAATGAGTTCACCCTTCAGAACTGAAAGCGAAGGAGGCCTGGAAGGGGAAGAGTGTTTGTAGCAAAAAGTGCTCAGTTCATCCATATGTAGCCCCAACGTGAGCCTGGGAGATACTGAGTGCCCCCTGTGAGGTGATAAACACCCTCAGTCTTCACTGAGGTTCTGCTGAAGGCAGTGGGTACGTCTGCATGGCAGTTGCAGCAGTGACTGCTTTTTGGCTCGGTAAATTAGCCTTTGTGGCTGCGCTCTGGCTTCTACAGTGCATACGCTTCAGTTTCTCTTTAGAGGCTTGTCTGATGAAAAGGGAAAACATTCAGCATGTTGCCAGATCAGGGCCTGGATTTTGAAATATTTTTGTAGGTTAAAATGAGAATGCATATGCATGGGCTTGTTTTCAGGCGAGCTGAGCACTTGTAGCTTGCAGAGTTGGGTGCAAGTTTTAGATGTTCTGAGTCTCCAGAAATCAGTCTCAGAACTTTTTTTTCCCCTGATACTATTCTCATCACCCTTGCCTCCATTTCCTCTGCTGATATATTGTATTTTAGCTATGAAACTGTACTATTTAAACCATTTATGATGTCATTTGTTTGGGAAACAGTATAAAATCCACTCTATCCAATTTAGGGGTTTATGCTGCTGAGTAGCAGCAGTGACTTGCTGTGTGACTTCCATGTAAAATCAATCGATGATAGTGAAATCAAGTAGAAAGGCTGTAAGTGTCACTCAAAATAAGGCTGCCTTTCCTCCGCCATGGCTCTAACTCAGCCAGTGACCTGGCATCTGGCCTGTTTCACTCACTGCGAAGCCTTTGGGTGCAAATTTACCCTCTAACATCTTTCAAAAGAAGCCCCATCACCTAGTCCCCACAACTTTCACATCTTAGGGAACTAGTAGAGATGGAAAATCTGTGTGAGGACCCTTGTCACTGTATTATCTTAAATGCTAGCTTAATTCTAGAGAGTACCATCAATTGTAATCTTATGTGAATAGGCTTTCTAGTGTTACAATATTTCTGCAAATATTTAAAAAGCTGCCAATGTATATACAAAAAAGTGGGTATGGTTATAGGTCTATCTATCTGTACTTTTGACCCCCTCCCTCCCTATCCTCACATCTGTTTCCAAGAATGTCATACCTGGAAAGAATCATTTCAAATTAATTCAATTTGTTTCAAAGCAGCCTAAGCTTTATCCCTCACAAGGGCCACTCAATCATATTACTGCTCCTGTGAAACTCCTAATGGGACACAAAACAAGTAAAAGTAGATTCAGGTGATCTCACATATTAAACATACTAATTAAATCTGGCAGAAAAATGACTTTGTGAATTTCCTTTAATCCTGTTTTTAAATTAGGCCATATGTATTTTGGCTCCAGATTTCACGTGCTCTATTTTCTACGAACTTCCTTTTAACCATGTCCTGTGGCCAATTCACATCCAATTGTTTGAAAATCAGTCTTAGGTGATAACTCAGGATGATTAAATATGAAGTGTCTAATTCTGCTTTCAAATCCACCTGTTCCTTTGAAAAGCTTAGTGAATATCTCATACAGGAGGTTGAAAGCTGTACTGATCTGACTGTCTCTACTAAAAACCCAAATGTTATGGATCTCTGTGTTTTATGAGAGTAGAGGAAAACTAGCTTTAGAAAGTGGGGATGCTTGCTTTAAATCAGTAGTACTTTTCACATTGCTGCTTTATAACCTTACTTATGGGGAAATATGAGCTTATTTATATAGTTTTGCGGTGACATGCTGACCAACAAGACTAACAAGGGACATACTGACTAAAAATGGCTTCTTCCTGAAGTCCTCTTCTGTACAGTCTTGGTATTTAAGCCACCATGCAGAAAGTTGGGCTTGCAGTTCAAGGAGGTCTGTGTTGTTAGCCAAAATGTTAGTGGTCCGTATCTACTTCAATAAATAATCAGCCATGATGGGTGCCCTATTGTGCACATTTTAACTTCATGAAGCCAAAGCTCCAGGTGGCATCCAGGATATACAGTGGTACCCAAATGGACTCTTTTTTTAGGGGATGGGAGCAAATTCCCTGTTACTTCTGGGATGTGGGATACTGGTGACACTTTGATCTCTCGTACTTCCTGTGGTATGCTACGGTTTTTATCTATTTTAGTATTGTATCCTAACAGTTTTAGTTTTTTCTCAGGTTTTTAGGAGTGTTTTGTGGTCTGTGCTTTAGTAGGGGTGGAGGTGTGTGTGTGTTATGGAGAAAATGTTCAGAGGCCATTTTGGACAGAACATCTATTAATGTGGTCTCAGAGGAACTGGACTTGGAGAGCTAGGTGGTCCTGCTCCTCTTCATTGTATAGTGCACTCTCCTGAGTGCACCAGTGACACAAAATATGCAATAAATAATACAATTTATAGCAGCACTGCTTTCACATAATAGATATGGCAGCAGAATTCTTTCCTGGAGCAGCTTTCCAGAGCATCTGAGCCAACCATTCAGCTGGTGTAACCTGTTACAGCTCTGTCAAATTACACAGGACTCCATCAGTTCACTGCAGCAGAAGATTTCGCCACCCTTGTTCCACCAGGAATTAGTGGATGGGAAATTTACCTAGACACACACACAGACACACAGCAGTGCACACCCAGAGTACATACCAGCATGTACTCATTAGAGCTCCTGTTTTGCTAGGATGACAATCTGGTCTGTTAGAGTGAGTTTGTGTCAGCGCAGCTCTCTTGATTTCTGTGCACTTAGTGGCTCCTGCACTGGGCAGTAATGTCTGAGAGCAAGGAAAAGCTGCCAGCGATACACGTGTTTGTGGGTATGCACACGTGTACATAGCACAGAGAAAATAAGTGGTACTGTTGAATAAACGTCCTATCTGCAGAGGTGTGAGGTAGTCGCATTACTCAGGAGTGTGCCGAAATGATTGATGCTGAAAGTGTCATACCACCGCACTCCACACAGTGCACATTAAAGAAAAGCCAAGGCAGGGCATATTAAATTTTATTGAGAGTGGGTTTTGCAACTTTTTAAGAGGTCATGTGCCATGCTTCCTTTTTTAGGATCCAACTACCAAAATTAAAACCAGTAAAACTTTCTAAAAATAACCTAAGAAAAGCTTTCCCCTATGTGAGAATGAAGCATGTTAATGTCCTCATTTGCCTTGATTTTCCAAAAAAATAGCGCCTTGTTGGAAAGTGCAGTCTATTCCCTTTGCACGATACCAAACTCTGTGTATCACCTCTTCACCTTGTTGCCAATGGTGTGAGACTGGATGTGACCAATTCTGGGGTTCAAGCCAGTAGCATCCATAGGGATGGGAGGACACTCTCCGCTAATGGAGACAGAAGACCCTGACTGTGACAGGCTGCCTGAAGAAGCTAACAGTATTTGGATCACTAGATCTGGGGAAGATGGAGTTGTGGGAAGGTGAAGGATTTAAAAGTCAATCAGATACAAATTTATTGCATGGATTTTAATGAGGAATGTGTGCTTTGTGGGCATGGCTGTACACACTGTTTGCATTCAGTGAGCAAAGACATGTGAAAGGTGTTTGCATAACATGAATGGGAAGTAGGTAGGGTCATTCTTTCTCACAGTCATGCTCCTATATATATATATATATATATATAGTTTACATTTATTGCAAAATATTATGTACTCAGACTGGCATATGTTAGGCTTGCTATTTCACTATTGTATGTTGAATTCTTGCGGGGAGATGAGAAAGGCTGTAAAAATAAGTGGGGTCCTGGGGAGGTGATAATTTCCAGTTAAAGGAGCATATAGTTTGCATAAGCAACAAGGAAAGAGATTATCTTAGAGATTTTGGAGAATTTCCTCTCTGCATACTTGGAGGCAGAAACAGAAGTGCTATTCAGATCTTTTAAGACCGTACTTTTGTGCCTTCCTCTGCATCTAGAAAGTGCCCTGCCCGATTTGTGCAACTGCAGTTTGAACAGAAGAATAGTGACCATTCCTGCACAACTGTGTCTGTTCGGTGGGCTCTAGTAGGTGGTAAATGTGGAGGGAAGCTCCTTTGCTGCGGCTGGCTAGAACCAAAATGTGAAAACATGGGTGGAAAGGGCAACCCTGTGTGAACTCAGATAGCTTTCCCATCTCTTAAAATCCCTGAGTCTAGATTTTGGAGACTGACTCCTGATAAAATTGTGGGATATGTACTGCAAGTGCAGGCGGGAAGCTTAATGCTTTCTGGAAAAGGTAATGAGTGAGGGCTGCAGCAAACACCAGAACAGCCTTTCCTTCTCTCAGCCCACTCTGCACTTTCTCTGCAACCATTGGCAGTAATAAATAATCTTCATCTAAAACATCTCTTGTTACAGCCTTTATTGTATTGGCAGTATGTGCATAACAAGCCAGTGCTACACTAGTAGTTTTGTACTGATAAAAGCCCAGTCAAGCCAAACACAGAAAGCAGTTTTTTAAAATGCGTTCTGAAATGCTTTCTTGCAGTGCTAAAAACAGTTTGCAGAAGATGTTGAAAACAAAGTGCAAGATGTAGATACCATGTGTTTGCTTTTTAAGACTGGGGTAATGCCTATGAAAATCTTTGCTTTCAAAATGTGCTTTAAATGGAGGGCCAAATTCACTGCTGTGTAGTCGTGCAAGATTCTGGTGGAGCAAATGGGGCTAGACCCATTTGCACTAGCAGTTGGTGCGATCTCAAGCTAACCTTGATGCGTCTGTCTGGCATCAGTGGGACATTTGCCGTGAACTGCTGTAGGAGCTAGAGAACCCCACAGGGGCCAGGGCTTCTCAGGAATCTCTTTTTGTTCATCTGAGCCACTTCTGCCCATTTCAAAAACTGTGGCCAGTTAGCTGTAAAAACAGATGTGCCTGTGATATGTCTCTTCCTCTAAAGGTTACAGCCCAGATCGCTTTTGGTGCTTGCATGGCAAAAAAGCAGGAGGCAGGGGAGAGGGGAAGGAGCAAGAAACCTTTTGCTCATGTGTTTGCACATCTACTGAGACACAAATATGGGGCCTGAGGAGGAATCAGGCTTTTTTTCCAGTAACAGCCCTTGCAGCAGGGAGGATGGGGGGAAGGCTGGGGGAACAGCAGGGTGTTCTTTTCTTCCCCACATCTGTGTCGCCATCGGCCCAAGGAAGCCAAGGCACACAAACAGCAATCCAGTTCCTTGGTTTTCACTTCAGCCCGCTCCCTCGGGCGCTGGGAGTTTTGGGGGTTAACTTAAGCCTTGAGAAGCAAATCACCCCATCTCTCTTCAAGCAGAAGACGTCAGCCGGCAGGGCCCTAGGATGTGCACTGGGAAGGGGTCGCGGTGCTGGCTGTAGAGGAAGCTGGAGGAAACGAGCACCTCCGAGGCGAGGTTAGCCATCGCCGGTTACACCGGGTTGACCTCGGTGGGCTGGGGCACGGAAGAGGGCAGCCCCGCCGTGCTCCCTGCGCTGCTGTGCCTCCCTCAGGGCCAGCGAGCCCCTCTGCTTGGGCTGTGGCACGGTGTGAAAACTCGCCATACGGCCTGCGCTTGGGGGTCTTTCCTCGGGGTGCTCCTCACCGCCCGCCCGGGCGGTTCAGCTGGCTCTTGGGGAGGGCTGGCCTCTCGGTGCCTTGGAGCCAGGTGTTGATTCCTCCCCTGTCGCCACCTCTTTTACTCTGAGTGTGGCATCAGAGCAGCCAGCAGGTTGTTAACTGTCGGATGATAACTAACTTGGACTATTTAGGGCTGTCGTTGCTGCTGACCAACACGTACAGCAGGTTGACTCATGAAGGAGAAGGGATTCTTTTTTTAAATGTAGTTTTTCAGGCTCAAGCTCTTGCACTGCGGTGGACAGGGAGTGCCGCTTAACTAGAAAAGCTGCTTTAAGAGAAAGTTTCCTTGTTTTGTTTTATGGTGGGGGAAAAAAAGATCGTTCTTTTGCATGAAGTATGATGGGATGGCCAGAATTGCCCTGCCAGGGCTGGTGGGACAGGGCAGCGGTGTGAGCCGGTGTGAGCCAGGAGAGTCAGGCCTCAGGCACTTCCACACTGTGAGGGCTGGTGAAGCTTTGGATCCCCTCCTGACTGCAGATCTTCACAGCAGCATTCCTTGTGTGACAAGCCTTTTTCACATTTCCCCATTCAGCTGATTGTGGGTGCTGCGCTATTTTAAACCCACATGGAAGTATGTTTTTAGGACCATCTGCTACCGGCCCTAACCCAGATGATACAGTTAGAGCCTGCCCACAGCATCCTCCCCTCCTTCAGACAGTTCCAGGAACAAGCAGTGAGTCAGTCCCGCAGCTGAACTCATATTTAGCTAACCCTGATATCCTGCCTATCGGAGAGAAATGCACAACGGCCTTCCCAGGTGCAAAGCCCCATTGTTTCCATTAGTTAGAGGACACTTGGAATTTAAAAAAAAAAACCAACCACCTCCAAAGCACATGTCACATTAGTGCATCAACTCCTCTCATTCTGGAGAGTGAGGAGGGAAAAGCTGTTCGTCACCACGCAGCAGCTCGCCCCTCTTGCTTTTGCTTCAAGGCTGAGGGGCAGTTTTGGCTGACCGGCAGGCTCATAGGCCTCCCCTGGCCGTTAGCTGCAGCGGTGCTGCTGAGGCAGCGACTCTCCCTTGTGCCGAGACGCCTGTGCACAGCTGGAGCATGGTTAATTTTTCCTTAGGGTGCTGGGGGTGAGCGTAGGCATCTCCTGAAGCGGTCTGAAGGCCAGTGTCGCCCATCAGGGTCCCTGCCTTCTCTCATTGAGCCAATGTTGTCAAACCCACGTCTGTGGGTCTGGATGAGGATCTCTTCCTCCACCCTAGGAGCTTCCTGAGCCTGAAATAAGGTCTCAGCCAATGGATGGTCTAAAATACCCTCCTGGAGAGCTGCATGACTAAGAAATGGTGTTTATAAGCCATTACTTGGTGTATTTTAAACTCCTGCTCTTTGATCCCTGTATGATCCAGCAGCCGCTTTCTGGCCGTTTGGCAAAACCGGCAAAACGTGCCCTGCTCTGTCATCGCATTTCTCCTGGATCCACTTAGCACGCCGCACCGTTTGCCACCCAGCAGGTTAATGACCCATAATTACCTTCTTCATGTAATGAGGAAAGCTCAATATCTCCACAGCGTATACGCTAGCATCCAGCCTGGGCACAGCCTTCCAATGTTAAATGATACCTGAGGCCGTGTCCTGCTCCCACTGAAGCGGTGGTAAATCCCCCACTGCCTCCACACAGCTGCCAGCTTCCCAATTCTGTGGCACAGAGAAAAAAACCCTCCCTGACGCTGCTGGCAGTGTTACCTGCAAAATGAGTATGAAACCCTAATGTTGTTTTATTTAGGCTACCCAGTAAGTATTTATGTGCTTCCATGCATGCGCAGATCAGGCCTGGCTCTGAGGAGCTTTTGCTGTTATCCTGTTTAGATCAATGCTGATTTAAATAAGCATGATGAACCTAATTATTTAGTGCTGCTCACATGACACCGAATTTGCTACGGTACCCTTGAGACAGGCAGGCTTTATCCTGCTCAACAGAAACATCCGCAGCTGTACCACACTCTGCTTCAGGCTCCTTGGAGTTACTTCATCGTCGCCTGACAGCTGTGTCCCCTGACCATTATCTGGTGGCCGCATACTTCAATAGCGGACTGTATGTACTGTATGCACTAGACTACAGTGTGACCTGACAGCTTGGCTTCCTCTCCCAGAGTATATCTTCTGCTACTCTTTAGCATCCTACAGTTTATCTGTGGTCAGCTTTCTTACCCATTTCCTGCCAGCTGCTACTGGTCTTTTAGTCAGCTCTGCCAGGCATAGAGGCAATGGTGAGCTTTCTGAGCCTTTCACTGCATTATTTCTTGGATGTAGGCTTTGCAAAGGCTGCTCAGCAGTTTTATATACAGGATTTCTTCGTATGTAGTGTCATGGCAATTAAAGAATGTCACTCTAAGAAATACGCCTCCTGGTTTTAACACGGTATTAATTTTATTTCAGTTCTTGCATTGTTGTAGTGTTATGGTTGAGGCTTGACAAGCACAAAATTGTTTCTAGCAATGGTTATAACTCATTGCCTCAGCACAAGGATCCCAGCATTTGGTATCCTTCTTCCCTCCTTTGCCAAGTTGTCCCACAGAGATGTTAGAGCAGCTGAGGGCACAAGTCCCTGCTCTGGGTCCAGGATTTGGTATTTTACAGGATGATAATTCCTCTGCCTAAACCTTTTGGAAAATTGCTACTTCTCCAAGCTGTGACTGAGCTGACAGCACTGAAGCGCAGTTCACATGCTGAGCTCAGTTTGGAGGTGTCCTCATTGCTGCAGCAGGGTGCAGAAATTGCGGAGGGTCAGTTATCAGTGGACGTGTCCCTTGCTCCTGTTGCTCCTGTCAGGTCAGGTTTTAGGTTTACTGTCGGGGCTATTTTGGGAAGCACCCACTCTGGGGGAACCAAGTATTTGGAGTTCAGGACTATTAAGTGAGGGTTTTCTCTCTGCCCTGACTTCCCGTGGGTGGGAGCTCCCTTCCCAGGAGTGCCCCAGCCAGCCCCAGATGAGGTGAGTGTTCAGTGGGGCAGAAATCAGCTCCTCAGACTCTAGGGCTCCAGCCCACTGAAAAAAAATGGCTTTGAAACAGTGAAAGAAGAGCTCAAAGCCTTGCCCAAAGAATTTCCTTTTTTCTTTTCTTTTTTGTAAAAGAAAAAAGAAAGCACTTTAGACCTTTATGAGGTTTATGAGTCAGCATGTTATAGATCCTTCTATTGGAGCATGAGGCAGTGCAGAAGTTCCTGTGACTTCTTGTATGCTCTTCACTAAGTCGTGACACGTATCATCAGTAGCAGCATAGGGAGGCCATGGATAAGAGCATGGATAAGGCCATAACCCTGTCCCATTCACCCATGCAGACTAACTGCATGCCTGGAAGCAGGAGTGCTTAGGCCAAAGGCTGAGGCAGACCACATGGAAAATCAAGAGGAAGAAGAAATTCTACTCACGCAGCAGGGTTGACTGCTGAGCTTCTGGGGGACTGAACGTTCATGGCACAGTTTCTCAAATGAGAAGCAAAGCAGAGGTGTCTTCCTGCCATCCAAATGGTAGGAGGGATTGCTTCCATCCTTTCCCGTTCAGTATTCATTCTGAAACCTAATGATGATAACTGGGGGTAAGGGTTGTGTTCTTGTTCTGAAAAACCTTTTGGAGGAGCCTGTCAATCTCAGCAATACATTGAGGATGCTTGGAGAGGTTTTTCTCACTATCGTAGAGCCAGCATGTGTGAATACTCTGTGTTCAATGTTCAGCATTGTTGCCTGCTTCCTGTTCCTGGTCACTTTAGTAGACATACCTAGGAAAAATCCAGTCCAACTGAGCACCACAGAATGCTAAGATGGAAATTGTTAGCTCTTTCTGTTCCTGCTGTGAGGCTCCTGCCACGTGTTGAGGGAGTTACAGATTTTAAGGCATTGATGCATTTGGCTTATTAAAACTCAGGTTCCAGTGAATCCGCTTGACCCAATGATGCAGATCTGCCAGCATAACTATTTGTCTCTCCATTATTTACCACTCCAGCAATTTTAAAAATCAGATCTAGCTTTCAATTGCAACATTTTTTCATTTTCTCCAGATAATTGCTAAGGATAGTGAGCAGCACTAGACTAAGAAGAGGTTTCTGTGGGATCCCATTAGACATCTTCTGAAGATGAGGATGATTCAGTTAGCATTGCCTTTTTGAGTGCTATCGGCTCACCAGCTTTTAATCGATTTAATATGAGGTACATTGATTCTGGATAGTGCTAATTATTTTAATCAGAATGCCATGTGGGACTGTGTTAAATGCCTCACAGATGTTGAAACCCACGACGTAGACATAGCTACCTTTATCAGCTAAACTTGTAATTTCACTAAAAAGCAACACCAAGCTCATTTGACAAGACTTTTCCACAAAGCCATGCTGATGAGTATTAATTATGCTGCCATCTTTTAACCCTTTTTCAACTCTGACCCACATGAGCCTGTCTGAGCGGGGTGAAGCTGCAATGCAAATGAGACATGGGGGCAGAGGGGACTTGCTGAGCCATGTCATCTCCAGGCCAGGAGGTGCACTGGGTAGTGCTAGTGGAAAAAGGGTGGGGGGCGGGGGGGAGACTGTTACCTTGTTAACCCTTCCCATCAATCCACTTGATTCCTTGATCAGGTTAGGCTAACCAGCCTGTGATTGCCCAGGCTGCTTGTTTTACCCTTTGTAAACAGTGATGCCTCATGAGCTTTTTGCCAGTCTTCTGGAAGTTCTCCAGTGGTCCAGGATGTGCGAAAACTCAACACAAACATTTTGAAGAACTCTTTGGCACATTTCTTTAATATGCTGGGGTGCAACTTACCGAGTGCTGCTGATTGAAAAATGTTCAGTTTTGATAGCAGCTGTTTAACTTTCCCCTAAGTAACTGATGGAATAGAAAGTGTTTCCTTATCACTGTGAGATAAGAATACACCATCCTGCTACTTTCCAAATACAAACCTGAGATATTTATTGAATACTTCTTTTATGAATCATGACTGACAATTCTGAGATTCCTATCTAGCTGTGGAGCTATCCCATTGTAGGATTTTGTTTGTTCCTGATACATTTAAACAGTTCCTCTTTATTGTTCTTACTGGTTGCAGATTTGTGTGTTGGTGCCTTTAATTTCCTATGGTAATTTCCTTACTGCTGATATATGTACACCCACACTGTCAAATCCAGATGCAAGTCCAAAGTCCAAACCACTGAAGTTTTAATGAATCTGGGCCCCTGTTTTTGTCTCGACCCAATACAAACAAGCAGCTATAAAGCTTGGATTGAGTTTTAATTTCTGAATTTCACATCCCTTTCCTTCAAATCCAGAAGAGCTGGCATGTTTCAAAGCCACCTCTTATTCAGTGGCTCTCAGTCTTTTAGCATCAAGATTAGGGAAAAAAAAAAATCCTATTCATTTAATTCCTGTGAACCAGGAATGAACTGGTTTGTACTATGACAATGGGTTATTTTTTGGGTGGTGAGTACAGACTTGGCTACAGAGGTGACTGGTGGATGGGGCTGCTCGTGCTCTGCTCCCATGCAGGGCTGAAACCTGTTGCAGAACTGGCTGCAGAGACTAGAGGATTTCTGCAGGTAGGGAGCAGCTGTCGAGTACAGAGGCAAAGCCCTCGCACTTTAGTCCAGGTGCTGCTGCGGTGTGTATAAATAAGGGAAGATGGGAAATAATGGTACAGTGGGGAGTAATGAATTCCTTGTAATGAATCAGGGCTGAAGCTGTGCATGTTACCTCCCTGTCCTGCTGAGCAGTCACTCGCAGCAGTGCTCAGCCCTGGGTGTGTGGCTAGGAGGGTAAGCGTAAGTGCTGCCCTGCTTTGAATTTGGAGGTGGGCGGCAGTGGCATCTGGAGACATTGGGTGGGATGAGTGGGACTTTCTCATTGCTTCCTCCCAGCTGCTGTGGGGGGTGTGAGGTGTTTTTCACCCTTCTTGCTGCTGTCTCTGAACCAGCGGGCTGCTGTCCGCTGCAGTTGTGCACAGGATGTTGTGCCCCAGAGGCTTAGAAAAGCCCTTCTAGGTAACAGCAGGTGAGTTGTTATTTTTGACTGCAGCTGGGTGACCATGTATTGACTCTTTGGCTGGGTAAAGTTATTTAGAAAGTTATGCAGATGGAAGAACACTGCAAGCCTGGCTTAAAACTCTCCTCTCTTTCCCAGTAATAGACTTTGATTTGCCGTAGTTCATTTCCCTCTGAAGTCTGCTTTTTGTAGATAACATAAAGCACTTGGCACAGTGGTTGATAACTGAATGTATGAAGCATGACATTTTCCTAGATACAGTATGCCGTATGAACACTTGTCTTTTGTATCGGAACCCATAAACAAGAGTTGAGAGAGGGCAAATAGCTTGCTCAGGTCCTTTGGAGAGGCAGGGAGTGAGAGTCGCTGCTGAGGGGACTGTGATGCGGTCACAGATGCTTGAGGAGGACATGTGGCAAGAGAAGGCAAAGCCCAAGGGCAAATGATCCCTGTGAGCCAGCTGGTAGCAGGTGAGGTGCCTCATGGTGTGGACAGAAAAAAAGTCTTTTGGAAACTTAATTTCCTCCTTACTTGTTTTTCTGTCCAGTGATTAAAATATTGACATGTTTTTCTGTCTCTGGAGCACATCAATCCACCTCTCCTCCCACCTCCCCCAGACCAGTGAAACCTCAGACATCAGCATTAAGGACCAGGACACCCCTGCTGGGTTTGGTCCTGGCCAGCCATGTGGGGGTACATGGTGGTGCCCATGCCGAGCCCTCCATCTAGGCAGTTAGCCTCTTGGTTTATCCCTCACTGCCCACAAAGAGAAGCTAAAAAAAGTAGCCAGTCTTACAGAGTTCTGGGAAACTCAGTTCCTTAGTATGAATAAAGCACTGAGCTTGGTGGCTGGAAAGCATTCTGTGCTATAAGATGGAGCATTATGTATACCAGTGAATATGCAGAACTGTGTAGTATATTTTAAAAGTAATGAAGCTTCACACCTTCAGCTTTGCTATTAAAGCTTTGCCGAGAGCTAGATTCACACTGCTGCGCTGCAGAGTTATTAAGGGTGTGTGTGAACTGAGGGAAAATGACTGCCCTTCTCCTTGAAGGTTTTACACCAGCAGCCTGGCTCCAGCCAACACAGGACTCACCCAGAAAGGTAAAGGAGAGAGAAGCTGGTCGTGTCATGAAGGGCAGCTAGAAGGATCTGGAAAATACATAGGTCTGGTGAGTCAAGTTGAAGATACTTGGGGTTGAATTTTCAAGCCTCCTTTCCTAAACTGTGAATGCAAGCTGCAGGCAGGCAAGTATAGGCTAGAGACAGCTCAAAGAAATGCTGACTTGCTCATGAAAATGCAGATTTTACAGTTGTATGTGTAAGAACATTCACATAGCAAGTAAGAAGCTGTGAACTGCTTCCCTTGATGCAGACTGAGCTTAGCCGTCCTCAGTTCAGGCTCAGTTTTAAGGGAAAGTAAGCTAATTAGATTCTGAATGAGAATTGGGCATCCATTTGCATCAACTTTTTGCATTCTGTTTCAGCTGTACATTTATGAGATATCCAGAGGCATGGGAACTGAAACTGAAGAAAATATTTGTGGGATTCAACAGAGACGGAAGCTGCCACTGGTTTGCACGTGTGAATTTTGCCAGTGCATTTTGGTGGCTTAGAATGAAGTCTGGTGCTTGCTCATAATGAAAGTTGAACCTAAAACTGGCCATATTCAAATTCCCAATGCCCAACTAACTGGAGTATGGGGGCTTAAGGCAGAAGAGAGGGGCACCACCAGGTAAAGATGCTGTTATATTTATTTTAGTGCTTAGAGTTGATTGGAGTTGGGTGAAAATGATTAGCTGAATGGATTCCGAGTAAACCAATTTAAAATGTAATTATGAAGGGCTCAAGATAGCGTATGTGTGTGTAATTATGTTTCTTGCCTGTGTGCACTGTACTCAGTGATTTTGTTCTGCAGTGAGTGGAAGGGGGAGGAAGGGATGTGCAGGGGAATAGCTGTATGGGAAGCAGCCGCTATTGATGGGCTGCTCGTGCTGGGTTTATCCTGCGATCTGAAGGTGCACTTTTAGCTGTGCCTGAGCTAGCTCTGAGCTGGCTATCAAACCTGGTGTAGCCATAGCAATGTGTTGTTGTGTTTCTTGGAGCTGGGGACAAACAGCCAGGCAGGCGGTCACCGCAAGCTCCATGCTCCTCTCCTGGGACGCTCCCAGGCTGTGCTAAAGCCAGCTCTTACAAAACCAGCTTGGGGCCCCCCATGCAAGTTGCGGCACAGCTTGGGATGAGACCACTGACGTTCTGGCTAGTGGCATTTCAAGGTTGTCCATATCACCCTTCTGACCAGCAGTAGGGAGTAAGCCCCATCCACTCGGCAAGTCATCACAGGCCAGCTCGCGTCCACGCTGTTGGGAGTGAAGTCACTCCGGGACGGGCTTGTGGCATCCACACCGTGCGCTCTGATGTGAGCTGTGTCCGTGGGCAGTGGGTGCACAAGGCAGGGGGACAAGTCCCCCTCGGCTGTGCTTCGCTCTCCTCCCAGACGCTGGTCCGGGGCTGGAGCCTGGGGTGAGCAAGCCAGCACAGCGTTGACTCTGCGCAAATCCAGGAGCTGTGCAGGACAAGCCATGCAGACCATGCGGAGGCACCTTTTTGAGGCTGTTGCATCTGGGCTTTCCTCCAGCTGTTTTTCTTCTGTATTCTCATATTACTGAAGGCACAAAAGGTCAGGAAATGTTCCTAGCATCCTTCTTATGTTAAACAAGGAAGACAATGAGGGAAAAAAAGGAGAGAAGAAATCACCGGTGGAAGGTGGGCTGTAACAGGGAAGTCATTAAGGGGGGTGAAGTCAGGAGTGCTAAAATGCATTTTATCATCAGTGGTGAGGGGACATGATACCAAATGAGCATGCCTGAGTTAGGTAGTGAGCTGTGCACAGAGGCACATTTAGGACAGAAAGTGAAAGGACACACTCCGGCTGACTCATGCGCTCATCTGTAGCGTGAGAGTTACCCCTTCTGTACGAGACACAGCCATAGCCGGGCAGCTGCTGTGCCACACGTGACTCGCCTTCATCTTGCATGGGAACAGAGGGCAGGAAGGAGCCTCCTGGGACAGCGTGCTCAATCTCTGCTATCGCATCCTGTAATTCCTGATCAAGCACAACCTTAAAAAATCAAAAAGCAGTGTTGTACCCATGTTGTTTCATTGTTTCCTTATGCTCTCTGTATGTCTGCTTTCTGTTACTGGCCTTAATTGGGTTGTTAGCTGCTTGGGGCAGCAATGCTCTTGTCCTCTTATCGTTTGCTGCAGCGGGCCAGCATCACATCGGCACTTCAGACACATCCGCTGACATTTTTTGGACGTGGGCTGCAAGATATAGATGTTCCATTGGGACAGGCACATTTTCACAGCAGGAAAACCATGTTTCTTTTTTGTGTTTGATCACTAAGTGCTGGTGTGTGTCTGAGGTTCCTGGTGATTTTTCAGCACAAACAACTAATCCTTTTCCTACTTAATCATTCAGTCGGCACCAACGTGTGCCTCTGAGTAATGGCCTAAAGAGCAGAAATTCTAGCCAAATCCTGCATTTTGCTAAAACCACAAATCAAACTTCGAAAAATTGGCGCAATAAGAAATAAAGCTTCCCAATAAAGAGAAAGGAATATTTCAGCTGCTGTCATCTTAACTCTTAATACCTTCTTGCAGGAAAGAACTATTTTTGGAAGATGGCAAGGGAAATGAAAAGGGGTAGCAGTGCCTACAGCTGATAACACTGACCTGTTGTCCTGGCATTCCTCCAAATGCAAGGCCAGCTTTGCTTGAAATACAGGTGATTCATCAGTTGAATCGCAAGCAGATAGTGTGGTGCAGAAGCACAGTCATAGATACGTTATTATTTCAATAACCTGAGTTTTAGCTGTTCCACTTTAAAAACTAATGAAGCAAATAATATTATGACACAGATGTAGGCAGTGAAAACGTGTCAGGGAAAGGCAATTAACCTCTGTACTAATAAAGTCTGTCAAATTAGTAGAATATTTTTTATATATTATAATTGCTAATAAGAAATATATAGGCCATGAGTATTGAATGCCGTGAGCCTTGTGGAATCATTCATACCTTTGAAAAGTAGATGTAAAACTTCGTCAAGGAAAAACAGGAGGGTTTTATATCTTCTTTGCACAGATGTAAATGACTAAAAAGTCACAGGTTGACTTTTGCTGGGGTGGGTTGTGGATTTCTTAGGTACCACTGGCATCATGTCTTTCCTACTGCAGCTAAGGTTGGGCTTTTATTTCCACATTCGGGCATCCTTTAATCACTTACCTGTTATATTATCGGTTCTCTGCCGGACATTTGTGGGGCATTCTGAGCTGAAACACAATTGACTAAAAACGAAAGCAAAATGGATTCTGTAATCCAGCTACCTGGCTGGAGAAATGGGATTATACGAGATGGTTACCAGTAACAGGAGAAGGTTCTCTCCAGTCCTTGTCCTCTCTTTTTGCCTCAGCATTTGTGATTTCTCCCACTGAGAGATAGCATGAAGCTGATGTAGAATGTGAACCAAAACTAGGTCAGTTAAATACAGGCTTGAAATTCTGTGCTAAGTCATGTAAAAGTTATTGTGGACAAAACTGACTGCTCCCATGGGAGAAACAGCAATATTTCTAAAACCAGGTGGGCTTCCTAATGCATTAATGTTGTAAGCGTTGTGGTGCTATAACCATCACTTAGCTGCTTCACGTTGTATTTTGAACAACTTAGTCTATTGGTGAACATCTGCAGTTCTGTCGCACTGCAATGTCACCAGAGTGCTGGACACCCAAACATTGATGGTACAAATACACTGTAAAACGTAGCCTGACCTTGTGTATGTCTTTTAGGATACACAATAGTAAAACATCCTTTTATCTTGTTTACAAACACTTCAGATCAATGCATTAAGGTGCTACAAGGTTAATACCCCTTATTGCTCCAACAACAGGCACCTGCCATCTTTTCTCTTAAAGCAAAACCTTTATAGTGATGTGTCTCATATTCACAATCCTACACAGCCATACCTTGTGCTGGTTTGTGTGTGATAAAAGCAAAATTTTATCAAAGACTTTCATATCTTAACTGTGTCCTACCTCTATACCTACAGAAGTGTTACTGTTAAAGGTGTTAAATAATATTTAAATATTAATAATTAACAACAAACTCCTTGTATAAGTTATCGTTATTGAAGGGCACGTGCTTCTGATTATGGCCTCTGTCCTTGGCTCCCCCACACCATAGCCTCTTACCTTTCCTGGCACAAAGGACCTTGCGTGTGCCTGCTGCACTTCCTACCATGGTCAAGACTTCTTGGATGGAAGGTATTGCACTGAAAAACAGGCATGGACCTGGATGACAGCTTTCCCATGGACAGACAGCCTGTATCCCTCTCCCTCTCCATACATAAGTCCTTCTTCTGATTTCAGCTGAGTGGATTTGTATGACTTTGACTAACCAAGTGATTGATCTGATCACCCACTTGACCACCCACCGGGGTGCATGTCACGTCTTGCACAAGTGTACAGGAATGCCAGTAGTGTTAGCAACCGTGTCTCAGTGACACAGTTCCTGGTGCAGCCATCTTTTGCCTGAGATTTCATTGAGCTGGCTCTTGTTAAATTGTAGTTAGAGGCTTAAACAGCCCTTGACTGAATTATCCACTACAAAATATGAAATTTGGCTGAACTTGATTAAAAGAAATGGCAGAAACCATGTTATTTTAATCACGAGTGAGTTGTTGCCTTTGAATTTGTTCTAATTAAACATCAGGTCAGATTAACTACTCAAAGGGTCTTGCTTTTTTACCAGGTCTTAAAGTAATGAATAGTTTGATAAGTTTTGAATTCTTTTAAACATGCTATTTATTGCTTGGGAAAACTGCTTTTTCTGCTTTTTTGATTACATAGTGAAAATTATATTAAAAGTCAATGGTTTTACTTCTTATCTATATTTTAAGAAGCTTTGAAAGGATTAATTAAGCATCCAAACTACCTGCTGAGGTAGGTAAATGTTGCTATCTCTGCTTTTGTGATGGGGAATCTGAGGCAGAATGCTATGTAAAGCCTGAATCCACCATGTCTGTTTCAGAAAAAGACAAGGAAGATCAGCACCTGCCATGGAGCAATTAATAGATTAACAGAATCAGATGTGAGTGGCTTTCCCAAGGTCAAACTGTAATGTTATGGACAGACAGTTGCAAGCATTTGAGTTAATGAGTTACCAATGAATGGTGAAAACTCACAGGATACATGCTCCTAGTCACAAGTGATGTACATGACAGTACAAACTGCCATGAGACTGAGTGTTTGTGGGGTCTTAGGATAGCCTTGCCATGGCTCAGCTGATTTCCTAGGCCACCGCAGCATCTTGATAGCTTGTGGTCCTGTGTCCCTGTGTCAAAGTCCTCCCTCCTGTGGTGATCTGTAGGGGTTCAGAGATCTGCTCTGCAGATCCAGGCATGGGAAGGGAGCTAAAAGAGCCAGTTTGGCTCTGGTTGTTCTTGGTAGTATCTGTGGACTTTGATGATTTCCACACCTGAAATCTGAAATGTTTTCTTATACTCACTTAAAAACCACCTTCATCAAATCCAATCTTCCTGTTGGTTTAGTAGTTTTTACTAAAAATGGCAGAATTTACCATTCGTCTGTATTTAATGGTAAGCCCCTACAAGAACCATCACTCATCTGTGGGCTGAAAACAGCCCTTCATCTTGCACGCTTTCTGTTCATCTGTATCCCAGTCCTCATCAACAGTTTCCTGTGGGAATTGTTATATTAAAAATGTAATGACAGAAATGTCGTTTTGAACAGGGCTGTTCAGGAAAACTATGAATGCTGTGCAGATGTGCATATTAAAACCTCTGTATCTCTAGGAAAGACACTGCTGTGTTTTGATAGGTTTTTCTCTAAAGCTATAATTAACCACAGTCAGCAGCATGCTTGAAAGGGTTAAGGGAAAATAGGTTTGAGGAAATAAATATTCAAAGCCATGTGTAGGTGCTGCACATTCGGCAATGCAGTTGCATGCATGCTTGCAAAAAACGCAATGGGAAGTGTGTCAACCACCTCTTTTTGCAGATGCATGTAAGTCTGTGTAAGCAAGATGCCGGTTGCCACATAATTAGAGCATGAGGCTGTGTCCCAATGCCCCAATTTCTGTTTATGACCCTGCAGTGGCCTGGCATGTGACAAAGGACAAAACATTCAACTTCTCCAGGTCAGTGCCATCACAAAGCAGGGTGACCACATCGTGTGAGTCAGCAGGTGCTGCAGTGTTAAAAGTGCTATCAAGATGCCGGGTACAAAGCTCAGTGTTAGTCACGATGTTATCTTCCATGCTGTTAAATTTGCGTGTCTGCTATGTCCAGTTTGAGATCTCAGAGCTTATCAGCAAAGTGTGTTGCATGAATACCTGATAGATTGTCTGAGGCTCTGTAACAAATATTTCCTTTTTTCCTTCTGCTAAAATTTCTCAGGCTTCTACACAAATCTGTGGAATAAATTTCAGTGAGATGTATGACCTACCAGAAACCTAGGTACTTTGCTAAGATGTATTTCTTCAACTCTGCCTTCAGTACTGAAAGCACAGATAATAGCAGACATCAATAACAATATTTTTTTAAAGTTATATATAATGTATGAAGGTATAAATGCATTATATAGCTATATTTGAAAAGTGAACTGCATATATTCATATTTATTTCCATCTATAAAGATTTCTCCCTGGGAGGAGAAGAGAGAAAAAAGAAAGATCAACATGTGACAGATGCACATCAGGGAAGTGGGTTGTCACACTGCAGGGAGGTGTTAAGATATCACAACAATGGGCATGCTATACAAACCTGAGCAGAATAAAATACACTGTTTGGAAAATTGAGCAGACGTAGAAATCGTTAACTGACTTAGTGAGAAATGGTGCTGAGGTGAACTGCAGTTTTTAAATAATATGCAATCTGGAGTAGTCTCTGTAAAACAGGTGTTGGAGTTTCAAGTTGAACTTTTTACGTTTGTCCCTAAAGGCAGATCTTTTTCTTTGTGAGGGTATAGGCTTGAGGGGAATCACCTGTACCACAGCGGTATCCTTTGCTTTTAGAAATGGAACTGCAATCTGCTGCCCGTGCTGCTCTGAACTGACCTTTGAGTCTGCTCTTGCAATCCAGTATCTGTTTTCTGAGCCTAAGCTTTAAGTCACAGGCTTTGCAGCAGTCTCCCCAGAGAGCTTTGAGGCAGTTCATCAAAGCAGGTGGAAGGAAGAGTATGTTGTAATAGATCTTTCATTCTTGCATATGAGTAACAAGGAGGAAAAAAAGCATGCTGTCTGTGGACATAATTTTTCTTTAGAAACCAACCATACCAGGACTACAAATATAAGCAATGTATTACAGGTGCTACATACAGCCTTAAGTATTCTTCTCTGGTGCCAAAGTGTGTGTAGTGGTGTGATTTTGTTACAGACAGAGGGAAGTGCTGTCTTTTATTTTTGTGACAGCTCAGATACTGTGTTAAACAAATTACTCCCAGGACATCTCAAATGTTTTTACTGTCTGAGCAGCTCAATCCAAATCATTAGTTTGTGTTCAACTTCATAGGTAAGTTCATAAGCTTTTTAGAGTACCCCATGATCGTGGTTTAACTGGTGTCTCAGAATTTATGCTTCTGTTTTGCCTGCTCAGCATTAGTATTGCTCATTCACTAGTCAAGCACTTATTTCCTAAAGCGGCCCCTTCCCCTTCTCAGTACCCACACTCCATTCCCCCTCAAAGCTTCATGTTCCTGGTAGCTCTTGCATGTCCTGAAGGATGTGTACCTCTACCTGGGATAAATTACTCCTCACTGGGCCTATTCCAGCAGTATTCAAGAACTTCCAGACACTGTTCAGAAATGAGTTTGAAGTTGAAGCTGGCAGCTCTGCTGTCCAGGAGATTGAGTTGCTGTCATTTTGCATCTGACTTGCATCAGATCAGAGTTTAGGATTTGCGTGATTTGTTCTTCAGATTAATGTCAATCTGTTTTAAATTAAAACACCCTGGGGGAAATTCTTTGCTATGATCAATGAACTGTCTGGCTGCAGTCAACCAACATTACAACAGACATGAATTTGGCCTCCTGGTTCATTGCCTCATCCCCTACAACATCACTTTCCTTATGTGGTTCAGACATCAAGTCTTTGATCCTATAAGTTGTTGACTGTCTTCCACTGAAATCAGTGAGAATGGAGGGTGCTTCAGTGTTCAACACCTTGTTGGTTTGGGCACAAGAAATGGACTACATGTCTGCTCTACCTGAAATATAATTATGGTGTATCTATGAGCGGGAAATCTGCTTTGCACCTGTTTTATCACAGGAACAAAAGGCGCAGGAAGTATTTGGAAAATGAGGAACACACCTGTGTGTGAGTGTATAACAAAGCATCTTTATATATAATCATTTGCTGTAAGTCATTTCAGACTTGACAAGCTGTTTTTCAACTTCATGTCACCACTGCCTGATGCATCTAATTAGTCCTGTTCTCCAGCTGACAAATATCAGCCGCTCTTCCTAAAACATGGTTTCTCCCTTAAGTACATCCCTCTGGCAAAGTTAAATATTAATTATCCTTTTTTTAATTTTGTGATTATTTGTGGGTGCTAATGTCACTACACAGTGAATGGGTAAGTCAATACCACAAAATATTGAAAGTTGTTTCTGAACCTCTGCAGCAGTTGAGATGTACAAAGCCATGCTAGAAATGAATGTGGCAGTTGTGGCTGGTCCGTGCCGACAGCCGTACACGTCAGTGGTGAGACTCAGAGCCCTGTGGTTTGGTGGATGGGGGCAATGGGTTGGGATGTGGGAAATGTCCCTTCTCTTCCCAGCTCAGACACTGGTCTGTTTTATAACTGCACAAATCATTTCCCCTTCTGCTCTGCGTATTGAAATTGGAAGGCACAGAACAGCACAGATACTGGGGTGCCCAGATACCTCCGCAGGTCTGAGTTGTGTGGAGTTGTACTTTTGCTGAGCGTTTGGGTGGTGCTGGTCTGCTGGAGCTTTTTGGGGACCTGCTGTCCTCCCACCCGTTGTGCCAATGATTGTGGGAGGCAGTGGTGAGCTCTGCTCTTTACTCTCTGTCGTGCTTTGCCCTACAGCTTCGTTAATTCCCTCTTCGCTAGGCTGCTGCCACCCCTCAGACAGAAGAGCGCAGTCCTTCACTGAGGAGATGTGCATCCTCCTCATTGCCACATCAGTAGGTGGCTATTTCACATGGATGTTGTTTCTGTTGGTCTGCTTTCTCTCCAGCTGACCACAGCCAGTGTCTGTGCCTTCCTTTTGAAGCCAGCCTTCTTTGTATGCTGGCCCTCAGGAAGATCCGTATCCCATGCCTTGTGAAACGGGCTCCAAACCAGACACTGAGCAGGGAGATACATTGTAATCGTGTTTCCTGAGACCAGTTATACCAGCTGTACCCACCCTATGACATCCTTAGCTGTTCCCACAAAAATGAAGTTGCCCATCTTGTCCACTTTGCTGCCACACTGACATGAAGGCTGATGCAGTCATTTTCTTTCTTCCTGGAGGAGACTTTGTATTTGTTCTGTCCAGCTGGATTTGCAGCTGGACTCGTTTGCTGACCCAATGCAGGGGCTGATGTAGCTGTGCAAGCCCTTCTCCTTTGTGCCTTTCAAAGCATTGTGGGCAACTTTGAAGCTGTTCCCTTCCTCAGGTGGCATTTCAGGGTATGCAGGCTCACTTTTATCTCAACGTCATTTGCTCACTGCAGCTCAATCCATCCGGCTCTCCGTGTGGAGCAGAAACATGCTGAAATACAGGAGGATCTCTTGTAGCTGTTCCCTGCCTTATTCCAGTTTCTCACCTTGCCATTGACCTGACTTTCTGACCTAGCTTCTTTGTGAATGTTTTCTAGCATGACTAGCATTTTCTTACCCACATCACACAGCCCAGCATGTCTGCAGCCCGGTGTGCTAGACTTGTCTTGCCTCC
Source organism: Haliaeetus leucocephalus (assembly GCF_000737465.1). NCBI lineage: Eukaryota > Metazoa > Chordata > Aves > Accipitriformes > Accipitridae > Haliaeetus > Haliaeetus leucocephalus. The sequence continues at coordinate 6,596,499 of NW_010972653.1, forward strand.
CTTTGCGTAGCCAGTGAAGTAGTTGGAGTTCAATTGATTCACTGAGCCAGACCATAGGACTGAAATAGCAACTGACACTTGTTAGAGCTTGGGCTAACATTTTTGCAATGTGTAGATGCAAACTAAACTTGGTCCTACAGCAGTATGTTTTAGAAGGCTGGAGTGTTTGTGGATATTTTCATTGTAAAGATAAAAATGAATAACATCTGTTTGCACTGTGAGTGCCCTGCTTAGGAAATGGAGTGCAAATAACTATGCCTGCATACCTGCCACATATTTAGGTCGTGGTTTTATTACATGAAAATTTGCATGTCTCTTGTGTGTTTAAGTGTCTAAAAAGAGTGACACCTGACAGAGGTTTTGAAAAATGCTGGGTTTTTGTGTGTTAGATACCTGCTAAAGATCCAACTCCTGACCAAAAGAAACTGAGGTTGGTAGAATCAATGTGAACATGAAAGCTCCCAAACTGGCAGTCATGGAGGATATCCAATCATTATAATTATTTCCAAGTAATTTAGCATATCTCTAATTATAATATGAGGTCATCTTGATGCAAAATAATGTCTAATTAGACACAATCCCTTTTCAGATACTCGTAGTAGATTCCAGAGAAAAACCTTTTGGCTCCTCTCATTGGGAGCTTTTAATTCTTAATTTACAATTTTTTTTGTAATTAATTTTTTGAGCAAACAGGGCAAATCAATCTATTTGAATTAATTAGCATTTCTTCCTTGGTTTCCTAGTCTCCCTCCCTGTTAGTCCTCTTTTTCTTCCCCTTATTTGAATATTACTCTAATTTATTCATGTTTGTTTGCAAACAGTGCATAATGATTTCAAGCCATAGGCAGGCAAGAGACTGAAGCACAGGAAAGGTAGCAGTGCTGGGGAGGAAGCAGGGTCTGCAGAAAGGTTGTGTTGGTCACCTTCATTTAGTTACAAACACCTTTTTGCGTCAGGACTCTTAAGGGCAGCAGCAGAGTTAAGCAGGATTGTGGGGCTGAGGTGGGACAGTGTAGCAGAGCGGTGGAGGGAACCACTGCAACCATGGAGAGAAAAAATCATAGAGTTATAGAATCATTTAGGTTGGAAAAGACCTTTAAGATCGAGTCGAACTGTTAACCTAGCACTGCCAAGTCCACCACTGAATGATGTTCCTAAGCACCGCATCTACACATCTTTTAAATACCTCTGGGGATGGTGACTCCACCACTTCCCTGGGCAGCCTGTTCCAATGTTTGACAACCCTTTTGGTGAAGAAATTTTTCCTAATATCCAATCTAAACCTCTCCTGGTGCCACTTGAGGCTGTTTCCTCTTGTCCTATCACTTGTTGCTTGGGAGAAGAGACCGACCCCCATCTCGCTACAACCTCCTTTCAGGTAGTCGTAGAGAGCGATAAGGTCTCCCCTCAGCCTCTTTTTCTCCAGGCTAAACAACCCCAGTTCCCTCAGCTGCTCCTCATAAGACTTGTGCTCCAGGCCCCTCACCAACTTGGTTGCCCTTCTCTGGACATGCTCCAGCAACTCATTGTCTTTCCTGTAGTGAGGGGCCCCAAATCAAATACAGTATTTGAGGTGCGGCCTCACCAGTGCTGAGTACAGGGAGATGATCACTTCCCTAGTCCTGCTGGCCACGCTATTTCTGATACAAGCCAGGATGCCGTTGGCCTTCTTGGCCACCTGGGCACACTGCCGGCTCATATCCAACCAGCTGTTGACCAATACCCCCAGGTCCTTTTCTGCCAGGCAGCTTTCCAGCCACTCTTCCTCAAGCCTGTAGTGCTGCATTGGGTTGTTGTGACCCAAGTGCGGGACCCAGCACTGAGCCTGGTTGAACCTCATACAACTGGCCTCAGCCCATCGATCCAGCCCGTCCAGATCCCTCTGTAGAGCCTTCTACCCTCCAGCAGATCAACACTCCAGCCCAACTTGGTGCTGTCTGCAAACTTACTGAGGCGGCACTTGATCTCCTCATCCAGATCACTGATAAAGATATTAAATAGAACTGGCCCCAATACTGAGCCCTGGGGAACACCACTTGTGACCGGCTGCCAGCTGGGTTTAACTCCATTCACTACCGCTCTTTGGGCTTGGCCATCCAGCCAGTTTTTTACCCGGTGAAGAGTACTCATGTCCAAGCCATGAGCAGCCAGTTTCTCCAGGAGAATGCTGTGGGAAATGGTGTCAAAGGCTTCACTAAAGTCCAGGTAGACAACACCCACAGCCTTTCCCTCATCCACTAAGTGGGTCACCTTGTCATAGAAGGACATCAGGTTAGTCAAGCAGGACCTGCCTTTCATGAACCCACGCTGACTGGGCCTGATCACCTGGTTGTCCTGTACATGCTGTGTGATGGCACTCAAGATGATCTGCTTCGTAGCCTTCCCCAGCACTGAGGTCAGACTGACAGGCCCATAGTTCCCTGGATCTTCCATCTGGCCCTTCTTGTAGATGGGCATCACATTTGGTAACTTCCAGTCAACTGGGACCTCCCAGGTTAGCCAGTACTGCTGATAAATGGTTGAAAGTGGCTTGGTGAGCACTTGATAAGCACCCAGACAGGAAAACTGACTGATCTGCATTTGCTAAAAAACATTATAAGCTGAATATTGTTTCACTTTGATACTTTATAAGAAAGTCCCTATGAGATCAGATTTGCAAAGAAAGAACACCTGGGCAGCATTCACAGAAACATATCTCATCTTTATTTGTGTTTGTACAGCCACTTGCTTTTTCCAGTGTTTATACATATCTATTCATTTACCTTATGCAGATGTACCGTATGCTCCGTAGCAGGCAGATTTCTGCTCTAGTGCATGCTTGCCCTTTCTCCCCTTGGAGCTGTGAATCTCTCTAGCTGTGAGAGGCAGTGCTGTCCAGTGGTTTGAGGTGTAGGCTAGATGCCAGCAACTCCTGATGTTTTCTTGTCCTTGTTCCTTTCCTAACTTGTTTTGTATTTTCTATGTCTGTCAAGCAGTGGAAACTTTTGTCAGGACAGTGGTGTCACTGTGTCATGCAAAAGTGACAAGAAAGCCATGTTTTTCACATGGTCTGTGATGTGAGACACTTTGATTTTTTTTGGAATGCTCAAAAGCAAGGAACCCTAAGTTAGCAGGTGATTTTGACTTCTTGTTTTCCTCATCTGTAAAAGACGCATAACAATGCTTATATACCTAACTCCCTTGGATATTGCAAAGATTAATTCATGTTTGTAATGCACTTTGAAAATAGAAATTGCTAAGTAGCATTAACTCAATCAGAAATTGTTTTTCTGTTAAACAGGATTTTTATCTTTCCTATAACTTGCCTCTGCTGATCTCAGCTTGTACTTAATGTATTTGGAATTAAATCCAATAGGAGAAGCTTAGATTCAGGGACAGAATGACCATGGGAGAGGAGGAGGGTTTTGTAAGATAGTAGATTGCTGCTTAGAGATGCAATCTACAATCTCAGTTTGAGGGCCAGATCAAGGTGAAATAGTGCTCTGGCCTAATAGATGCATTCATCTAATTTTCTGGTCAATTAAAAATCAGCCCAGACAATGCATGAAGACTGGGGAGATTAAATAGAATCTACGGAAATATCTCAGGGAACAAAAGGATACAAAGAAACTGAGTCTGCTATGTTGGAGCAGTGGGGGCAGTCCTAGTAAGAGGCAGTGCCCGTTCTTGGAAGTTCTCTGTGCTGAATGAATTGTGGTATTCAAGATTACTTCTATGCTAGTAAATAAAATAGGCCAGGGAACTGTTCTCTGGCCACAAGGCCAGCTAGAGTGTCATGGCTTTTGACCATAAATTCTCTTCCTTTCCCAGCCCAACAAGGTGGCCCATCCAAACTGAGTATTGGGCATGGTCCCTGGCTGTTGCTGAAAAGTGTCCAGGCATTGTTTAAGAGAGGGCTCGTTGCCATGGGACAAGTCCGTGCCAAGGACTGCACTGACAGTTGAGCAGCGGGGTGATGCTGTGCCAGTAGTTGGGCCCATGCCCTGGCCCTCTTTGGTTGCCTGGTGCAGATAACCCATATGTCTCTGACTCTCGGCCGCATCCTACTGTTCCTTCAGCCCTTCCTTGAATTCTTGGCTTGAATTCTTGTTTTATTTGTTTGTCTCAGAACAGCATTGCCAGGATCTGAGCTGCCTTCTGGAGCGGGTCAGATGACCCAGCCTATCACTGGCTGCTTAATGAGCAGGGGGAGACACGCAGTCCTTTGGCACGGTGGGAAGCGCAGGGCTGTATGCTTGGCTGGACAGTGCGTGAAGAGTAAAAGGGTCAGTGCCCTGCCTCAACAGACTAGTGCATGTACGGACCACAATGCGGATGCATTCGCAGGGCAATTCTCTGAGCTGTCATTTCCCAGTCATAGCTAAGCTCGTAGGCTCTAATAACTTTGAAGCAAGGAAGTGGGTCTCAGCTAATAGAAGTTTGGTAATGCTATAGCTTTGGAAAGTGGGATGGAAAATGATTATGGCACCTAAATAACTTATTCTAGAAGAACTAATTTCTTCTAATTTGCAAAGCTAGAGAGTGTCATGTAGATCATTTGTAGGTTTCTGTGTGTAGTGACACATACAAGTGTATTTATTTGACAAAACACTGGGAAAATGGGATGATGATCTGAAATTAGAGGCTGACTCAGATGACTGGAATTTGATTTGTCAGCAGGTGAAATTAGTAGCAATGAATAGAAGACATAAAATGACTTTATCAAATTTCCTGCACAGATCTTGTTTTAAAGAAGAAAGAATGTACAGCACATAAAAACAACTCAAAATATTATAATAAATGTAAAATGGTAGTCACTTTTAGCATCTGGCAGAAAGAAATGGGAAAAAAACCCCAAACCCCATTGCTTTCTAGAAAAATGCAGATTGTGTCATTCATGTTTAAGCTCTCCCAGTTCCCATGAAGTATCGGGGAAGACCTGAGTGTACAACCTTCATGTCCTCTGAGCAAGAAAAGCTTTTTAGTACTGTAAATTATTAGGTCACATGCGTAAATGAGGCACACACTTAACTGATCTCCTGAACTGGGCTGCCTTTTGCTACAGAAGCCAAAGGCAAGTTTTACGTTATCCCAAACCAACCTTCAAATAACAACACCTGTTGTATGGCAACTTTTGTTTTTCATTAGGAGAAAGGTGTTCTCCTTGATGAAAGAAAAAGGAACTTTTCAGTCTTGCAAGGACCTCAGAAAAGTTCTCCTCAGAAAGGAGAAATTGCAAGATGAGGCCAAAACATTTAAAAGGCTTTGACAAATTCTCTTTCAAGCTTTGGGGGACTTTCATAGACTCTTTCTTTTCTGCCTGTGACAATATAAATTGTTCTGTGATCCATATTGACAATAGCAACTGAGAGACAGATCATCAGAAGTCTAGCAGAAATCTAGCAATTTTTAATTGCTTGTCATCTTTAATTGAGATAGAATAATTTTAAGGGGACAAATAAGAGCCTGAGAAATTTGTTAAATGCAAACCGAGCTGGAATGAGTATGATGTCTCCTACTGGGACAACTAAAATGCAAAAGCTGATCTAGAAGCTAGGAACAAGGGTTGGGCTACGGAAAAATAGAAACCAGCATTCCTTGGCCAGGGAAGCAGATGTAATCATGAAATGATTGTAGACCGGAGAAGCAATATTTCTCTGCAAGTATATGCCCTCTAATTCACCTGAAAGATTCTTATCTGTTTTGCCTCCTAAAGTGTGCACATATATCTAGATTATTCATACAGATTATATTGCTTCCTTTCATGCTTCAAAACCTATGTTTTGCTATTGTAAGGAGGCTTTTCAGTTGTGGTTGCAAGTTGCTGTGGACACTGTCCCAAAGTAGACTTGCTGGCTGGATCCAGACTGGAGTTCAGGCATGGAGATGGGTGCGATTGTTGTACTGGAGACACAGACCCAAGCTGAGGATAATCAGTGGCAGACCTCCGTGATGGGGACCATTTAGTTTATCTCATTGGGGCTCTATGTGACACCCTTGCAGCACTGGCTGAAGCCTTTCTGCTGCATTGTGTATGGGAAGAAGAAGGGGAAGGTGCCATGAACCTGTGAACTATGCAATGCCCTAGGTCCAAGGCTTAACAATGCCCCTCCCTGTCTGGCCCACCCCTAGTGTGAGAAGTGTTTCCAATTCCCTCATACCTGAAATTTTCATGGCCTGGTTTGTACTCTGCTTTGTACAGCAGAAAACCAGCCTGCAAACCAGCCTGTGCTCCTTGAAAGGTGATTTTTTGAATCTATCCCATAGTGCTGGCTCTACCACCCTGCTGAAGCCAAAGGTTGAGAAGGAAGGAAGGCACCAGGAATCTGGCTGGCTTTAACTCTCCTTAAAACTGCTGGTTGAATGCTCCTTAATCAGAGCCTGTAAGATGTTGAAGCTAGTGGTCCAGTGAGTACACAGGAAATCTCTGATGATTACAGAACCAAGGTTAAGGCACACAGAGTGAAATTCTGAGGAGCTCTTTGGGCCTGATGATGTGAGTAGGTAGCAAAACAGGGATGTTCCAGAGACCCACTCTGCTTCCCTCACAGGGCAAACAGGTAAGTAAGGAAAGAGCTGGAGAGGGAAAAGGCACATAGGTCCCTTTCATCCTGCTCTGTCTTTTTTCCCTTTTGGACATACCTTGAGGGGAAAGGGACTACTCTTTCTCCTCAAGAAATGTATACTGTTGATGGACCTTGCTTAGGATGAGCAAAGACAGGAATGGTTTCTTCCGTCCAAAGGCTATGAGCAGTCTTGTTGTTTTAAGAACAATTTTATTAAATAAAGTGATGGAACAATAGGCCTTTGATACAAACAGCTTAGACCCTCATCCTGCTGTAGTGGCTTCACTATGACAGTACTGTGTGTGATACAGTCTGAGCTTCATATGGTTGCCAACCTTTTCCCTCTATTTTTTATGTTTTTAAATCCCTTTCAAGTGTGCATGTGAAGATTCAAAAAAATATTAATACAAATGACATTAAAAGATGTTTCTGGTGCTCCTATTTACACTGTTCTTGGCAGAGGGCTAGGGAGTTCAGCTAGAGCTGCCCAGGCTTGCCAAAGCCAGCTGAGCAGCAGATTCCCCCTCCTCTTCCTTCCACCAACAAGAAGGGAAAGAAAGTCTGTTGAGCCCTAGATAAACTTTGAAAATGTTAACAGAAAGAAATGGAAAACAGTCTAGAAGCCAGATGTGGGGAGAGAGTGGAAAAGATCTGGGTAGTCATGAAATGGTAGAGGAGAAGGTATTTATCATGGGATGGTAGGAAGGGCTGCAGAGGGGATTAAAAACAGGCAAGTGAACATTACTGGAGGCTGATGATATTACAAGGGAAATAGCTGCTTGCTGCTGGCTGTGTAGGAGGCTTGTCAGACTTGGGGAAGTAAAAGCATAGTGCTTACATCAACAGGATTTTATTTTTTTTTTTTTAATGGCATCTGGTCCTGTGTTGCATTTGGGCATGATATTTAGTGACCTACCTACATGTGACACATTTGCTGTAGGCAGTGTTGGTTGCTGCAGCTGGCAGGGACAGGAAAGCTTGCAGAGGGGAGCTCTGTAGCATGGGGGCCCAGTACTGTCCAAGTCCCGAACAGGTCCAAGCTGGGTACATCAGCCCCAGCACTAGAGGTGTCCCACTGGTGATTTAAGCCATGTGAGTTTCAATGTTCCAGCTTGAACTTTGGCCCTTGGGAGCCACTGCACTGAAAAGAAAATGTGTATTTGATTATGAGTGAAAAGGAGTGCCTGAGCCGTCTTCAGCAATTTGAAAAAAAGGATCTGGTTTGGCCTTTTTGTTGCACAGAAAAGTGGGGCACAGGAAGGGAGGAAGAGAGAATCCCTGCCCTCTCCAGCTCCGCAGTAGCAACCCGGGTGCAATCTGGAATTGCTGTGCCCACACAAATGCCACAACCTGAGCCTGGGCTTGGCCACATTCAGTGTTGGCCAACTGCTGATTTTTTCTCTGCGTAAAGAGCCCTGTGTGGCCATGAGGCATTTCACAAGTGAGGGGAGAGACCTGAGTTATGGCTTGCTGGCTCAGAGGCAGTGTGGGAGAGCGGAGTGGAACTGGGCTGCAATTTAACTGGCATCTAGCAAAGCCCCATCTGTGATGAAGCACAGCTATGGCTCCTTGGTTCTCTGCTGCATCCCCGGCGTGGGCTGGGTCAGCTCTTGCACACCATGGTAGACCCCTAGCTGCCAAAGGAGAGTAGCCAGAATGAGGTGCGAGGCAAGCAGCGCCCTTCTAAAGCCCATCCGAAACCATGGGAGGCTACACTGACTGCACAAGCTGTGGAGGTCAGACCCATCTCTGGGCAGTCCCCAGAAGGGAGTGGGTGAGCCCCAGTCCCTCAGTACTGCAAGAGCTAAGCAGGAGCTACATTCAATCTCTACTACTCATTAATGCCTTCTGCTCCTTATCCAAAGCTGTGGGGTTTTCAGGCTGCAAGGAGCAGCCGGTTTTGTAGAGCTTTTACTGTAGCATTTCATCAGGCTGTGACCTGTATTTGGGATTGCTCAGATCCTTTCTCCACCACTACAGTTCTTTGGCACTTGAGTGTTGTTTTCTTGGTAGTGATGCTCTGCTCTTTTCTTTGGATCCCAGCTGGCATTCGCTTGATGTGGACAGAGCACAGGAAGTTCTCCAAGTCCATCTCAGAACATCAGATGCCCTTAAAGGTTTGAAAGGGCTTATCAGTCAGTGACTTTGCAAGAGCATTTCAGATGCACTGCAGAATTAATAGGTCAGGTAAACAACGAGCGGATCTTTTTTACTGTTGTGGGTCACAGACTGCCTTCTGTTTCATTGGGTCTTTTTTGCATGAAGTTTTATTCAACTTGGGAGTTTTATTGCATGAAAAGGGATTGGACTGGGTAAACCAGCAGTCTTTCCTGAGGACCTAGCATGGTGTGATAATCACACAGTATTTTAGGCAACAGAGAGAATAGGAGCAATTGTATCCAATACCTGAGTTATTGGAACATGCCTGCCTGTTCATGTGAGCCAGGAGAGAAAGAATGTTTTTCCTTTCTGAAGAGGGAAAATTGGAGGGAAGCTGTGCCAGAACCTTTCCAGGTTTAGAGAAGTGGAGGAAACACCTGCTACGCCATCAGCATTCTTGTTAACAGTGACTGCATGAGTGACAGAATCTGTCCCTTCCGGAGATGATTCAGACTCAGAAGACTCTTGGTAGTGATGACACGAATGCCTGGTAGCTCCTGAAAGCAGAACTAATGAGCAATGCCACTCACTTAGCGTATGGTTTGACAACAGATGCACATGTTGGTAATTAAGTATTTGGCTGCATTACATTATTTTATTTTTGGATTTCTCAAACACACACCCATCGCAATCTCTAGACACATTTGCATGATTTAAAAGCATTAGACTTATATCATAACAAAGGTAGAAAAATCAGCATAGGGAAACTAAACCCCACTTTTCTGAAGGGCTCAGTAGCACATAAGCCTTCCTGTGCACCCCAAACCTAGGAAACATAGGCTCTGTATCACAAAAATATACACAGGGAATAATCCCAGGGACTCCTTCCATGTTGAGCGGAGCTGTGTCTGTGGTTTCAGACCAAACCAGTACACAAGTCTTGGACCAGGGTTTTCTTCTACTGTATGATCACATCCATCACTGCTTGTGACCCAGCAAAGGCTTGAAATGGCTTTGAACTTCCTGAACTTCATAAATACCTGAATGCAATTACACCTTGCAGCGCTAGAGAGCAGATTCAAATACTTCATCTTAGAAGAGATCTTCTGGAATGTTTTATTCTGTCCTTGCATGCCAGCAGTTAATGTACGTCAACATGTTAATGCTGACTTCAGCTACAAGCTGCAAAATATGTACATAATGGTGCTTGCTGGGGCATCTTGATCCCAAATTTTATACCTTTTCTAACTCAGTCCAGATACTTCTTAAAACTTTCCGTTGGAGCCCATGCAGCTTTGCTGTATGTACTGGAGGAACAGTTGCCCTAAAAATTATGGAATCGCTTCTCAGCTGACTCTACCCAGGTTTCTGTGGTGGGTTGTTGAGGAAGAATTAGGGTGCATCATAAGGGCGTGATGGAGAAGCATACAATGATTTAGTCCAGGAATAGTGCATGGCATTATGGTTTTCCCTGGACATTATCTTGCAAGATAATAGTTCCCTTTTGCATCAAAGTTAGGACCTGGGCCAACTATGTTGAACTTGAGTTTGTTTTGACATTCTGAAAGCAGCAGAACTAGTGAGAAGACATGTTCTCTATCCTGATGTTAGTAATGGTACACAGCAGAGGTCCAAGATCTACCAGAATATCCCTGTAAAACCACCTGTGAAGTTGCTCAATATTTTGAATGTCTGGAGTCTTGTCTAGAGATTCTCAACCTTGTTTCACATTTCAGAGAAATTCCAAGAATTTGTCACCACTGCCTTTCAAAAGTATAATTGTTCACAGACTGTGCCATCTTTCCATGAAAAGATAAAGTACAATCTCCTTGTTTTGCTCTCTATATTTGTAAGCATGGTTCTAGAGCTAAAATTGCAAGGTGCTGGTGCAAAGACGCTATTTTGATGACTGAGAGGTGTCTCTGTCTATCTTTCTGTGTTCCTTTTCACTGGCTGGAAAGTCTGCCTGTGTACACCAGAAAATGACTACAGCTTAGACTGAAGTAGAGGTTAGCTATGCTTAATGAAGAAAGAATTTAAGTCAGCGCTGACACTGAGAAGAACATTTAGAATCTTGAAGGAGAAAGACAGAAATGAGAATACTAAGAAGAAAGATGTGACCAGGCAGCTCCACCTATAAACTGTAACCCTCCAGGGCAATCTCAGGTTTCTGCTATGTACTAGCATACAAAACAGATTACATCCTAACCTAGACTGCAGGCATGAGAGTATTGGAAATCTGTTGCAGGTGTTTGATGGTAAACAGTGTTTATAGCCGCCAGGATGGAAACATTTATGTGTGTGAGTGAGTGCAAGTGGAGGGCAGGCCTCAAACTTTCACCCCATTACCCTCACATTTTGGTTTTGCTTTGCTGAGAACTAGATGCCCTGTGATTTCAGCCTGCTAGTGAATTTAAGAAAGCACTGGCGATCTCACTTGAGTATGTCCTGTGTTAAAATTTGAAATGCTAGAATCACCTGAGAAGTAGTGGGCTAATTTATCACAGTAACAAAAATATACAATGGAGACTGAATGGAAGAGGATGAGTTCTGACAGGCATGCCTTTACTTTTTCAAGCAAGTATTTTTTGCTTGGGTGGGTGGTGCATTAGTTATATATACAACTTATGCTTTTAGCTACAGCAAAATGTGAGAAGACATAATAATAGCTCTTCACGTTGAGGCTTCCTCTTTTTTTCTTTTTCAGTTCAGTTAGTTTGAGACTTTAGATTATTCTCTTTCTGAGAACTGGGGGAAGAACTCTTCAGTGTGAGTGGTGACTGGGCTGCCCTTAGCCTATGATGAAAATAGCAGCAAATTTGGTAGGGAGTTGAGCCAGAAGGTTGGACTTCCAGTGCAAGGCTCCTGATTACTGCCTCGTAGTAGTTCCCAGTCAGTCAGGAAGATAAAGAAAACAAACCTATCCATCCAAAATACAAGGCACATTCACCTGTGGTGACTTAGTGTGTGTAAAGGGCTAAATATGCTCTTTCATAGAAAAAAAAAAGAAAGTAGTATAGCCGAAAGGGCAACATGTTTACTAAATTTTTGCTCCACAGGGAGTGGTTGGCAATTGCCCAGCATGAAACTGTAGCACGAGCAGGACTAATGAACCTGTTGGTGTCCCCAGTCAGGGCTATGTGCAGGCTGGGGTGGGCAGGGAGGTGACAAGAGGTGTTTACCACAGCCCCAACACACCCACTGCCAGTGCGTTTTGTGGGTGGGGTGGATGTTAAGGAGAGGAAAGTTAATGAGCTTGTTCAAGCAATCTCATGCAGCAAACCAGTAAGGAAACATCCTGCCTCCTTGGGGTAAAACATTCCCCTTTGGTTTCCCTTTTGGAAAATGCAGTTCTTAACTCCCACTTGTGCCACTCAGGAGTAAAAAATACAAGAATGTAAAATGGCTGGTCCAGCTCTGTCTTTTGGCAATGCTCAACCAGATGCCTAGGGAAGGGTATACAGGGCAAATGCAGGAATAAATTTCCTTCCTTCCTAAGCCACAGAAGTCCGTGGCTAGTACTGCAATGGATGTCTGTCTTGTGAATTTGTGTAACTGCATCTTGAGACCATGTACTTATTCACAATATGCTTTGGCAAGCAGCTCCTCAATTTAACTACCAGTTCTACTGAGAAGTACCTTGCCTCATTTTGGCTCTGTCTCCTGATTTCTATTTTGTGTCCCTCATTCTCAGTGAGCATTTCTTATTCACCTTTTCTATGTCACTTTTTTGCAGGAATCATACCCCTTAATTTTCCATTCCAGGAAATGAAACATCTGAACCCCCATCATGTGTGCACCTTTGCGTGTTCAATGGAGGCTGTGATATGGGGCTGCAGCGGGTCTTTCCAGCAGGGATTTCTTCAGTATAGGCTTCCTTGGCTGCAGAGCAGCCATATAGGCACTTGTCTTCCTCAGCTCCAAGGGGAATGGACAGCTGAGGTGTGTCTGATCTCAGGGAGCAGTGACGAAGTCATCCTTGTTTGCTTAATGCACACGAATGTGGTGCAGGGATGAGGGAGCACAGAGTGGAAACCATGCATCCTGCTCACTTCAGAACGTTCAACAGGTCTGTAAAATCATCCTATTAATAAAAATACACCTTTTCTAAATTCTGGGAAGGTACAAGCACTTTAAAATCTTAGGACAGTTTAACCCCAACACAACATAACATAAAAAGTCTTAAAGTTGAGTAAGGTAGAACTGATTAGAGTTCAGGACTGGGGTCTGCAAAGCTTCATTCATGCATTGAGTCCCACCTCCTGTGAGCTGCCCCTGGAGCTCCATGGGGGGCTGGGCAGGTTGAGGGGAGGACACAATCAGGGATTTCCACAGCACACAGGCACATTTGAAAACTAGAATACCCAACTTTCCTTTTTTCCCTTCAATTGGGCAGATGCTTTAAAAAGCGGGCATTTCTTCTTTAATTTGTAGCTATTAATTCATTTATAAACTACATGTGCTTCATGAGTGATTATGCTAATGTATTTAAGACTATTTAAACCCTTGCACTGATTAGCCTAACCATTCTTTTTAACTACATCGTACAAAGATGTTATCTTAAAAATATGTCTAACAAAACTCCATAATCACAAATATGCTACTTTATTGAATGCAACTATTAGCTTTACTGAATTCAGCCACTTGCACTTTGATTTTTAATATTCTGTTTTACTTTGTATTCATGTATACTATATGGTGGGACTAGGCTGGTGGAACGCATTTAATGGCAAAAATAACCAGTTAAATTTATATTTCATCCTGTCTCCAGGCAAAAGAATTTGTGGGGTCACACTCAGCTCATGCGTGCAGAGGAGCAAGCGGGCTGTAACCCCTCTGAGGCAGGTGGGATGTATTGGCTCTCTGTTGTGAATTAGCACAACATGGCCCTGGCCCTAGATTCTGTTCTGAGGTCTGCCAGGTGCTACAGGGCTACAGGCAAATCACTCAGCCCAGCGGGTCTGGTTTTCCCCATCTGTATGGGGTAATGAGGCTTAGCTACCTTCGAGTTTTACTGATGAGAAGTGCTATCTGAGTCATAGGCCTTGTTATTAAAGGTATCTGAAGTGATGATTTCTTTGGGCAGCTTCATGGTGAAGGTGGCTGAGGCCATTCTGGGCAGCTTCCCCTGAGGCTGCTGTGGTGTCAGTGTCATCATCTAGTGTCATTTCTTGATGTAACAATCCAGGGATTATAAAGAGAAATGAGGATCTGTGCTCCCTCTGTACTGCTCTGAAAGCAGCAAGGGTGTTTTGAGTGATCCACCTGATACAAAAAATTTGTTGCCAGCTTGCAGAAGGTCTTCTGCCAGCAGGGTCCCAGGATGTGACTCTGCTGGAGGGACAGAGCTCCTGCCTTTCAATTTGGAGGAGCAAACCCATTCTGCCATCTCTGAGGCAAAATGACAGAGCTCTTTGACATTTTTGTTGGTACATCTTTTAAAAATCTGTCTTAAGATGAATTTAAATTAAGAAGGTTTTTGGTTGAGTGTTGCTACGTGACCCCAGCACACCATGAAGTCAGGAGGGCTGTTCTTTTGGGAGGTGGCTGCAGGGCAGAGCGGCCTGATCCCTGCCTGGCCCACCAGCATCCCAGCCACATCAGTTACGGGGCAAGGCCATGTGTCCCCCCAGCCCTGGAGGAAGCTGAGGAGGATGAGCGTGGTAACAAGCATGGGCAATTCTAAGCCCTTCCACCCTGGCCATTTATTTAGGCCTGTTCTTCCTCTGTGTGCTGAGTGCTCTCGGCAGCAGACATTAGAAACAGTTAACTGAGCTCTGAGCTTTGTGTGAAATAACTGCGAAGCTCAGAGTAAAACACATTTATCTCAACTCATCTGAAAATTACCCTCATCAACAGCATTGTTTATGCCTGATAGATAGCATGAGCACCAATTACAGTTGTCTTTTCCTGAGGTGCCATCCAGGGTAGGCGTGCAGGGTGGAGATACGGAGGGAGGGAAGGGGCTCTGCGACCTGGGGGTTGTGGCAGCAGCTCCCCAAGGAGCCAAGCCTGGGATCCTGTGCCAGCTCACCTTGGCATCCTCTATCCTCCTTCTCTTTGCAGCAGTCTCAGGATTATGTCACAGTTGGTTTTTGGTTTTTTTTGAGATCTAGTGCTGATGGTACTGTGTGGAGCAAAACCACAGAGGCATTGCCTGTCCCAAGATGGCCACTCTGAGGCACAGCCACTCGGACAGGATACAGAGAGAAGGTTGGCTTGTGTTGTGGTCCTTGTTTCCCTTTGGTATCAGAGTTATGTTCACAAACAGAGGTCATCTGCCCTCCCATCCTCTTCTTCAGGGGAAAGCTGTGTATTGGGGGATTGGCAGAAGATACAAAAGAGAAGGAAATGTGGGAAGATAGCGGCTGGCCTGATCATGGCGGGTGGGATGAGAGAAATACAATAATACACACACAAAAAAGAGGCAGAAATGAACCAAGGGGAGAAGTGAGGATCTTGAAGCGGTGATAGACAATGACATTTTGATATTTACATCTTCTGTGCCTGACAGGCAGTAATTCGTTTCTGGGAGGCTCTTTGTACACTGTGCTCTGCTTGGCTACACATGCAGGAAATGGATCTAATCTTGTCCTAAAAATTCACAACTTGCATTGACTACTTTAAGAACTCCAATGAGGAAAAGAGAGCAAATGCATCCCAGGATCCATCAGTGGCATAAAACTATAAGCTCTGCATAGTAGTGTCAGATAGTACAAGTGGAAAATAAAAAAAGTCTGAGATAGACATCTGTGTATCTAACACTATAAAACTACTTTCAAAAAAGTGCCATGGAAGGAACACATGGTAGAAGCTATGCTACTTTGCTAAAATGTGGTATTTAGACACTAGTTTGCCCAAAGGGGCAACTGCTTATACACATGCGGCCCCGTCAAGCAGAACTCCTGCACCCGCCCGTTGGGAATAGTGACACCTGTGCACACGGGTGCTGACTTTTGCATACACAGAAGCTGCTTTTAGGGTGCATGAGTGCAAGCACTCCTCCCTGAACATCTGCAGGTGTGGCTGCATGCAAAGAGATAAAGGGAAGTTGAAAGGAGGCAATAATATGTGCCCTTCATGGTAAAAAGTCAGGAGTCACACATCAAAATACCATAAGATTCCATGTTTCCAGGCTTTTGTCTGCAACCAGGAAGGCCAGAGTTTCAAGGACAGCAGGTAGTAACCTCCAGGAAAGAGGACTGTGAGCCCAGCAAAGCGTGGGAGCTGACAACCCTGAAACTTTACCCACAGATGTCTCAAAACAGCTGCAACTGAACTGCCCACAGCACAGATTCAGTGTCACTCTCTGTGTCACTGTTGAAGTGTAAGCCAGGAGACCCTCTTGCTGTCCTTGTAAGAATGGAGAGTGAAGCAAAGAGCTGCACAGCTTGTGGCGACTCAACTCCCACAAGAATGGCAGCATCAATGCAGAGATGTTGCACGTCAGCATGGCTTCCGTTGTATGCATGTGTGCAAAGCGCAGGCTAAAAATGTGTGCGTGTGGGTTCTGCTTTGAGATAAGCCATGTCAAGGTCAAGCTAGATGAGTAAGGGTTAAACACCCATCTCACTGCAACATGGGTAACAGTTGCATTTTAGTACTTAGGTATTTAGTGTCATAAGAGAGTGTTTTTTTTCTTAAGTGGAGAGATTTATAGAAGGTATGTTGGATCTTGGGACAGATGATAGAGCAAACTGAAACCAGCTAAACCATGAGCACAAAACCATGCTGCTTTTTCTTCCATGCCACTAATTGGAGGAGTTAAAAATCTTACCTACTTTCTTTATTAAAAAAATAATACCAGATTTGCACTTGCATGGATTTCCCTGAAAAATTTTCATAGTCCTGAGACCCACACAGTATTGCAGGGAAACTTACTACTGAAAAGCAAATAGAGACATCTAAAAAAGAACGATGAGTAAGAAGAGGACCTAGTCTGTGATTTAATTGGAATCAATGGGAATTGTGCCATTTACCTTTGGTGGCAGCAGAATCAAAGCTGAAACACCGGCTGTAGTTTATTTTAGATTGCTGCCTGTCTGAGTTTAGATTTCAGATATCTCCACAGGGTTCTTTTTCTTTTAACTATCTACAATTTATGGCAGCAATGTATATTCTAAATATTTTCCTCTACCAGAGAATCAGCTGACCCTGTAAGGTCTGTGGGCGAGACAAGCCCTTTGTCTTTTTTTCCAAGAGAGAGGTCTGCAAGGTGTGAGTCTAAAGGGGGTGGGTATTGCACTGCAGGAGGATGTGCTTCAGGACCAGGCCTGCAAAACTGCGTGAATGCGAGGATGAGAGGTTCGGACAAGTTGTGTTACTCAGCACTTGTCAGGTAGAGATATGGGGAGCAGAATCCAGCTAAGTGGGCTGGAGACGGAGCAGCCTGCAGGGTGAAAGTTTCAGCAGGTCGTTGGCTGAGGACTGAGCTCTAGGGGTGAGGAACCAGTGGGGAAGATGGGGTGGAAGAGCCTGATGTTGCCAAATAAATCCGTAATCTCTTGGAAAGTGCTGCACTGTTGTGAAACAGAGCACAAAGGGAAATATCCTCATGTAGGGGAGAAGGAAAAAATAAGGCCTGAAGTCAAAGAAAGAGGCTTGCAGAAGGCAACAGGGAAATGGTGTCCATCTTGGATAGATGTAACAGTCTGTGTAATATTAACACTTATATTTGAGTAGCAGTACTCTTCTTGCTGGTAAATGTGTATGATTATCTTTGGATGATGAATGAAAAATAGAAGTCACTTAGTCTTTGAGAAAACAAAGTAGTTCCTGAGAAGTCAGCATCTTCCGCAGCTCCTATCTGCTCTTTAATATGGGTTAGTGGGAAGGGACAGGCAGAGATCTCTGCGGGGGGTTTAGGCAACCAGACAGAGGGGAGAAACTAGTGGTGAGCCCTTGAGACACCATGTGATCTGAACAATAGATACCTTTGATGTTGGAAGGAGAGGAAAAGTTTTACAAAACAAAATCCAAGAAAAAAGTCATGAATGTTGGGTAAAGGGAAATGTCTAAGGGGCCAGGGCACAAAAGCATCAGCATCCTTGTGGAGGCATATATGGAAGCTATGAGCACGTGTTGTGCTTTGTAACAGCCTAGCCAGGAATCACTAAAAAAATCACTAAGAAAAAGAGGTGAGGTGCATCTTAGAGAAAAAGTTGTGGTTTGCAGAACTTCAAAGTTTCCTGGAGCACTCCTGCTGTGGGTCATTTTACCTGACAGGTTTACTGAGGCCAAGCATCATGGCTGTGTTTTCTCCCTATCCCTTTTTATCTGGTCAGAGGAGAAAAATACTGGACATGAAACAGGCACTCAGCTCTGCTCTAGTCCTCTCAATGGCTAGGATCAAGCCATTGATCAAGCCATCCTAGTTCAAAGGAATAATGAAAACCCTCACACTCTTCCACTTATAAACTGTCTCCCACCAACGTGTGTTACTGAAGATACCTAGAGCAGATGCTATCTGATGTTACAATAGAAAGCAATTGATAGGCAATTCTCTCTGCTAGAGCAACCAGAGCTGAAGAGGTAATATATCCTGTAAGTGAGGACAAATGATGACTGAGATGTTTCTATCCCAATGAATTGTACAACACATACTCTGCTGTCCTTGGGTCTGATTCTGCATTTCTTGAATATTCTAATATGCAAATAATGTTGAGAGGAGTTTTGGGCATGTGGGGAATGTAGCTAAGGCTCGACATGTAGAAGGTGTTAGCAAATTATTGTCTGAAGCACAAAGGCCACGTGGACCTGTGTCTACAAAGGTTCCACTGGCAGTAACCAAATGAGGTTTTGTTGAGTTGCTCTGAGTAGGAAGGACGTGTTTGCTTTGCTAAAAGAAACTAGAATTTATGGATGTCGTGGTTTAAGCCCAGCTGGCAACAAAGCACCACGAAGCCGCTTGCTCACTCCTCCCTCACTGGTGGGATGGGGAGGAGAAAATATAAAGAAAAGCTCATGGGTTGAGACAAAGACAGAGAAGGATTGCTCACCACTTATGGTCATGGGCAAAAACCAGGCTCAACTTGGGGAAAAAACAAAATCAATTTAATTTACTACTAATCAAATCAAAACAGGATAATGGGAAGTAAACCCAAATCTTAAAAACACCTTCCCCCACCCTCCCTCCTTCCCGGCTCATCTTCACTCCTGAGTTTCTCCATGTCCTCCCGCCCAGTGGCTCAGGGGGATGGGGAATGGCGGTTGGGGTCGGTTCCTCACACGTTGTCTCTGCCGTTCCTTCCTCCGCAGGGGGAGGACTCCTCACTCTTTCCACCGTGGGGTCCCTCCCATGGGAGACAGTCCTTCATGAACTTGTCTGGCGTTGGTCCTTCCCATGGGCTTCAGTTCCTCATGAACTGCTCCAGCGTGGGTCCTTTCTGCAGGCTGCAGTCCTTCAGACACAGAGTGCTCCAGCATAGGCCTTCCCATGGAGTAACGGCTGTCTTCAGGCATAGCCACCTGCTCCGGTGTGGGGTTCTCCCCAGGCTGCAGGTGGATATCTGCTCCCCCGTGGACCTCCCTGGGCTGCAGGGGGACAGCCTGCCTCACCGTGGTCTTCCCCACGGGCTGCAGGGGAATCTCTTCTCCGGCGCCTGGAGCACCTCCTCTCCCTCATTCTTCACTGACCTGGGGGTCTGCACAGGAGTTTCTCTCACATTCCAATCTCCTCTCCTGCTGCAGGTTCCCCTTCTTAAATCTGTTCTCCTAGAGGTGCTACCGCCATCGCTGATGGGCTCGGCCTGGGCCAGCGGCGGGTCCATCTTGGAGCCGAGGAAGCTTCTGGCAGCTTCTCACAGGAGCCGGCCCTGCAGCCCCTTCCCCACTACCAAAACCCCGCCACACAAACCCAAAACAATGGAGCTGAATGCTAATGAGACCATTTGAAACTAAAATAAGCGTAGTCTATTTCTGTCAATTGATTTGAATAATATCATACTGAAGTTAATAAAACCTCAAACAAAACCCCAAACAAACTAAAGCAAAACACATTGTATCAATTTTTAATTTGTTAACATTATTTGAATGTTATGTGTTTTCTGCATCTCTCTGAGCCACAAATAACTAGATGGGATCCATCCCCCAGGTATCTGTACTAGGTTCTCCTTCCTCGTTTCAATGTGATTACATCGTGTTGAAAATGCTTTGGGCGAATGCATGCATTCAGATACTCTTACCGAAACCTCTAAGAAACAAGAAAAATTAGTAGTATAGGGGACCAATGTATTTAGATTATCTGTTGTTCAGCTTAAAAATTCAGTTTCTCTTTAACAGGTTTTCTCTGCATGGTTTCATGACGGATAATTTTTGGAGGAAAGTTGCACAGGAGGGGAAAGGGTTCAGGAGCAAGACAGGTCTCCATGAAGTTAAATTTATCTATTCAGTGTGAACCCAGAGCCCAACAGTCGATCATGACATATGTATCAGCCCAGAGGTAAACACAAAGGAGTTTATTAATGTGGGTGGCATGATTAGCATGAAATAGAAATAGTACTTAGCATTTATAAAGTATTATTATTATGATTAAATTAAACAATTTTAATATAATGGTTCAAAGAGACAACATCCTTTTTAAAGGTAGGAAACTGAGGCTTATTAAGGCTTAATGACACACACAGGGTCACACCGTGAGTTTGAGGGATAAGCAGCTGAATTAGAAGACCTGACTTCCATTATAATGCTCTACATTAGATGACAATCCACAACAGAAAGAATGAATGGAAATAAAAAAAGGCAGATGGAGAATGAAAGGAAATGTGCATAAGTGTTTGAAATAAATATATGCAGTGGACAAGAATGAGACTGGTAATTGAAACCTTTGCTGACTTTTAAAGAGAATTAGATGTATTTGCTTGCAGTGCATTTGGAATAACAGGCTACTGAAAGGGATGATGGGGCCTGTGAGAGAAAGTGAAAGCATTTACTGAGGATGTTGCTAAAAGCTATATTTTTGCCTCCATTTTCAGGAAGGACTAAGAGGACAGATGGCAGAAATTTCCCAAGGGAGAAAAGAGAATTACTAGAGAAGATCAGAATCGGACCTGCACAGGTGATCATGAAATCGAAATGCCTGAAAACTCAATTTCTCAAGGCCGATATAACCCATGCCTAGGTAACCAGCTTCTCTGAATTCTGAGGCAAATGGGACAACATGAGAAAACTGGGAGGTGCTAGAAGACTGGTAAGACTGTAGTGTCAGTGATGACCTGGAGAGAATCAGAGTACATCAGAGTATTATCAGCTGGGTGGTTTCTATTTTTTGTGTGTTTCTGCACCACTCTCATTGCTGGAGTATCACACCACCTTCAGTGACATCACCCACATGGCCTTAGCGCTCTCAGCCTCTCCTCCTCAGAGAACAAGTGTGTCTTGGGGGGCCTTGTTTCAGTAGCATTTTTTTGTTATTATTAGTGTGTGTATTGTAGAATATTTGTGGCAACAGGATGGGCTGAGAAATGTGTCTTGTGCCTGAAGTGGAAGGTTGTAGGTTAGGGAGGACACTGCATTTCACAGTATTGGTTGCTCCTGGAAGAGGTCTGGTTGGATTGGAAATTACTGGAGATCTAGGAAAATAAGGACAGGAGTTCCTCCTCCCTTGCCATAGCTGTTGACCTTACCTCCAGCTGATTTGTGCCCGCCTTCTCTCTGCTTTAGGGATAAAGACCCTTTTCAGATGACCATTAGACTCCAGCTGTACAGAGGAATGCAGTTCTGTTCCAGTTCCAGTCTAACAACCAGATTTTGTGAGATGTCTTGTTCCTAATGCCATGGGAACTGAAGGGGAATGCAGTGAGATGGCTTAAATACTGTGATTTGATTATTCATAGTTAGCATGTTTGCATGAGAAATAATATGTCTACCAAAGAGAATCTGTTTGGTTTTGACTTCTCTGAGGAAATGCAAAGAATTTCAGTGGATTGACATTGTGATTAGAGTTTAACTTATGGACCTTCTGGATATTATAAATGTAACACAGGCTGATCAAGCCTATTCAGTGCTGAAGAGCAGGTTCCTACTTCCAGACCAGTGTCCAGAGTGTTATCATCAGAACTGGGCCTTTCTCTCTCTTCTTAGTGGATGTCACAGAAACTTGCCAAGGGAGGTGTGAGCTCTAGGAGATGCTCAAAAAGTGCTTCATTTCCCATGCTGTTGGTAATGACTCTTCCTCTTATGTCAAATTCTTTTGTCTGGTCACAACTGAGCTGATGATGGGCTGGACAGTCATCTTGCTGGATGCTGGTTGGGCTGCTCTGGAAGAATTAATGTCCAGAGTAAGAACAATTTTTTGACAACTAAGAAAAAGCCAGAGAAAATTTTGAGCTGGAACAAACAGATTACTAGTGCTGACCACTGAACTGTGTCAGAGACACTTAGGTACTCCTGGATTTCATATAGCCTTACTTCTACCTTTCAGAATTTGTATTTTCCTTTACCAAAGAGCATTTTTTCTGGAATTAAGAAACTGCTTGGAACATCTGTTGTCCCTTACTCTTATGTCATTACTAAGCCTAACTTATAAATATTGAGGGTGCAGCGTGCAGCATGTTACCCTCATCTAAAAGGTGCAAGTAATGATGCAAAAAGTCACTTGCCCTGCAAGTATGCCTTGTGTTGCCCGCAATAAATATCTGTCTCAGGGAAAGAATAGATGGGGAAGAGGTCATGCGTGGCTTATGTTGATTGAAGCTATGTTTGTGCCCAGTACAGTAAAGATACTGTTCAGTACTTATCTTCCTTGTGAAAATATTACTGTTGCAATAGTACCAACATATCTATGTGTGTCAATCATCTCTCATGCAAGCACCAGCTGGGGAAGTTCATTCTGCCCCATCACATATGCAAGTGGTGCCTCTTACCTTTGTTGCAAATCATCCTCCTCTATTCTGCATGAGTGTCAGCTGTCCCTGTGATCACACTGCTGACACTTCTAACTTGATCTGTCTGCATTCCATTGAGGTACCTCACCAGGCAGTGCTTCTGGATGAAGCTTTGCCCAAAGGCACTCCCATGCTCGAGGTTAGGTAAGGACATCAGGCCCAGCCACCAGCTGTGTGTGATACATAAGGTTCACAAGCCTAGGAATAGTCCTTGCAAGTTTTGCCATGCACTTGAGAAGCTCAGCTCCTTCCTGCCTCTGCGTTGCTCACAGTGGTTGGTGGTTTAGTGTCGCCGTTCACGCGGGCCTTCCCCGTCCCCTTCCCAGCAGTGCTGGGGAGGAGAGTTTGTGCTCACACAGCGTCTAAGTCCAGATCAGAGGTGCAGCTTGCTTGAGTAGGATGCAGGTGGTGGGAGTGGGAGTGTGCAATTGCTCGCAGTTGTGCTGGGTGACAGCTAACCAAGACGGCTTCCTCCTCCCACGCACAGGGCCCAGCTGAGAAGTGCTGTGAACGCAGTGCCGCTTGGATTGCTTCTCTGTTCTTGCTTGCTGTTGAGATGTGCAGCGGGCTCTCGGTCGGAGCGGGTGGGATGAGGTCATATCCTCTGTACCACGTCAGAACGGGAGTGATGAGAATCTCCCATCTCAGTGCATGAGGAGTCAGCTTCCAGTGAGGTTTGGTGGCACTGGCAGTTCCCGGTGTGTTGTCATCCTCTGAAGAGCAAGTTCCCTCTGTTCAGACTTACTTCTTACACTGAATGATGACCAAAGTTACATGTTGGTCTACACCAGCAGCAAATTTCTCCCTGGCGTTTTCATCCTTCAGTTGTTTAAGCCATACTCTTATGAATGATCAGTGTGAAGTGGGCTCTGAAGAAGAAAGTTAATTCTGTCTCAGTTCAATGTTAGGTATTCTGTATACTTTAAATCAGCTGTATATAAAATGGTCACCCTCTTTCTCACCCGATGGCAGGACTTTTGTTTCTCCTTGATTAGATATGGTGTCTGGCTTAATGTGGGCTGAGGCTTGTTGAGTAGATCTGGTTATTGTATTTACTTGTGCAGTAATTGAGATTGATACCCACTGAAATCTCAGCAAGAGTTGAATAAAATTTAATTCTATTGCAGTCAGAGGTGCTGCTTGGTATGGTGCCCAGCAGTGGTCCATCACTGGGACTCCTTAGTTCACTGGTAATAAAAATAATAAGTAATAAAGCCACAGTTGATAATAGTTTAGTGAGAGCGTGTTGTTTGAATTGGGGTTTACAAAAGATCATCACCACATCTCTTGCCTACCTTTTCAAGGAAATCTTAAAGACCTTTTTTTTTTTTTCTCTCTTAAGTCTATGTTCTTTTTACACCTGGGATTCTGTGTACATTGTATATTATAAACATCAAGCATGCAACTGTTTCTGAGCTGCAAACTTCTGCTATGGATAGAGTACCAGTAGGGAAAATAAATAGGAACTAAATTTACATTCTTTTTTTTTTTTTCCTTTTTTTCTTTTTTTTTTTTCTTTTTTTTTTTTTTGGGGAAGCAATTTACATGTTATGCTTTTGGATCCTAAAGCAAAAGGAAATGTGCTTGACACTAAAATTGGCTTCGTGGCTCCAGTTTTCTCAGCTCTGCACCACCTGCCTCTAATCAAACTGTCCAATTACAGGAAACAATTGTTTTCTTGCTTTCTGTTAAGTGGAGAAATTCATCCACTAAAGGACTTTTTACCAAGTGTTGCTTTTAACAAAACCACTTTCACAGTTTGTTTGAAAAAAATGTATTGATGTTTATGTCCAGCTTGCATGTTAGAATTCAAACATATGGTCAATAAGATCCACACAAAGTAATTCACAAAATAGTAATATTTATCTTAACTGATTGTAGGGTTTGGAAATCTCTATTGTATTGGAAGCAGCTCAGTGGACATTAAGAGAGTTTCACTATTGTTGTGGTAAGCTGAGAATCAGGCCCTGACCTATAATTATCACATACATGAAGAGCACTGATAATACAGAAGGGAAATTGGTCTCCCTAGATATGCTTCCTCAATGTGAGACAATGACTTCAGGCTGTTTCTGAGCTGCAAATCTCCCAGGTGAAGTCTTGCTGGAGTAGAATAAAGTAGAATAAAAAGCAGAGTAAGAGGATCCAGCTTTGGTTAACAATGCTTTCCTTGCAAAACTAGATCTCAAACCAATTTATAGCCTTAACACAGTCAGTCCTACAGAAACACATGGGTGAGATCTGTCGTGGTTTAACCCCAGCCAGCAACTAAGCACCACGCAGCCGCTCACTCACTCCCCCCCCATCCAGTGGGATGGGGGAGAAAATCAGGAAAAGAAGTAAAACTCCTGGGTTGAGATAAGAACGATTTAATAGAACAGAAAAGAAGAGACTAATAATGATAATGATAACACTAATAAAATGACAACAGTAGTAATAAAAGGATTGAAATGTACAAATGATGCACAGGGCAACCGCTCACCACCCGCCGACCGACACCCAGCCAGTCCCCAAGCGGCGAAAAACCCTGCCCCCCCCACTTCCCAGTTCCTAAACTAGATGGGACGTCCCATGGTATGGAATACACTGTTGGCCAGTCTGGGTCAGGTGCCCTGGCTGGGCATGAGAAGCTGAAAAATCCTTGACTGTAGTCTAAACACTACTGAGCAACAACTGAAAACATCAGTGTTATCAACATTCTTCACATACTGAACTCAAAACATAGCACTGTACCAGCTACTAGGAAGACAGCTAACTACATCCCAGCTGAAACCAGGACAGATCACATAGAGAAAGTGAATGCACAACTTGTCCTCTCTCATTTTAACAACAATGTTTATGTGTCTTCACCTAACAGCTGCTTTCTATCTGCAAAGAAACAGATTGATAAGGAAAATATTAACAACATCCTCTATAATTTAGGAGCTTACCAATTATACTAAAGGTATTTGATCGCCTCACAGACTTTGTATGATATAAAATAGAGTAAGTAAGAGTGTAATGATCCTAGTTAAGAGGCCTGTATAAAAAGACATTTAAAACACTGTAAAATTTTCAGAAGCATAAGGCAGTTATTGGAAACTACTGAGTAGAGGAAACACGAGGAGCTCCTATTCACTGCCTCATAACATGAGAAGGTGGGGGGTATTCTATGAAATTGACAGTCGATAAATGCAAAACAGATAAATGAATAACTCGTAGGCATTAAATAGTAAGCCATCAGCATGTGGAAATAATTTCCATAGGAAATCTATATTAAACTGCAGCACAATTGGCAGCATTGCTACAGCCATGTTGAGAGGGGTGATGTACTGAAAACTAGGTTTTGTTTCCAAAATGTGTTTAATATGTGTCTGCGTACTCACATACAACTTGCAGCAATGCTAACTGGATCAATACACTGTGATTTCCTCTGTTAGTTGAATCAATGAGGAGATGTTTGGTATACACTAGAAAAAGCTTTCAAAATTGGATACAATGCACTATATGAGAGTTTCTCTTTGTCCTCATAACTGTACTTGTCTATGCCTTTTTTTTTTTCTCCCACATTTTCCAATTTTTCTGCCTTTTAAATCAAGATCAAGAAGGGAACAATGCTGGAGATTTCTATGTTGGCTGGCTTATACTGTTTAGCAACTTTTTGTTTGTGTGCTGAAGTGGGGGTTGGGGAATATATCACTTTATTCCTGTTATTTCCAAGATTGCTTTAGTCACACTTGAACGGTTAATCTTGCTGCATTTATATGGATAGCGCAGTGGTATATAAGATAAGAATAAAAATTCAGTAACTATAGAACAAATCTCCATTGCTTTTAAAAGAGAATAAAAGAGAAGAGTAACCTAACACAAAGCAAATGTTGCTTGCAGTGCAGTAAAACCCAGACAAAATCTGAAATGGTCCATAAAAAGGGAGCCAGCATGTTTACCAATTGTTATTCCTATGGCATGGGTGATTGTTTCATTTTATTGTGTAACCTGTTATTTATTACAGTGCCCATCAACATAGTAATATCCATTCTTCCTATGATGGGTGCAAATATATTTTATATATGTTAGCCAAACAGCGTGAACAAATACAGCCTGACTTCCCTGGAGCTCTTAGCTCCAGACACCTGAGAAGCCAAGCTAATACCCTGAATGTCAAGAGCTCAGGTCTAGAGGAAAGTAGGTACGAAGAGATGCAGTTCTCAGCACTCTTAACATTGCAGTTGGTGCCTATGTCTGTTTTTAAAAGGAGATAAAAGGTTTGGTCCTAAATCTTGGGTAATGCAGAGAAGAGAATTTGGAGAGCAAAGGAGGTTCAGAGCAGTGGAGAGTGTTGCCTAAAGGTTCTTTGTATGGGTGAAAAGGAACATAGGTACATATGGTCCATATGTTCCAGTTATATAGGTCTGTATGGAGTTTTTAGAGTTATAAGAAACTGGAGTGGTGGATATGAAGGTACTGGGGGAAGAGTAAGGTTAGCAGGTTGCAATGCAAGGATGAGGGGTATGGGTATAGAAGATGTTCCCACATCGACACTGGAAATTCTGGGAATTGGCAGAAAAAAAGTATCATACAGGGAGAATTCCATCATTATAAAACCTTGACCCTTGTTATAAATTGACCCTATTTTTCCTGCTGAAGCAGGGAAAGGTTGTCCTCTGATTTCCAAGTTTCCTTTCCCATATTCCACTTGAATGGTCATCCACTGTTGGTGTCTTGCTTTCCAGTTTGAAACATGGTCATCCTTCCAGGTGTGTGCGTACACACATCTGCATGCACAGAGGGTTACTCCCAGCCCGGCCCTGCCTCCAGTGACCTGACCTGACAATCTTTGTGTGTTTGAGTGCATGGTCAAGATCAGGGGACAAAAAAGAAATGGTATGCTTAAAGAAAGAAAGAAGGAAGGATAAAAGCAGAATTTCAAAGCATTAGAGATTCTGCAGGTCCTATAGTGACACTTCCTACCTGGAAATACGTGCTGCAAATCCTCTGTTCCTGATGGTGGTGCAGCCTTTCCCTGGTGCGTGGTGGGCAGTGGGCAGGGGGCAATGTGAGACCTGAGACAGAGAGCAGCAAAAGCCTCAGCCTGCTGTGAGGACTCCCTGAGGGGGAAGGAAGTCTCTGGACATCAGAAAAAGCTTTTCTCTAGAATGTCTGCTATTTCCAGTTGTTTCAGGTCCTGGTGCATAAACCTTCCAGTGTGCTATGCTGGAAGGATCTAAATCACACAGGTCTACCTGTGGAGGAGGAATATACTCATTATTATGGCTTCACACCCTGTAGCTCACTATGGGATTATCCCTGGGCAATGAAATTTTTATATGAAAGAAAGAGGCACACATGAATCGCCCAGATACCATCTTTGCTTCCTGCCGTTCACGCCCCATCTTACTGCATTTTTCCCACATTTGTCACTAACCAGAATCCTGTTTTGGTGTGGGGCTTGTAACTCATTTAGCCCTATAGGAATAAAAGCCCTGAGTTTAAATATGCATGCCTAACTTTCCCTTTCAGAAAAAAATGGTGAAAAAAAAGACTTTTAACATATATGTGTCACATTACTTAGTTATGTAGCAATGTCCAGTATCCTGCAAGAACTGACCCAGGGTCCAGCAAGTCCAACAGCCAGCAGGTGCCCCCAGATGGCTTCCAAAGAAGATGCAAGAAACATGACCTTCAATGGCAGTGCAGAACATGGGCTGAAGTATCACTGTGTTAGCAAAGATTGGCCATGTGATTTTAATCAGGTAATTGCCATGCTACCATAGAAACTGATGACCCTCCTTTTGAACTAAAAGCAAGAACTATTGGTCAGCCATCCCTGTGGTAATTCCCTTGTGGATCAGAATGGCATTTGGTTTTGTATTTAACTGTATTGGTCAAAACTGTAATGAACAAATTTAGCCTTTTTATTCTGGTCACAGTGCAAGTATTTTCTAGAAAGAGACATAGCCTGCAAGATTATGATACTGGTCACGTGGCTTTTTGAGTGGGTAGCTGAAACATTTTAAGTAACCAAAAATAATAGTAGGGAACATACGATAGCTTTTTGTTATGATTTCTATTTCATAGGACAGTCTTTAGCTAGTTATTCATGCTGAAATTCATTACTTTCAGGACTCACAAATATATTTTATGACTATCTAACAGCTTGTCTGCATATTGGAACACAACCTCACAAATAGCAGCACAGAAGTATTCGCAAAATTAATTTAATTAGTATTCTACCAGCTCTGGAGCTTAACTACTGTGAATAGGTGTTGCACAGGCTGTATAGTTTAATGGTTCCTGGGGTATTTTAACTCAGTACTCCACAACCTAGTTTTTCAGCCTCTATGCTTGTGGAAAGAGGGTCACAAAATCTTTCAGTCTGCCCAGCTGTAAAATGGTCTGCATATATTTAGGTAGCTTAACTAAAATTGGTAGCATGCATTGAAATATTTGGATGAAAGCTGCTTTACAGTGTAAGCACAAAGTCTTATTATTAGAAACATTATTACATTATCAGCAGTGTGGCTTACAATGAAAAACCATGAACTTCTGGCTTTAGGAGCTGGGGTTTTTTTGTTTTAACATAAGTATTCAAGAAATCTAAAATAGGCAAAATAAGGACATAGATGTAAAACAAATAACAGTGATGTTAACTTTATTAAAAAGCTTCTTTGTGGTATCAGGCAGGAAGTGAAACTGCTTTCAAACTGCAAATATTTCTCAATCATTTCATGCACCAGCAATCTTTGTAATAGGTTTTCTGTTGGTTTTTGCAAAATGTTCAGATGAGCCGATAAAAGTTCAGACACAAGGGGAGAGGCAGTCATTTTTCTTGGATTTCACTAGCCGTATGTTTCATTCTGTGATTCAAAGTGACCTTACAGTCCGTCTCAAAGAACAGATGTGCACACTGAAAGTTTGAGCCCTAACTATTTTTATAGGGTCATTCCTTTTTATAAACCAGCAGAGCTATATGCTCCCAGCCAGCTAACCTGCCTTGGGTGTTGACTCATGCTTGGTGACAGAGTTCAATCACAGATAGCTGAAGTAGAAACGGCTCCCAGCTATCTTCCCCACCCTCTGCTGGGGATGCTGCCTTGCCACAGGGCTGGCTGAATGTGATGTGTGCCTGCACCCCAGCCAAGGGAGCTTATAGCCTGCTGTACTCATGTGAGCTCCTGCTGATTTCAGGCTGTAAACCCTGCTGACTCAAGAGGGGATACTTGTTCTGCTAAACTGTCCCTGGAATGGTAGCTTCCAACTGAGGGACAGAGGCGACAGCTGGCAACGGTAAATGCTTCATCCATCCCAGTTAAATCTGCCAGCAAATGTGAATCAACACTTTTAGGTTTTGTGCTACTTGGAACTACTTTTCTGGCTCTAAGTATCATGTTATGTTGATCCCAGAGGGTCAAGTACAAAAGTATTGAGCACTTAGAGACACTAAATGCCCTTACTCCGTGAATTAATTGGGGCTTGAGAGCACTTGGCAATAGGACTGCTCAAAAACCCTTCCATTAGAACTGTTGTTTGACAGAAAAATAGTTTTTTCATTTAAAATGGAAAGATAGAAAACTGAAACTTCAGCTAGCATATTCACTGCTGCACCTGGGTCAGACTCGGAAAGCGCAAGGACTAAGTGTTAATTAGATATCTCTTGACTCAGTAATTCTTGCTAAAAATGCTGCATGTGGGGCATCTAGAAGAGCAGCAGGTGTTGTGGTAGATTTTACTTGTCTAACCTTTTAGTTTCTAGACACCACCACCCCAGTCTCTGCATTTATTCAACGAGCAAAGCTTTATTCTTGCTGTACAGAAATGGAAAGAAAAAGGTAGAAAAAGCACATGCAATTCAAAATTTCCAAGGTAATTCTATTTTACAGTGTTCAAAAGTGATCTAGTCTGAACATATATTGGGTTACATTTCAGTCAAATGTTTGTCTAAATTTTGACAAACTGAACTCTTGGTAAATTGAGAGAAAATTAAGATTTTGAAAACCTTTGCAGACCTTTTCTGAGGATGAAAACACCTTAATTTTTTGTAAGAAAATATATGTTAACAATGTCTACCAGGTCTAGACACTGGCCTGGGATATGGGAGACCTGGATTCAATTCTCTGTTCATTGTATGGTTTTCAACATATCACTTAGTTTTCTGGTGCCTCACTTCAGCATCTGTAAAACAAACAGGGGTGTTGTGTTTACCTTGCAGAGGTGTTGTAGAGATCAGTACATTGAAGAGTGTACTCAATTACCGTGGTTGTATAGGACAGTGAAAATCTGAAGGCTGTACAAATGTTGTTCCCTGGACTCTTATTCTTGACATTTTGCTTTGTCAAATAGGGAAAAATCACAAAGTTCTCTAAAATCGTAGCAATCTGCTATTCCTGCTCTGTTTGCATGTTCCAAAACCTATAAAGTTTTATTAGAATCTTTGCAGTGACTTCATATACTTTGTGTTTGACTTTAATGACCTTAGGACCTGTATGGACCAATGTATTTATTGTTGTGTGCTGAATGTCCTCACATTTCAGAGGCTGATCTCAAGACTGCTGAGAGCTTGTCAAAGTCTGCATTCATTAGATACTATGCGCTTGTTTGATATCCACAAATTTCACAAGCATGACGCTAACAGGAAGAAAAGCATTTAAGACCTAAAAAGGATTGCTCCATTTGCTCCACTTGCTCCTCAAAACTTTTAGATAGGTAACAATAGTAAGGTAAAGCCTACCGATATCAAGCTGCCTTACAGGAGGGCAAATGGACCCCTCAGTATCACAGGTGATATCACTTATAGGACAAGACAACTAAAAGGAGGGGATAGAGCCTCTCCAAGCCTTGCAGGGAGTTGGTGGCTGCAGGCTGTGCTCTGGATGTTCCAGGAGCCTTGATTCAGTAGCATTAGTGCACTGGTTGCACAGCATTTGTGAATGCTGTAGAAATGTTGTTTATAAACAAGTGTCAGACAACAGAAGAAGTACTTGCTGAGCTCTCTAGTCACACACACTGCAGAGCGAGAGGCACCGATGATGATGAGAAGCTGAATGATTTCTAACACAATTTAGAGGAGATGGAAGGGGATGGTGTAGTTTGCACCTGAATGAGTTAATCTGCTCCAAATGGTTCAGTTCTTAAATCTGTGTTTGGTGGAGCAGGTTGGGAGTTTTAAGATCATAGGATCATTCAGGTTAGAAGGGACCTTAGAAGGTTTCTTGTCAAAACTTCTACTCAAACTGGGGTCAGCTAAAAGATCAGACCAGGTTGCCCAGACAGGGCTTTGTCCAGTCAGGTATTGCAAACCCCCAAGAATAGAGATTGCACAACTTCTTTGGGCAACCTGTTCCCCTGCTTGATTTCTACTGCTTTTATTGTGAAAAAGTATTTTTCCTCAGATCCAGTTTGAGCCCTTCTTACAATTTATGCTCATTGCCTGCCCACTATGTACCACTGTGAAGAACCTGCCTCCATCTCCTTGATAACCTCCTCATAAGCACTGGAGGGGGCTGCTGTTACTCACCCCAAAGCCAACTCTTCTCCAGGCTGAACAAGCCCACCTCCCTCAGCCTCTGCTCATTGGGCAAGTGCTCCAGCCCTGGTGGCCTTCTGCTGAACTCACTCTGGTTTCTTGATATGCTGTTTCTCTGTCATACAGATTTACAGGAAGAAACTAATTCCTTCAAAAAAAAAATTTCCATGGGAAATTTCAGTTCTCCCTGTAGAAAACTGTTGCCAGTTCAAAATGTGTTCCGTGCAGTCAGCCGATGGGCTGCAGGACTTCTGGCCTCACTGGCTCTGAAGCGTTGCAGCTGCAGTTGGGGCAGATTGTCAGCTGGCATTGCCAAGGGTCTCACTCAGTTCCAGGACTGCTAAAACATTACTCTGGAGTTTCCAAAATGAGGTACTGTGTAATTTCAGGGAGGAGAATTTCCAAAACTGCAACATTTTCTTCTCTGAACTGACTTCTCCTTCAGTTCCCCTTTTTCCTCCCCCACCCCTGCCCTGAAGTAATCTTCTTCAGAATTGACTTAGCGTAAGGCACAGGCTGAACCTACAAATCCTTTTATTTTAATTTACCTAGAGGATTGTGAGAAATGGGCAGGAGACCCTGTCATTAATAAGGTGTTTGTTTAACAGAACAAAACTATTTCCCTCTTTACTGTAGACTTCAGATTCTGAACAATTATTAACTTGTAGCCTTTCCTCTTCCTTCCTTCCTTTTCTCCTTATAGCTGGACCTAAGGTTTTGCATTTCTCTCTTATCTGCTGCTTTCAACATGTTAATAGTGAATTTTTGTGGGATTGCGGAGGCAGAAAGTAGAGGATGTTCCAGAGGGGATGTTAAAGTAACAGTAATATATACTTTTTAAAATTAATAATTGTTCCATTATAGATATAATCCTAATTTTTCACATGCAGGCAAACTCAGAGTGTCCTAGGCATGCTTGAGAAGGGGCTGTGTTGCTAGTCCTGGTGCACCATCTGAATCAGCTTCCTTTTCTTGTCTCACCCTTCCTGCTCTATCACCAGGCCAACAGCCATGTGGACTTGGGGGGTGACTGTCTTAGGTAGGTGACGTCATCAGAAAAGCCATACATTTCTGCCTGGTATGGCTTTGTATTAAGAAAAGGAGGCAAAAGGGCCAGTAAATTTCATTCATCCGCAGAAGCTGCCTCACAGCATGAGGTTGAGCTGGTGGACTTCCGTGCCATGGGAGGCTGTAAACATGAATGCCGTGCTGGATTGAAAAGGGCCTAGAAAATGTTATAAACAGTTGTAACATTTGAAGTAATAAGACAGGCTTAATTAAATCTCATATTTCAGGACATTGGCTAGTCTCTGTAGGGATCAGGTAGGATTTTCCCTTATCCATATACAGCATTTCTTAATTGGCCAAGTGCATTATGGGGTTATTGTCTTTCTCTAAATCTGAGACAGTGATTAAATGCCTCTGCTAGCAGTGGGATGCTGGACATGAGCGGTTGGCCTAATGTGGCATGGCAGATTTGGTATTCCTTTAGATTTTCACTTGCTTTCCCTTGTGCTTTTTATTGTGATTCTTGCAATATTTGATGTTTTTCTAGCTCTTGGATGAAGGTAATGGCATTGAGAATCTTGTCTCTCACAAGGATACTAGTTTTTTAGTCCTTCTATCAGTACAGTAAGGTTTGGAAACATGACCAAAACATCTGAACCAGAAGAAAACCCAGGCCATATGTTACTGCACTGTATATAGCATTGGTTGCTAATATGTCTTTGCATGTCCCAACTCAGAGCAACTATGTAATCTATAACCTTGTCCTGTAGTGAAAACAAATGAATCAAGTGGGATAATGCTCCTGACCTTTGAAGTGCTCTGAGGCATGAGTAAGAAGGTGGGTTTTATGCCTGCATGTTCTTCATGGCTGCACTAGTTGTGACTGCAAAACTATTTCTACCCAGACATTCAGTGTTCATGTAGCTGGAAGCCTGGAAAGCTTTAGTCTTTTGGGATGGTTGAGAGGAGAATCTACGCCCAAAGCTAGATGTTTACATATGCCTGCTTAACTCCTACTCGATATATGACCCAGCTTCCTGGAGACTTACATTGCTGCATAGATCTTCCACATTCTTGAAGTCTTAATGTGGTCATGCAAAGGGTATAGGCATCTGAAACAGTGGCTCACTCAATGCAGGGCAGACGTGAGGTGTTGGATCTTGGCCAGGATGTGCCTGCAGATGTATTCTGTTATCCTGGTGGGAAATGCCAGGGGCACCAGCTAAGAGCTTATCTATGACTGAGTGTAAAACACTTGTAGCAGGCACACCATGTGTTTCTAACTGCTGTATAGAGATACACAAACTTCTAGGGTTTTGTACTGGGGGCAGCCACCAGTTACACCCATCAGCCAGCTGCCTGTGGTACCACAGAATGGGAAAGGTGATTTTACTGGGGCAGGAGAGTGTGGAAAAGGGTCAGAAGAAACTTGACCAGCCTGTTGTATCTTGCCTGGTTGAACAAGGCACATTAAAAGCAATCCAATTCCTGTGCTGTATTTCTACAGAAAGGCCAAGATTGCTTTAATTAAAAGACCTTTTGTTAAAAGACCTCTCTCTAAAATCCTTTGTAAAGGATTTACAAATCATTAAGATTGCTACTAGTTGTCACTGATCATTGTTCACAGTGGACTAGGAGCAAAAATACGTATGGTACTCGCCATTTCTTAAATAAGGAAGGGCCAGTCCCTACCCTGAAGCACTTACAGTTATTGCACAGCACATGTGTTGGGTGGTGCAGGGAATATGAAAATGATCCCCAATTAGTTTAGTGTGGAAGCTTCTGATAATGTTTGAATAATATGGACTTTATGCAAAAATTTAGCTTTCTTCTCAATAATTAATGCTTGTGAAAGGTTTAATATGTATTTATTGAATGTGGTATGATACTGGCATGTGAGCAGAACAATAAGGGGTTGTGTATGCATGAAAGGGTTTTCACCTGCATGTTGAGTTTTAATTCTTTTAAAAATGCCGAACAATAAAGTTTATTCTAAATTAACATAAGGAGATGAGTTATTCCTCCAGAGTGATGGTGGTAAAAAATTTAATTTATGTTGTATTAATTTCCTTTTAATTGTTTGCAAGACAGTAACATGGTGAAACATTTAGGTTTGTGCCGAAATAAAAACTGCACTACTTGCTTGGTACCTGCAGATCTTTGTAAAGTAAATTTGCAGTGTATGAAAAAATTCTTTGCAGAATTTGCAGAAGCTTGTCTGGTGCGCATATGCATCTGTGTATTAGTCAAATTATTTGCTTTTAAGAGAAAGTAAGTGAAGAAGAAAATACTAATTGACACCCAGAGCCAGTGCAAAAAGGTTTCAGTTTCTTGAACAGGGCACCTAGATGTGAATCATCATATTTGCACTGTCAGAAAGACCTGAGTGGTTTTTCCTCAGGGTAACAAAGGTACATGTCAACTGTCTAAATACGAAAGCACAGTGAAGGCAACACACATTAGTTTTACCATGAGGTAAACTCCCTCAGGTCAACCCCAGGCAGGGGTACAACACTCATCCTGGCAAGTCACCTCAAGGTAAAACTTGTAGTGCCTCATCATCACTATTTTTTCACCTCAAGGTAGCTGACCTGCACGTTAGCTACCCTGAGGTAAAAATGCCACCTCTTTATCAGCAAGCATCAGCCCTTAGATGCATACGTGCAGGCCAGCACCGTGCTCCCTGGCCGTCCCCAGGTGTGACAGGCAGCCTGTACCTTTGCCTACCCCATCTCTTTCTGCCTCTCCAGTGCTCTTCATGACACAGAGTAAGTCCAGTGTCCCTCCTGAATTCATTTTAACCCGGTTCCTTCACCGGACCTGGCTTGTAAAAAGTTCTTGGGTTGTCAGAGGGGCCCTTTTAACTAGTTTTGGAAATATGTAATATTATTGGAAATCACCATGTGGTGTGTATTTTGCAGCGCTGAATGCAATGTAGGCACTGAGGGCTCCTTGCATCGTACTTTTCCCCCTGTGGGCTCTCTCCAGGCTCCTCTCCCATCTACTGCTTCTTCAGCTGTTTGTGCTGGCCACAGTTTTGCGCTCTTATGCTTGGAGTATCCCCATTTCCATCTCTACCAGGAAATAGGGGCTTCCTTACCTCTCTCTCTCACCCTCCTCTCATTTGCTGAAGGTCCCTTACTTGTTCCTGTGCTGGCAGCTGGGAATACACTTTTCCTTCTGACCAGTCTTATCTCCCAGACAGAGCAAAAAGAAGTAAATTATTCAGTTGCCCACATTTTAGCTGTAATGGGGTGAGAAGCAGATGGTTAATAGCAACTGTTATTTTTCTCTTCAGTATAAAAGCCATTGCAGGGGGAAATCAAGGTATTGGTTTGGCTGGGGAGAGGTGAGGGATTGCACGCATCCTGCACTTTTCTCTTTGGGTGAATGGGTTGTCATGAAAATCATATGGTCTGTGCTTTGATTTGTAGAACTTCTCCTGAACATTGGGCTTGCCTGGAGATGACATTCAAAAGTTCCCATTTTACAGGCAGACAGATGAATGCCCTCAGGCTGAAAGTAAGACCTTGCTTGACTCAGAAAACTAATGTTATTTTCCTGGTGTTGTTATTGAAGGTAGCGTTATACTCCTGTGTATCTGAACATGACAGCAGTTACGGCATGGGTAAGTGCTTATAATCAGCTGTGATAGTGTTTATTTTAGAAGTCGAGTGAATCACTAGAAACCTACTTGCTGAATGATTTTATCGGGGAAAACTGTTGCCTTACAGCTATGTAAACTTAAAGACAACCAGAAAATGATGTGGTACCAAGGCATCACAACATCTTAGATACATTCTATGTTCTAGGTATGGAGGATGTCTCAATTCAGCAGGTATTGTTTGAGAGTGCTGTTTGCTTGTCGACTACTCTTTTTCACTTCTGTCCTAATTTTCCTTCCCCTGGTGAGAAATTGTGTTTTCCCATCTCCTCTTCCCCTACAACTCAAAATGTCTAGTATTCCAGTGCACCTCTGCCACCACTCTACATTCCCTTTACTGAGTTATTCTTCAATATTGATCATTGTCTTCTCGTATCACAAAGCTTTAGCAGCAAAGGCCCAGAGTATTCTGATCACATCTATTTGACTCCCTAGATGTGACTCTAAGCTCTGCTAAACCTGCCCAAGATCAAACTCTTAATTTGTTTGTGAGTTCAGACTTCTTATCCCAGGTCCTGTGAGTGATCTCTTCATGTGGGTGGTCTGTGTGTTAAAAGGTTGGGCCTTGCATTTTTCTAGCCAAGTCACGTGTGGGCCTCTGGAATCTCAGAAATTTTCCACTTGATAGAAGAAGGGGACTTCAGAAGCACTGCTATAAGTACTTAGAAATACAGGCTGAGAAAATGTTTCAGTGTGCTGATACCCTACTCTCCTGCCCACTTTTGGAAAATGGTGGCCTATTTCTTAGAAAGTGCAGCTTGGCATACTTGTGAGTGTAGGCTGGTTTTGACCAGGGTTTACTCATCTGTCAGCAGAAATGGCACAAGGACTTGGAAAGCTGCAAGTGGAATGTAAACTTGCATCAGTTACATCAGTATGCTTTGTATTCTGTGAATTTTGAATTGGCCCTTATGTCACGATGAGAGCTTCCTGAGCTTCAGGATGCTGTGAAGGGAACTCCACCCCTTAGAAATCAGTATGTTAAAAGTTCAGCAGGTGTATTGAGTGAATAACTTTTGGATTCCTGGGTTTAAGATGCAAGTCACTGTTTTTGACGTAAGTACAGGCTTATATTATTAGAGAATGGCCTCAGCAGAGGCAAAATACCATTTACAGGTGAGAGAAATGGCCAGTTTCCTTTGCCTTTAAGGAGAACATTTTCATTTTTTTCACAAGCAGATATGAGTTTGCAGTTCTTGAACACAAACGACTTATGTGAAGGCTTCTGTAAGCAATATGGTGGGTCATTAAAGGTCCAAAGAGGAGGCAGTAAGTGGTGACAAGTATCTGCAGGTGAAAGCCAAGTAGATAAATATAAGGTACTTTGGCACCTGTTTTCTTATCTAACCTTTTAAGATTGTCATTAACAGTTTCCTGTTTATCCTTCAGTTGAAATCTCTGCTCACCTTGAAGAAGCCGATTGTTCAGAGGCAAGACTTATGAGGAACTGCATCTCGCTCCATCTCTACAACTGGGCAGTCAGCCCTGAGTTTTTATTCCCAGTTCTGGATTGAATGGCTGCGTTACATAACAAAATGTTGCTGAAGCCTGGTATTTTTGGCCATCAGAACTTAATTTGCTTTAAACCTAAAGGTTGTGTAGTTTTAATATTTTTTTTCTTCTTTTCTTCTGTTTCTTTTTTTGGGTCCATTTTAAGATTAAAACCAAGAGGTATCTCAGGGGGTTTATGGTTAGCTCATGCTATACAAAATTACACAGAGTAGGAAATCTGGGGACTTCTCTCTCTTGCTTCAGTGATTCTAGCAGCTTGCCCAGCAATCCTACAGTGACATGTTGTAAGGGTCATGGGTTTGGAGCAGAGCCAGCAGTGGTGTTAGCAAGCAGAATTCCTTATGACTCCACCATTTCTTAAAAATTTTTTTTCCTTCTTTTTTTTTTGCTGTTGGCCCAGTGCAGGCAGCAAAAGTAATGTGTCTGAACCCATTTCCTTGTCTATGCTGTTGGTTACCCACTTTCTTCTCCCCCAGTTCAGGGAAAGTGGGGAAGAAAGGTTTGCCTGTGCCCAGCAGCACTGCAGGTGTCTGTCGCTCTGAAAGAGTCCCAGCGGTGTGGGTGTGCTGGAAAGAAAAATCCCCAGTGACTTCACCCAGCTTGGCTTGTGGTGGTTACTCACAATGAGGTCATATTTTTTTCTGTTTTTTTTTCTTTTTTTTTTTTTAGCTCTGCATGTTTAATGCTACATCTGAGTTTTTGCATATGAGTGAAACTGCAGCTCTGGGACTGATTCAGGGAGTTTTCTCTGCAGAGTAGTTTTGGTGAGTAAACACAGATAAGAGGAAGCTGGGTTAATCCAATAACTCCTCCCTCAAGGGCAGGTGCAGCAATGTGGCTCAAGGTACAGAACAGAGGAAATGCCTTGTTGACACAGGTGATCAGAGCAAAGTGGCCAAAATTGATATAATGATATTAGTTTGCAATGCAAAGCCCTGCTTTCTCAAGGCTGCTATTTTCAGCCCTCTATAGCATGTCTCTGTTCTTTCACCTCCGTTTGGTCAGGCATCCTGTTGTGGGTGACTTCCCAGCTCCTCTTCATGATCTCTCAGTAGCTGTGTTGCTGCAGTGCAGCTTGGACTGTGCTATGTTAACCTATGAGGATTATTAAAATAAACTCTTGAGTCATATTTGAGCTGTACATGTGATAAGATGGTTATCAAGGTTTATTTTTTCTTATAATTAGGTCTCTTAAACATTGCCTCATTAGATATCTTCTGTGACTGTTGGAAAAGTTCTCAGGGGGGTAGTGGTTGTTTATTTTCAAGGGAAGTTCACATGATAAATAGCATATAGAAACTTGCCACTCTATGAAGGGTTTTTTAATGACAATTAACCAGGCTTTTTTCTTTAAATGCTTGGTTCTTGTCCTGAATTCTCTCCAGCCTTTCCACTGCTATTACAGCTCTGGTATTCTATAGCAAGTAAGAACATAACATTACAAGTGTCTAATCACACGTGGGAGATAGGGGGACTGCATTAAAAGCCCATAGGATAGGAAGGTAAGATGCTGCTTAGGTTCATATGGAGCCACTTCTAAGTTTGGCAAGCTGGGCTGGAGTACCTTGGCCCAGACTGAACTCTTACTCCTGTCAGCACTGCTGGGTTTGTAATGGCTCTAAGCAACAACTTACCATCATGTCCTTGAATGTTTAGCACTGAGAGTTTCAGGCATGGCCCGTCTTTGTCTCTGTGGTATTCCTCTTTTCTCCGTGCCTAAGGGGCTGCCTGGGAAGTAAGCACCATATGTTTTCCCCTGCTCTGCAGTAGCGTGGGCTTTCTGTTGCCTGTCCCCTGCCCTCCTTTGCTCACGTGGCTGTCCGCTAGCTCACCTCTGTTTCTTAGTGCCTCTATCTGATAAGACCGGTGCTGTTTAGATATGTTTTTGGGAGGTGCCGGAAAATATCCAAGGAGACATAGTTCTTTCTTTAGTCATCTTTTCTTCTAACCTCAATCAGGAAATCTTGCTCTTCAAATTCTACTTCTCCAGTGGTCACCACCGTTCTCACCTCCTCCTGTTTCTGCCCTCACTTCCCCTTCAAAAACAGGAATAACTGGCTTGCTACTCCTACTCAGAGCTCGTGGTCCACTGGGTGTGTGGGACACCACACGTGAAGTAGGAACTGCTCTGAGAGAAAAAAAAGGATGTTGCTGGTCCTGTGAGGCATACCTCTGCCTTTCTGCTTTCCACTGTTGAATTATCTCTTAACTGCCACCAGTTTTAGGTGAGGTGGTTAGAGAGAGCTAACTGCATAATATGATCTCTCCAGTGATAGCTTTTACAGTCAAACGTTGCAAGGTTTTTCCATTTCTTTCTTCATCTTTCTCCTCTTTGTATTCTCTATTTTTTTTTTTTGTTTGCTAATACCGGGATATCTAGGAGGTATTTTTAGAAAGAATAGTGAATCCAGAATGCTCACAAATTTTAGTAGAAATGCCTTTTTTTTTTTTTCTGCAAAGCTGTGCCAAAGGTGCATACGTTATTTAATACTTATCAGTATTCTCCTTAATTCAAGAGTTTCAGCCATGTAGTCAGGGACAAGGAGGAAATAACATGTAGTATAAGTGATCACTCTTTTTATCAGGAGCAATGAGTAGTGAGCAGAGACCATGAAGCTGGGACTTGTTTCTCTGCATGACTTGATGGATTGGTCCATGATTAATCTACAAACAGGAAGAAAAAGGGGATAATTAACAACAAACATGAAATTTGGAATGCATAATTTGACTGGTTGAAGCCGCAGATTAGCTGTATTTTCGGATTCAGAGACTATTTGGAAAGGTTAAAGCTAGGAGGAGTTCTGGAATAGGCTGCATCAGCAAACTGGTACATTATTTACTCTGGCAAGGTTTTCAGCAGTAAGGAAAGCTATTCCAGGAGGTGTTAGTCTGGGCATGGTCAGCACTGGCTCAGAGTTTGTATAAAATGCAGATTCAGGAGATTACTGGGCACGGAAGCAGACTTTAGGAGTTGTAAGGCACCTCGGAACGTCAGCCCGTTGGACTATTGGATCTGCTGAGATGTTCTGTTCTCCTTTCTGCAATAGAGGAGTTGGCTCGTGCTGTGGAATGACTAACAAATTGTCCCTGAGGACTGGCCAGTTAGGTAGGAAAATGTTATTTACCTTAAAAAAACGCAACGTTTTTTACGCATATTCAAGATGCTAATAATAAACTGTCAGTGGAGCTCTGCCGTCCGCTCATAACTGTGGTCATCTCTTCTCCACAGTATGACTGAATGTTAGCATTTGTCATTTCACCCAAACTACTCATGCACTAAAACTAACAATCTGGCCATCACATCTCTCCTGGGAGGTTTGGATGTGAATCATGGAAATGGTTTTGGGTCTGTGCCACAAGTCATGGGAATTGTGGAAGGAAATTATTATATGCTAGATTTGTTTTATAGTAAACCACATACTGTCCTAGAATTAGGCCCCTACTTTACATTCTCAGGAGCCAAGTCAAGGAGTCCTAACTCAGATGAAATTCCTCTTGCAGTTGGAAAGTTTGGCTGTCCCAAACATAATTTAGGTTTTCACTTGGCTTCTTGTTTATGGTTTCTTTTCTTTCTCTTGTATTTTTCTCTTTGGATTCAGGCTTGCTCCTTCACATGAAAAATCTGCCTTGATTCCTTGAGTAGCTGGTCAGTACTTCTCTTTTGGTACTTATTTATCTTCTCTTTCATACAGTTAAAGATATTTGGTTAGGCATCTTCACATTCTGGTTCATACATTTTTTTCTTCTGCAGCCTCACAGGGGAGGCAAGGGTTATGAACATCTTTCTGGAGATGACAGATACCTGGGATAGACCCCATTTAAGGCTGGATTTTAGCCACTGCCCCAGGAGCTAAGGGCATTCAGTACATCACACACATAAACCAACCGAAAGGCCAGTGGACTCAGCTGCAGCAGAATATCCATTTGCTATGTGATTGTCCACTCTGAGTAACTCACTGGTGGAAAAAATAGACTGATAAACCCTGTGCACTGATTTCCAAACTGCAGTAATTTCACTAACATGCCTTAAAAACAAAACAACCCCTACCCCCCCAGAAAAAAACAAACCCACAAACCCCAACCATAAACCCCAAACTCTGCAGAAAGGAGAGCAAAACTTCCAGGGAGATATTGGGTTCATTCTGCCAGAAATGTATTGTCTGCAATATCTCAGGTAAGGTCTTCTGCAGGAAACTAGAAGAGTTTGTGGGAAGAACTCTTAAACCAGCCCTTTAGAATCAACATGACATTTTATTATTTTGTAGAACTTGCTTTTATATATGAAAAATAATTAAAAGGGGAATACAATTAAGCTGAAATTAACTAAGGCTGGATAGATTCAGCATAGGAAATTATGATATCTGGTGCTTAACAAAAACCAACCTGTCATGCTCATCCAAATGGTATTTTGAGATATGTACTGAGCTTAAAAGAACTGATATTCCATTTGAAAAGAATAAAAGATGCTATTTTGGAACTTAATCTTTTCTGAGGCACAGCTGAATGGTGAAACCAAGCTTTTCCATACAGATACATGAGACAGAATTCATACTCCACCAAATGAGACCTTTACGCTTCCACCTGCATATTATGGCTCTAATAAACACGTTATCAGCTCATGAAAATGATGGCAAACAGGTGACTGGAGGATTTGATAAGTCAGCAGCAAAGATTAACAGATTTTTCTCAGGGAAAAGCTGCGAGAGATTCCTTTATTTAAAACAATTGCAGCATGTGAATTTACTGCACTTAAATCATTACTGGCAATTAGTATGTGTCAGAAAGGTTGCAGCTGGCTCCAATTACAGGTAGAGCTTTTAGAAGCTGAACTTAATTGTACATGTGATAGTGAGGGGCTGAGCAATGCATACCAGAGTAATGGTGCTCCCAGTGCAGAAAGGAGGGCAAGATGTTATGAGCTGGGACCTGATTATTTTAACTAGGCCTAGTCCCTGCCTCCTGGGAAATAGATATCATAAGGGAAAATTGCTAGGAATGCAGCAGTTCACCTTGCTGAGCTTCTTTACGTGGTGGGGAGAGCTTAGAAACTATGCAATACTTCTCCTTTGTCCTTCTGCAGTGGGTTTGCCCAATTTAAGTTATATCCCACCTGGGCTGCCTAATTCATCCAGCTTGAGGCCAGCTCCCTGCTGCCTCAAAGTCCCTGCAGCTGTAGGCAGGGAGTGATTTGCACACTGCCTAGGTTTTCTGGTGGGGTACTCCCTCTTGTGTAATTGTCATATGTGAAAAACTCTTTCCTTGTATGATGGTATCATGTTGGA
This sequence comes from Haliaeetus leucocephalus, assembly GCF_000737465.1. Taxonomy (NCBI): domain Eukaryota; kingdom Metazoa; phylum Chordata; class Aves; order Accipitriformes; family Accipitridae; genus Haliaeetus; species Haliaeetus leucocephalus. The sequence goes on from NW_010972653.1 coordinate 6,639,995, forward strand.
CTCTGTGGTATAAGGACTCGTGGACTTACAGCCATGTGCTTGGGATGCTTCTGCTCCAGTCACATTATCAGGATCTCTCTCACCCTGGTCATGGACCAAGGCAACTGTTTTGTCATTCCAGTTCTCCCTCTGGCTGCATGAGTGTGTTTCTTGTCATGTGGCAAAATAGTGATGTTTTGAATAGAAGACTAGGATGTGTCTGATCATATGTTAGGAATGAAGATCACAGTATGTGACTGCTTTTTCATTCTTCCATAAGAAGCAACATGGTCCACCTCACCAAAGAAATTTATCTTCAATGCTCTTGAAGTCCCAGTTACATCAGTGATTGCTATCTCCTCATGAGCTGTGTTGCTTTGCCTAACTCCTGTGCCCTGTTACAGGGGCCTTAAAGTATGGAGGATAAGTATTAATATTCCCATTTTGGGATTCAGTGCTGCATATAAACCTGATGTGTGTCCCTGTGTCAAGATGATGCCCTCAGGTGGAGCCCAAGCTTACTGCTGGCTTGTGGAGGGGCTTTTGTACCTTTAGTGGAAGAAGGGAGAGGGTGGAAAGCATGCTACCTTTTTGTCTCTTTCCTTCCCTCTCTCGTATGTCCACTGGAGGAGAGAAGCTAAACCTTCGTGATCCATGTACCACTGAGTCTTAGCTTCCTTTTTCCAATGGAGAGTTGTATCCAGACTATTGCATTTTGAAATATTTTGTTGGACAATTTCAACTGTATGTTACTACTTCAGCTGAACTTATTCATGAGCTGTGGTATGACTGTATTTGTGTCTCCTTGTTCATTAGCCAGCAAATAGCGCTTGTGTGGGCAGAAGGCAGGCATTCTGCATTGTGCTTGTGCTTGGGCTGATGCATGGAGTGCAAGCATCCTATTGATTCTTTGTATTGCTCATAAACCCATGTTTAATCAGCAGAACATCTACCATGAAACTCATTAGAGCTGCTATTTTGGGAAAGCAGGGTGATGTTTCACATAACATGTGCTAATGTGAAAAGGATGCCATGCTTGTAAAACTAAACTGAAACTTTGTTGGAGAAGCTTTAAGCATTCCAGCAGTACACACAGACTGACTTTCAAGTAATTCCTCCAAAGTCTTCCCACTTACAACTTTTCTGCTTACATCCAAGTTCCACAAATGTTGCTGTAATGTTGATAATCTGTTTTAAATTCCTAGCTCTTTCTCTGGGATTTTGAGATGGTAATAGTAATGAAGTAACAACTGGGACCTGGGAAGAGAGAGTCTGGGATTCCCAAACTCTTCCTACCTTAATGCACTTTTCTTTGTATCATCATTAACAAGAGGTACCTGCTGCTGTGCAGTCAGCTAGGGTAGTTATTTGGAAATAGTGTCAGTTCGTTGTGTGAGGCCTTTGCAAACAGAAACACTGCTGTCTCTTTCCATGTGATTTGTTCAAAGGTAGCACACCCATTTTTGACGCATATATGGTGCCTCTTCAAGAAATGATCTGTCATAAGTCTAGTAGCTAATGATCTGTTCTGCCCTATTTATTACAGTTCAGAGAGTGCCCACAGTGCTGTGGGGCCTGTGGCTGGAGTTCCTAAGCAGCATCACGTTGCAAATTTGTAATTTTCATAATGCAATGGTCCATCCAGCATCACCTCAGCTGGGTTGTGCACTGTTTGTCGCTGTCAGTTCCTGAGCACAGAAGTGCCAGCACAGGAGATGGAGATCCAAAAGGAACTTCGAATATTTTAAAGCAACACATGCTACATCCCTTTCCCAGCTTTGTCTCTGTGTCTCAAGATGATGGCCTGTCGTACCTGTGAGAGGGATGTCGTGTTTGGGGCACTCAGAGCTGTGCAGCTCAGTGGAAGGGGTGGGAGCATTTGGAGGTGAGCTGTATTAGCCACTATTGATGCTAAACCTAACATTTTATTCTGCTTAACTGGGCATAGAGAGCCGAACTTCAGTATTATTGGGCCCAGACAGGAGCTGTAGAAAATGGGAAAGGTAAGGAGCAGTGCTTATTGGGCATGCATCCCTTCTCACAGACTCTCTGGAGGCCACCAGAGGGTCAGGGCAGGGCTGCTTGGGATGCTGTAGGGCCATGGGACTGTCCTGTTGTAACCTCCCTGCGAGTGCCCTACTGGCATTGTCTTAGGGCTGTGAGCTGCCTTCAACCAACCTCTTTGGTGGATTCAGTGTTGCCAGCTCCATATAGTTCCTGCAGCTCTCCACACACACTAGAGACAGTTCCTTTTATTTTTTTAAATGAAAGCAGAGATGCTCGTCTAGTAAAGTAATTGCTGGGATGATTTTGCCTTCTAAGAAACAAAGCATTACTGTTCTTAATGCAAATTTAAACAAATGCAACACTGCTCTTAATGGAAACTGCCATGGGGCACGCAAGAAAGTTCATGTAATGAGAAAACCAGGCTGCTAACGGGCTGTCCCGGGTCTTGCTGGCCACATCTCTTTGAGGACTCCGAGAACTGTACAGATGTCTTTTAATCATACTTCCACGGCTGAATACCCTGCTTACTTTGTGGGAACAACCTCCATCTTAGTCAATTCACTGTGAAGAGTGGAGGTTGCAAAAAGATTCCTCTCCCTTAGTGGATTTATTCCACAGAAAAAGGTTCTAGGGGAGTAAAGTTCTGGGGAAGTAAATCCAACCTCATACATAGGACATATTCTTTCATGTGCAGGCCTCCAGCAATTTGTTCTTTCACAGCTCATGTATTAGAAGAACTTAGGAGCCATACAAGAGACTTAGAGATACAACATTACAGTACTAAATAAGGAAACTCCTTGTCTGTCTTTAGTGTTGAATCCTTCTTCAATGTTTTCTTTCATCTTTAGTCATTATAGTCATATCACTTACCAGCATTGCCTGTACAGATATGTTGGGGAATTTTGGTGAGACCTGGGGTCTCAGAGGAGGGCTTTTGTGGTCCTGTTCGCTGCTCTGACTGTGTCCTAGGGCATAGCATTTTGGCTTTCAGGGCTTCTGTACAGTATGCCATGAAACAGCTGTAGGAGTAACTATACAGAGGGGTGTAGTGGCATATGAGAACTGCAGATATGTAGAATTACCTGTAAGTTCTTCAATGAAAAGCACTCTCTAAATGTAAATTATTATTATTATTGCCTTCCATTACAATCCATTTATGGCTCTGGACAATGTATACCAACAACGAGAGAGCTTTTCTTCTCTTGAGCAATCCTAGCTCTGTGAAGTTACTCTCAGCACCAGAGACTCAAAGCTCCTTACATGGCTCTTCTTCTTCTCTCTTGCCCACTCCCAACTGAGACTGTCTAAAATGACTTTATTTCTAACAGTTTGCATTACATTCATGATTATAGCTTGTGTGTGAAAAGAAAAGGCTTTAAAACATGACTTGGTTGGACTGCAATCCTTTTTGAAAATTGAGAGCTCTGGTGACAAGGCCTCAGGATCCTGGCACTCTGGGAACAACACTGGCTGTTGCAGAACATGAGATGAAAATGGGGAGTCAGCAATGCTTGAGGTCACTTTATTTTTTTTGCCCCCACCGAAGACAGCAGCAATTGAAATGATTCTTACTTGCAAAGAAGCCTCCTTGTATTTCTGTTTTAATAACCCGCAGTCTTGTCTCATGCCTCAAGCTGTGGTAGCATGGAGTGCCCTAATGGCCCAGGTGGCATTTTGAACACGGGACATGTCTTTCTTCCTTAAAAATCTCTAGTGAAAAAGCAGTTTCTTATTTTCACAGGTTTGTTGTCCCCTTGTGTGGGAGGCAGTCCCTATTTTGTTTCCTCCACTGCTATTCTCATCCCCCATATTTCCTTTACAATGTCTTCTCTGTGTTTGGGCATCAATAGCTGGGCTTCACCCTCCTCAAGGCCCTGACTGGTGGGGATTTGCCTTAACAGCCAGTCCTTTCGTAGCAGGGCTTTTTCTAAGACCTCTTGCTCCCTTGGGAGAAGCTGTCAGCCCACACAGCTTGTCCTGAACAAGGCAATATTTGAAGGTTTTACTTAACTCACTTTCACATTTTTTCACAGATTAGTATTTTTTTAAACCCTGTTATGTTGTTTTAATTGAGTCTTGCCACTAAAACAAATGAACATTGTGTCACCACATCTCAGTTCCTTTCATACAGCCGCAGCTAAGAGAGTTTGAAGACAGTGCTACCTGCAGAAATGTTGAAGCCAATGCTATGTATAATCGTGATGGATTACATTCAAGCTATTCCATACATAAATCTGGTCACACCAGAACAAGAACTGTGGAAAGTATACAACATTAATGTGTACTCATTACATTCCTCCCTTCACAGGCTCCAAGGCTGTCAGGCTGGCAGGGGGCTGGGGAACTTCGAGTAATGAGGAGTTAGATTTAAACATTTTACAAGAAGTCATTGCAGTTCTTCATCAAAAGGGGGATGCCCTTTAAAAAACAGTGCTTCTGTGATGTACAATGGCTGCTAAGGAGTAACGAGTTCTACATTTGTTGTCTTTTTATTGGTTGCAAAGAAGATTTTCTCATTTTGTAAGTTTATTGAAAAAGGCAAGATTTAAAAAAAAACACCTTGCTAACTCTGTTTAAAATTTATAGTGCAGCTTTCTACTCCCTTTGAAACAAAAGACAAATTTCCTACTGATTTTATCAGGAGCAGTATAAAGCTCTAAAAAGATAAGTAATGTTCTTTCTACCTCACGTGGAAATGTGTCATTGGGTTCCTCCCTGGATGGTATTGGCTATATCTTTACAAGCATACACCGAGGTCTGAATTTGGCCCTGCAGTTGACATTTTGTTTATTCAATTCTCAGAACCTCTACTCAAAAAGAAGGCCTACATGGCCCACAAAGTGGGGAGGAGGAATATAGAGCAGGCAGCCACGCAAGGTAGGGTGTCTCCCTCCATGACTAAGGGGTGGCCAGACCAGGAGATCAGTACCCAGAGTGACACTTTTGAGCTGCAGTGCCTTGCAGTGGCACTTATATATCTCATACTGCTTGTCTTTCAGAGCCACTGAGTGGACAATGCCCCTAAAGATCCTTCTCTCTCTTTTCAAGGGAGTTAAGTGTGGATTCAGTCATCTACCTTAAGTCCCAGACTTGAAACTTTTGCTGAGGAGCTTGGCTGGTTCAGGTAGAGGATGCCATGTTACATCAGGTATTTTTCGGAGAAGAGCGGCGCTTTAACAGCCAGCTCAAAAGGAGGGAATTTCCTTTCTAGGCAGAATGAGCAGGCAGGTCTATTGCTGATCACCAAGTCTGTGGTTTATTTAACTGGTTTTTTTTTGTGTGCTGAAGGTCCTAGCTGGTGATAGGGCTGCCAGGCTCCATTGCCAGCAGCGTACTGGTGGCACTAAGGCTTATATCTGACTTCCTACAGCTGCAAATGCTACCAGCACTAAGATTTCACAATGCCTGGGACACAGCCACTGGGATGAAGGAGAACAGCTTCTAACTGAATTCAGGCAGTGAGAGAGGCTGTAAGGAAGGGTGGCTTTCTGCAGAAGGGAAAGGCACTCATAGGAGGAGAGCTGCCCCCTGTGCCCACTGCCCTTGCTGAGTCTACTGGTGGTTTCTTATGCCCTGAAATGTTTCTTTCCCAACTCTAGATATTATTTTTACTTTGCATCTTCCACTTGGGTGTGATTTGGCATGGCGATTCATGTCTCTGTTACCTTCAGACTGAACTCCTACAATGGAGGATGAGGATGGAGGCAAATTGGAGGCTCAGCTTGTGCAAATATGACACCTTTGTATCCTTGGGAAGATGAGCCACTACCATCCCAAGCCTTGATGTTCCTCCTGGCTCCCAGGCTGTTGGCTGTGGTCTGGCTCATCAGAGACATGTATTAGTTACTACCATCTTTGATTCACTACAGCCAAGCCTTCAAGGCCAGGTCCTGCTCATGAAAGCTCCTGTTTAGTCACCTTTGTCCTGTGATTCATACACCTGTATTGGCATGCAGTTACGTTCCTGCCTCTGAGCTCAGCTGTGGCTTGCCAGTCAGCATGCTGTTGTTATGTTAATAGTAGACGCCAGGCCCCTCTGTGTTGCTTATTGTGCTGCTGAGGTTTGTTTTTGAGAAATGCTATCCACCTCCCACTTCAGCTCAAGGGCAGTGTTGTATGCAAAGAGAGAGAATTTTATAGTCCCTTATAGACCTTCATGTATAGATGTAAATAATATTTGCACTTATAAATAAACATGGAAAATTCTAGCATATTGGTAAGCTTCAGTTCTGTTCCTTGACACTCAAGTGTTGTCCCCAGTCAATAATAGGTATTTTCACTGCTGAGACATTCAGGGGCTGCTTTCTGATGTGAGCTCTCTCTTGGTGATTCATTTCTCTGGGCTCCTAAGTAGCTGGTTTGCTCAAGGTGATGTAGCTGTTGTTATCCTTGAGAGTAACACACAGGTCACAGCTGATATAGATAACAAAACAGACACTGTTTAAAAAAACCCTCAGTTCTGAGAGCCGATGTTGTTAATAATCTTGATCTCTACTGGCTCCTTGCAAACTTGACAGTGTGCTTCAAGGGTAGACTGTTGCTATTTGCAGTTTTAACTAACAGGCAGCCATGCTGTGGTATGCATATTGAGATATCATTAGGATCACAATTACTGAACCGTATTATAATCTAACCTGGGATCACATCTGAGATTTCCCGGTCAGCACGGGACTCCCTCAGATCAGGTAGCTGTTGAAGCTCAAGTTGACGGTCACAGAAAACAGGAAGAATTTGAAATTGGGGTCAGAGTTGGTGATGTGACTCCATTTCTAATGATGATAAGTATGTCAAGGTTTTACTGACTTTTTGTACCTCTTTTTTAAAGGTGGGCCTAGATATGAAGACTGTTTCTGAGTTTTTCTGACTCCTCATGGTAATTGTATTCAACTCAATTCTACAAGGGTAAATTGGCATGGGAGAACCCAGGTAGAAGAGGAACATAAGTAGTACAAAGGAAATACACATCATGTTACAAGACGATAAGGGCAGATTCAGCCATACCTAAATGCGGTATGCACCCTCACAGAGCCTCTGCCACATTCCATTGAGTGGATGGTGCTGTATCTGCTAGTGCTGGGGAGAAAAAAGTCCTCTTGTTGTGCACTTTAGTGAAACTGCATTTGTAGGACAGACTGTATTTATTATGTGCATGTTGGAAAAACGAGGTAAAGAAAGGGAAAGAGGTTATAAACTTTAAAAAAAAGTGTACATTTGTTTTCAACACAGCATGCTACAAGTAGTGCTGTCAGACTAATTGGTAGTGGACTCCATGACTCCAGGCTCAGTTCAAATCCTGAAATTCCAAAACAGGACAGTTTCTTTGAACTCACTAAGTGAGAGAGGCTGAATTTTGGATGCATTTGAAACTGATTTCAGATCTGACCCTTGCAATAAAAACATGTATAATATGGTGGACATCTGATTTGTGATATGCCCCCAGGTACCTCATTCTGTGGCGTAAGTTGATAAAGGGCCCAGCCAACACACACAATGCTCATTGTTCCAAAATCAGAACAGCTATGCAAGGATGGGAATGAAGCTTAAGTGTGGAAAAGTTGAACATGGTCTCAGGCTTTTCCCATAGGCATGAATAAAGCCCTTGAAGCCTCTCCCTTTCTAATTTTAGTGATAAAGATAGTACTTTTGCAGGAATTTATAATTGCTGTTGATTTCTTTACTTAGAACTTGCGTGACTTGTTTAAACAGCATTGCAGCTCTGGAGTTCTTTTGCAACATCTTAGGAGGGCACTAAAGCAATATAAAACAGACTAGGCCTGACCCCCAGGGGAATTGAGAGATTGGTTCAAAAAATCTTATTCGCTCATTCTTTCCACAACCTAAGGACAGCAATCGTATTTTGCACCTGGAGTACTAGTTCGTCCAAGGCACAAGTTGCCCCCAAATACTGCTTTCCATCTTCATGCCTGTGTGGCTCTGAAAAGATCTACGGAGGTTATGCACATCTCTTCTCTAAAAGGATGCCTTTTTTTTTCCTGTCACTACCATAAATGCTTCCCTGTGGATCCTGGGATATAGGAAAGGATTGTACTTCTGGAAGTGAAACATCTATATACTTCCCTTGCAGCACGCTAGGTTAAAGATAACATGATGTTAATTGCCTGTTGCTGTAATATGCTTGTGGAAAAGCTGGTGTATTTCTAGAATAGCAGCATGCTGCAGAAAGTCAGTACAAGTTTAATCCCCTGGTCTGCACAGACTGTCAGCGTGCCCTTGAGCAACTTAGTCGCTCTGTAACTCAATTTCTTATGAGTGCAATTGAAATAAGAACATTTTCCTATTGTCTTTGTATTCTGAGGTGAGAAGTGTATTAAAGACTGTAAAATACTTGCAGTCTGCAGTGGTCAAGCCATATAAACCATTAAGGTAGCTGTTAAAATACCTGAATAAACAATCTGACCAGCAGAGCCTGGGTTCTCCATGAAGTATTGCAGCCATTGCTTTGCCTGCCTGTGCCAGCACGCTGTACCACCCTGTATGTTACTGTTAATCAACATTTCCCTTCCTGAAAGGATTTGTTAAAGGAGCACCATTTTACTCCATCTCAGACAATGCAGGTTGGCTAAAATCTCTGGGAATGCTCATCACAGACAATAAGCTTTGAGATGATGCTAATACCTTGTAAGGGACCCACTAGCCAGAGGATCCTGCTGGTACTGGGGCATTAACTGAAGATGGTTGGGGCTTGTGTACTGTCCTAGATCAACACACTTCATTGCAGTTCTCCGCATACTGCATCTTGCATCAGATCTGTCCCATTAAATCAGTGAAATTATTTAAATAAATTATTTTTATTAATTTATTATATGAAAAATTTTAGAGCAAATTCCTTTGATGTGTGATATCCTAATCACACCCGCAGGGCATTAGCAGGCACAAGGCACATCTGAGTGTCTCTAATTCCCTAGTGGTGTGATTATATCTCATAATATTCACAACCCCCTGGAGCTTCTTTACTGGTATAAATAAATCAATTATTTAAGTCAAATACTTTGATCATTAGAAGCTGCCAGTGAGTGCTTGAATGCCTGAGCTGTGCGATTCACCAGGAATGATCTTGCCTCTCAAAATGCTGAGCAGCCGAGCTGAGTGCTACCAGCACTTCATTTCAATCTGCTTTATAAATTAGATTAGAAGTCAGTTTCCAATACTTCATCCTGGAAAGCAAGGAAGGGAGAACTTTACAGGGGTGGAATTATGAGATATTGCTGCCAACAGATCCTTTTATCATTTAACACTGCTGTCATAGGTTAAATATGAGCTACTGTTCATATTAACTAATAGCTATTATACAGAAAACTGACACAGGGATTCCAGCTAATGCACCATGAACCTGGTTCACACACACTGCATCATATTAACTATTATTTGCACATATGGATGGAAAGGAGTTTTGAGTCACTTGGGATATATGGCAAATTAGCATTTTATATCATATTAATGAAGTGCTAATTGTTCCTTGCAACCTTTTTTTGTGCAAATTGAATGGGTCCTATTTGCATTGTCATGTAACTGCTGTATTACCTTGCAGCACTTTCATTAGGATGAGGCAGCAGAGTTCATCAAGGAAAAATATTAGTAATTGTGAGTTAATTAGTTATGAAACTAATATTGTTTAAAGTAGAGCAGAAATACAGCAGTTGACTCTGGTTTAGCTTGGGAATATTTTTTATTAATAGGTTTTATAAAATAACTTTCATTTTGCATATATTAAACTGTCATCTTTACAAACACAGCTCCCTGCTCCAATATTTTCTTTTTCAGTTCCTGTTTGTCAGGGTGTTTTGCATCTTCTAATGAAACATGAAACATAGGAAAAAAAAAAAAAAAGGTGAGTAGTTTATTACTGGCCATTTATCTCTAAAATTAATCACAAGTCTGGAACTTTTTGAAATTGTGAAATAGGAAAATATCTCTAAAGATATTGAATTTACAGGTGTCAGTGAGTCTGACCAAGCAGCAGCAAAGTCTGTAAAACAATTTAAGAAATGTTGAAGATGTTACAGTCTTAATCATTTGCAGCATCTTGTTAACTATCACAGATAAAATTCTTCCTAAGAGTAAAATATAGTATGTGATATTTTCAGCCAGGACAGGTATTTTGGAGGAGAGGGAAGAGGTAAAAAAAATTGAAAAGTAATTTCATGCTAACTCAGGTATGTTTCCATGATTGTGGAGGAAGCATGATTAATATCTGAAGCCTCTGTGGGGAAGGCATCTAGACAAAATGACATAAATCTACATTAGAGGATTTAAGTGATTTTGCCAAGAAAAAAGTGAGCTGAACTTTAGGTAGCACAGCCCTTTGCCAGTCAGTTCATCCAGATTTAGGGCCTGCACCTTTTCTTTTTCAGTGAAGTATTGGATACAGACAGATTGCAAGTTACAGCCGAAGGCGGTATGACAGCTTTATTGCTGTTGCATGGGCAACATGTTCTTTGATTGGGAAATAGGCTGTGGACTTACAGCAAGGTATGTACAGAGAAATGCTTTCAGATATTTGTATTATTAAAACAAAGGTTGTCAATACAGACTGACTAGTATTTTCATACTCTCTCTTTTAGCTATATATGCCTATGCATTTGTGTAAATGTAGACGTATGTATTTATCAGAAAGGTAGTCTCAGCTGGAGAGAAAACTGAATGAAGAAATTGTGCATAATATAGTCTGTCACAGAATATATTCTCAAGTGTCCGCAGGGGAGGGGAATTAGGACTTGCACCTCAAACAGACATCCTGAATGCTCTATCCAGCTGTACAAACAATTGCACAGGACGTTGTCCCAGGTAGGCATGAAGCAATGCAGCAAGACCTTCTTGCTGACTTAGACTTAAGAGTGTTTCCAAACAAGCACAAGCAGCGCAGCATATTTTTCAGACCTGAAGTCTAGATAAAGGCATTTGCAAATTGCTTTGTTTTGCCCTGTATGTGATCCTGGCTTACTTGATGTGAAAAATGTGGATCATCTGGATTTCAGCTGTATTCTGTCCTCCCAGGGGCCAAACCAGAAATACTTGATTATGGTGCTACTTGCATCCAATTTGTTCTGAACCAAAGGAATGGTATAGGTGAGCTGGACAAAACTGGCTTTGTGACAACATCTGCTTTTTGCCTTTGCAAAATGCTTTCCACCCTGTCTACATAAGCTTAGACTTGCTGAAGTCTCTATGGGGAAAAATATTTTCTCTTTTCTTTTCCTTTCTTAAAAATACCTTGTAGCTCTTGCTATGGCTTTCTGAGAGACTTCAGTAGATGGTTGTGAGAACACAAATATTATTTTATTGGTAAAGTCTGAATGCATCAGCAAAGTCTTACCTGACAGCAGTGCACTGAAGCTTGCTGTATAGTGTGTGTCAGAGCTGAAGTTTTAATGGGCTTGTTAGTTATCACAATAAATGTGGACCCTGCGGGGAATTGTTTACTGTATGTAAGAAGATGAGGAGGTCCTGGGTGTGGACAGGAGAAAAGGGCAATGCAGCAACCTCAAGAATTTTATGGGTTTATGTTAAACAGCTGTGGTAACATCAGGAGGTTATCAGGAGCCTGAGGACATCCAAGAGCAAAGCTCTGGTAGAGAGATAGAGGAATCAGAGGCACAAACATTCTTCCCTGCTGACAGGTAGGGCTGCACTGGTATATTCCTCTGCTAGTCCAAACAAGTCTGGGAGAGGAGCTGAGCAGAAAAGGGAACTTTTGGTAAATGAGGAAGGGAGCTGCTTGCTTCACAAGCCACTTCCTGTGTTACATGCTCATCTCTTTTCCAGGCATTGCTGACAGGAGTCCTTGCTGAGCTCTGGAGGCCGACACTGGGCTGTGCAGCTTTTAAGCTCTAGTTAAGAGTGTAGCTTAAGCTCATGGCTACCAAAAGTCATTAACGTGCAGCACAGTGTTCAGTGGCCTGTGAGAAATGAATTCAACTGCACTACAATTCCCTGCAGTTACTTTACCTGGATGAAAAGGCTCCCCAGATTTCCTCAACTGGCACAGTTTTTTGCTGTGTCTACAGAAATAAAGGGCTCTGAGTGAGTGTGAAGCAAAGCCAGCAAGTGTGTGCCAAGGGGGGGCTGCAAATCAGGTTTATAGACATCTTGTTGCGATGTCATAGAAGAGACTTCATTTCTGTTCCTGAGATATGTATCTCTTATTTGTCTTAAAAAAGAAAAAAAATTTAAAAGGAACACTTCCTTCTACGGGCTGATGAGTAAGAAGCTTTTCAGACACCTAAAATGAGTAATGTGAAAAATGAATACTTTGGAGTCCAAAGCAAAGTTTGTGTGATGTCAGAAAGGGGGGGGGGAGAGAGAGAGAGAGTCTTTAAGGGAATTAAAAGAACCTAACAATATTGATTTCAGTTTGCCAGGGGAGGGAGCAGGAGAAACAAGCCATTGGAACAAGTTCCTGAAGCTTCCCACTAGCCGGAATGTCGAACAGCAGAGTGAAAACAAACATTTCTATAAGGTTTGCCTTCCCAGAAAAGACTAAGTCCAGTCCCTCTTGACTTGCATGCTGTTGCTGGCAGCATCTGTCCCTCTTTGAAGCAGCAAAGAAGGCAGGACTTTTGGTGCATTAATCTGCTACTGGTGGTGTGTGGAAAAAGGGGAAAAACTACGGGGGACGTCTTACTTTGGGAGGGGTGGTCCAGGTTGTGGCAGCGTCCAGCGTGTACACTTGTGAAGGGCTGTGCTCGGCCTCTGGTGCTGGAGGGAGAAGAGGGGAGGGTTGTGCTCCATGCAGAAACCCAAGGCAGCACCCTGCCTTAGAGCTCTTCTAGGCGTGCCTGTGTCAGGCAGCCCTCTGCCTTTCCCCACATTCAGAGCCCTCGGTGCAGATTTCACAAGGCATCCTGAGCCTGTGTGATTCGATTCCACATTTTGTCTGATTTCTGTCTGATCACTGTCTCAGGAATATTACTGCTGGGTTAGGAGTTCCAGTAAACCCTGCCTCAGATGGCCCACCTTTTCCTTGACAGGGAAGGGTACAGTCTGCACGTGTGTCTCCAACTGGCCAGGCAAGAAGGAAGCTCTGATATTTGACATGACTTTTTTTCCTCTTTAATATGGAGTTGAAGCAAAATCATGGTCCCTGTAGCTTGGTGTCTTTGAGAATAATGGAGTGACTGAAATAAGATGATAAATTGAAATTTGGAAATGGAAATTGCTTAAAATCAATGCATCCGAAGGTGACTGGGCTATTAACATGAGATGAACTTTCTTGTGACCTATATGCATACAAAGATTGACACCTATGCAGGATCAAAGCAGCTTATGAAAGGCTAGAGTATATGAGAGGAAATTGAAAATGTGTAGGTTGTCGATCTCGAGAGTGGCTTTTATTAGTTATTGTACATAATAACTATTGTGTCAGAAATGAAAGGGATTAACTCTCTCCCAAGGTACTGCACCTGAGCAAATATTGTCTTGCCTGGGTGAAATTTGTGCCAACACAAAGAAGACCTGGTAAGAGGCTATGTACTGCTTAAGTCTCACTTAAGTCTTCAAAATGAGGATTATGTAGGAATTTAGTGGTGCAAAAATATAAGGACAAATTTCAACCCTTATATTACTACAGTGTACGACCCTGGGGCTTCTGGAGTAATGTAGAGTCTCACCAGAACACATCAAAGCCATTGGAAAGTACTTTCTCTGCAGACTGACCACTTTCCAGATTTGGGAGTTTCTCATGTCACTGAACTGAAGCTCTGAAGGGCTGTTAGAGAGAAACTGGGTAAGTGGGTTTTAACGACTGAATGTTTTATTCTCTGCTGTATTTTCCAGTGGCTCAAATGCTTTAGTCTATGTGAGCAAGCAGGGGAATATTTTGCTGTGATCAATAGGTTTTTCTGAGAAATATTGTAAATATGGGACCACAATTGACAATTTGTTGTTGGAAGTGTGAACAGAAAACACTCGAAATTTCAGAATAAAAGTAATGAACATTTTCAGGCCAGAGGAAGAAAATTCTAAGTCTGGAGGACAAAGGAAATATTTTTCATGCTGAATCCTTCTGTCTAGATCTGCTTTCAGCAGAAGACACCCACCTTTCAATCACACTCTTGCATCTGTGCCCAGTTTGCACACCTCTTGCTAAATATTTTCCTGTTTGTGGAAGAATGGTGAAATGGTTTCACAAGAACACAGACCATTTTCTTGACAGCCGTTCACATATTTAATTGTCTGTCTTCAGTGATAAGGTGTGCCTATGTAATCTGGACTGTAACCACCAGAGGGGAAAGGAGTAGGTTATAATCTTGTACACACAGTATTTTCAGAAAAGCCTTTCTTAGTTTTTTGGGGGATTCCCATATTTATTATGTCTGCCCTTCCTCCTGGCACAACATAGGCTGAGGGGAAAAGAAATGGGGAACCTCACGGTGTCTTTCTGTAAAGCTGCCTTTTCTGTGTATTAGCCTGTTTCCAGGGATACCTTGTAGAGATGCCTCTGTTTTTTCCATGTATGTTCCAAGACATGGACATCACTGATGGGGTGTGAGAGGCCTGAGGACACTGTCATATAAAACTGTTCCTTCTGAGAGGATGTTTGAAACTGCTTTGAAAATGCAATGTTTTTGAGGGGCTTGTGTCACCTGCTACCCTTACTATAGTTTCCACGTCATAAAAACACTTCCCTTCCCTATAAAGCATTGAGCCCTTGCTGTATGGCTGATTTACTAGAGTTACTGGTTAGTTTGAAGGATCATTTAACATATTTTTTTTCTGGATTTTTTTTCTTAAATGCTTTGCAACCCAAATGTATTCTGATCTGATTTTATTAGATTCTTTTGTCCTGCACTCCCCTCCTCCCCTTTCCCTATTTAATTTGATCTTACACATATAGCTGTAAACAGTTCATTTTTGTCTTGCATTGGTATGGTGGTTGTGTTGTAATCTGAAGGTGATTAGTGATCTGAGGAATCCAGATCAATGCTGGTTTAGGTAAAATGATCACAGATCTCTCCCCAGTGGCATGCATGGTTCCCTACCTTCCTGTCAGTCCACAGTAGAGCACCAGAGCACAGATTGTTCCTCCTGGTGAAAGGAAATCTAATTTACTAGGTTTAAATAGTACTGCAATCAGCTTGTTTATAGCTAGTGGTAATTATGTTGAGTTTGTTGGCTGATAAATTGATCCCATCCTACTCCTGTGTGTCTTTGGATATTGTGTTTCTTGTGTTGCCCTGGCTGGTATCTAGTGATCACAGCTAGATCACAACTGCTTTTGCTTCACGGCCTTTGCTGGCAAAACTCTGGGCTTGTGTTTTGCTCTTTTGAGTAGCTGACAATCCATAACAACAGTATTTACAAGTGAGAATGAATAGAGCTGCTTTGCATGCCAAGAGCCCTGTATGCTTCTCTGACATATGAGGAGGCCATAGGGTGGTGCTAGGCTCCTCAATCCTTCATCTAATATTTGCCCAGTGTAGGAACACCGCAAAGCAGTTCATTGTCCTCACAGGATCCCTGTGAGGTTGGCAGTACTGCTGTCACCATTTTGCATGAAGATATTTTTGGCAGAACAGAAACAAATGACATAACCAGCATTCCTCTAATGTATATCAGATGGTGATACATAGAATGTGAGAATTCTGCGTTGCAGCACCTTATACCTCCTTCCCAAGTTTGGCTGAAGACTTTGCATTCTTCTTGATTTCTGTTCTAGTCAGAATTGTGCCATCATCTGCTCAAAATTAATTTCTGTAGGTTTTCCCTAATTTCCCAAATGAAAATATTGGAATGCTTTTGTGTCATGTATACAAAGTACATGGAGGTGAGGGGAAGTCTCAGAGGAGTCAGATCATGGATGTTAAAACTTGCATCTGCGTGACTGTGACTGAGCTGTGAGTAAGCACAGAGCAAGCAAGAGCCTTTCTGTGTTAGGTGTGTTTCTAGGGAGTCTTTCCTTTCTGTGGTAAACAACAAGTTTTGGAAAGCAGAATGGTTTTCCCATGGTATTTTTTTGATACATCAGGGGATAAGTAAGGGAATATCCATTTTTTTATTATTAGGGGGAAAAAAATGCATTTAGCTCTTTGTTTTTACCACCTTGCTCCCACTTTGAAGAGAAGGAGGAAAGAAGGGGTGGGGGGAAGGGGGAGACAGAGAGAGAGCATCAGAAATTTTTTGTCATATTTATTTCTAGAAAAGACATCACTAGTGAGCTTATTAGTAT
This sequence comes from Haliaeetus leucocephalus, assembly GCF_000737465.1. Classification (NCBI taxonomy): domain Eukaryota; kingdom Metazoa; phylum Chordata; class Aves; order Accipitriformes; family Accipitridae; genus Haliaeetus; species Haliaeetus leucocephalus. Next base: position 6,656,166 of record NW_010972653.1, read on the forward strand.
GGCATTTTCAGTGGAAATACAGTATTTCTGCTGGACAAAATGCAAGAATGTTTTATCTCATGGAATTTCCCACTCAGGAGTGGAACAGTTCTTCATACTGCCACAGCTGCCTCAGCTCCTAATATGGATTTAGCAAGTAGCTCAAAAGTACCCATCAGGACCCAAAGACACAGCTGCTATGGTGGTTTTTCAAAACCTTAAAGGGGCATACCAGAAAACATCAGGAAAAAACTTTACTATAAAAATTGGTTGCAAAATAGGAAGAATCCTACATTTTGCTGCTGAGTTATTAGCCATTTGTTTTGATTTCTGTCACAGCAGGTTCTGTCTTGAATACGCTATGAAATTTGTTTTGGTTTTGTTTTGTGTGCACTGAGCCCAAGCAAAAGCCTTCTGTGGGGATGTCAGTGCCATTTTGCTCTTAGAGATTGTAGCTTTCAGCTTGATACTGTCTTTTAATGACACTACTCTTGTTCATCCTTGTTTTGATGTTCTTTTGATGTAAAATGCATTTTCTGAATGAATAGATTTGCTCCTTGTTTATAATTCAAATTGTTAAAGCCTATTTTCATTGCCTTTTTAATTATGCAGCATTTAAATCCAGAGTTCATTTTCTTTCAGAAGAATCCTAAGAGGGCTATTAAATACGAAGATACCACTTTTGGTTCAGGAAGTCCCCAAGTCACAAAGGAGGGTGTACTGAGGAAGTATCACTGCACGCGTACCCTGATCTCATACTTTTTCCAAAGTTTGCGCCGTTGGCTAGTGCTGGCGGATCTGTGGTCTCACTTGGTACAGCTCCTTTATGTCTCTAAACACAAAAAATGTTATGTATGTCTTCATTCCTCATGCCTTTTTTGGATCTTGCTTACTGCATTTCTTATTATGCAACTGGAAGTCACTGATGGAAAGGTAAACATGTTTTAGGGTAATATCCTAGCAGAAGTCCCAGACTGTATCTGTGTTAGTAACCTGGACAGGGCCAGGAGCAGTGGCATGAAGTGACCTGTGGTGTTTAACTCTTAGCGTGCTCCATTGCATGGTTTTGCCTGCGCCAGCCAGCACTCTCTGCAATGGTGTCTGGATATGGGTTAGGGCAGCAGTGTGAGCCAGGCAGATATGGATGAGGACTCCTCTTTGGGGAGTGAGCAGAAGGACAGAGTTTAGCCATATGGACGTGGGCTGTGCCATAAAACCTGTGCTCAGGGGCAGGGAATTGGCCCCGGACTGCTTTATTTTCTATTCCAAAGCAGGCCTGTTGGTTTCTGCGCCACAGTGCCAGGCCCTAAGACAGAATGCATTTACAGCTCTCTGTATACAGGACATAATTTTAATGCTTGGCTCCTGCTGCAAAATATGTCACAGCAAACTTCAAGAGGATTGTTTATGTCCCCAGAACCTTAAGCTGGAATAATGACTCTAATTTATTTATGCACATTTTGACAGCTTGTTATGTTTTATTCCGTAAAGCTAAATGTGGTCTCAACACCTTGGAGTTATTGCTACTAAGTAATGATACCAGGGAGAGATAGGGATTTTTGTCTCTGAGCAGAGAGCTTTTCTACTCTGTAAGGATTTGAAACCACTGTCCTTGTGTCTGGATGTCTGTTTGAGAAAGGACAGTGAAACTGAGGGCTGATGTGGCTAGCTGCATAACTGAGCAGGAACAGATTGACTCTGCATCAACAATGAATGCTTGAATAACCCAGTAACCAGTGACCTTAGCGTGGGACCTGTCACACTCAGACAGGAGATGGGGTACTCTGTTCTAGAGTAGAGACCTGTAAATGCTTGCTTGCTCTCTAATATGACTCAGTTTCTGTTTTAGATCTGCTGAATGATACAGTTTGGGTACCCCCTTAGGAGAGACTCAGTCTCTCCTCTTTCTCCATAGAGGTCTGAAAGACAGTTAGACCCCTTCTGGTCTGAAAGATTTTTATCGTTTATGGGTGTGATTGAATAATTTACCTACCCATAGTGTTTCCTGTGTCTAATATAATGACTCAGGTTTGATAATACATTTACAGCTAATCAAGGTCTTCATAGGAGCATTGAATAGTTTTGTAAACCAGTAGGATATATTGGTAGATTGTAAGGCAGTTTTGACCAGGAGTTTAAATGAAAACAAAAGAAAACAACTGTAAAACTAAACCACTAGACATTGGATTCTGTATGACTTTGAGTTTCTTTTTCTGTTCTCTACAGCAATGTCTATACTATTGAAAAAACTGTGAGGAAACATTCCCAGGCACTGTGTTGTCTACACTTAAAGTGTTAGAAGAGTCCTTGGCAGGCTTTAGACCTGGGCCAGCTAGGATTCTCCCAAATAATTTACAGGCACCGTTCAGGGATTAACTCCAACCAGGGACATGTTCTGAATATGTACCTGACCATCTTGTTTTGGAGGCTAAGAAGGTTAAGTAGTATGAATAGGAACCATTTGCAACCAGTAGCTGTAATCCTGAAGAGCAGTCCCAGGCTTGTTCAATTTTCTAGTATAGATATAGCTAATGCACGCTTACTTCTATACCATATACATTTGGAAGCAGTGCTGAAACAGGAAAGGGGAGAAAGAATATGTTTAACCTAATCCAGGATATATGGGGATGACAGAAATCACATTAACACAGACTCTTAATTCCTTGCTGAATATCTTCTATTGGCTCTAAGCAGTAGTAGCTCAAGAAAAATAACATTCATGACGGGCCAGTGTGGATCCCTGGAGTCTCAGTAGGGACAGCTGAGAGACAAAGCTGTAAATATGTCATGATAGACTGAAAAGAAAGAGGTACCACTCTAGGGGGGAACTCGGTGCTTAAGTATCAGCTCAACCTGAGTGACAGTCTGTGAGACAGACTGATCATTGCCTTTGGGCTTTAGTCCTAGTTTTAATGCCTTTTTTTTTTTTTTTAAAGCTTCCTCTTACCCACTACTCCAACAGCACAGTTTCCAGGGCCAAGGTTATTTACAAGTCACATGGAGAACACTAGTTACTGCCTCAGATACAATGGGAGGGTGTAACTCTGCTGCTGATACAGATGACAATGATCAGGTTACCATTCATTTACTAACTAACTCCTTAATCAAAGGTTTAACTAGGTTTATAATCCAAGAGAGAGAGCTGTGGCCACACTAGGATTCATGTGCAAAGTCATTGACCATCAAATTCTAGTAGTAGAGATCTGGTTTTCTCACTCCTGTCCTGAGGAACAGCTGTTAATGACCAAACTCAATACGACAACTGACCACCTTCGCAGTCCAAGCAGGGAGATGTGCCTGAACATGGAGAGTGAGCTGAATTCCCACCTTGTTTGGGTTCGTCCTTCATATCAGGGTTTGAATCTCATATTGCACACGTCTCACGGGGATGTCAGGTTTATCAGGATGGCACTTGCATATAGTTCTGTAATCACTGTGACAGTTCCCTGGTCGCTAAAGTAACTTCCTGGAAAAATTATGTGAAAATCTTGAGTGTTAGTCAGTGATTTATGGCATTTTAAAGTAATCAAATGCAGCTGAAAATCTTGATATGTATAAACTTGGGCCAAATCCTGGCTATAACCTTATCTCAGAACTGTGTAAGAGTACTGCATGCTCCTCTGTTCTTCTTGTGAGAAGGCAGAAATTTGTTCTGTTTCCTGAAATGATTGCCGTTCCTGTTGTTAGCAGAGGCAGAACTTGAAGGTCATTGAAGAAATGAGCCACTGAGAGTCTGATATAAGTTGAGTTATACCATCAGTGAATTCTGCCGTTGTCAATCACAGGCATTTCTCTGTGGTGTTTCAGCCTTGGCTCCTAGTCCTAGCCTAAAGTATCTGGTTTCTTTTCAGAAGTGGCTGGTCTGTAGAGTAGATTGCACAGCCTATCTGTTTTTAGGGCCTTGCCTTGTACTCTGTTTCATCTTATAAAATACACATAGTTCATCTCTAGTCATGTCCCCTTTTCAGATGGGAGACACTGGCAACAAGTAGTAGCTGGTAGAGTTCCTGCCAGCAGGTGTTTCATTTTATTTGGCTGTTGTAGGGGTTTTTGATATACTAGCGTGATTTTTCTTTTCTTGTCTGTGAATTCATGTGAAAAAGTATTATGGAGCTGAGCCCTGGCCTGCACTAGGAAGTTGCCCTGCTTTAAATTAATTCTCTATACATTCAAATGGGACCTCTGGATGTTTCGAAAGGCCAGCCACCAAATGCTTTCTCATTTTCATACACTACGGGGAGGGGTTCTCATCTTCATAGTCCTGCTCCAGAGAGATTCACCCTGCAGGACAATGGAGTGGTTAGTTTTCTGGCAGATAAGCAAATGCATCATGGCAAACTTGAAAACTCATCTTCTTTTCTAACTTTTCCATTCATTTTGTTTTACCCTCAAGACCCACAGTTTCTGTGCCACATGTTTATGTCTGAAATGTTGTCCCCTGATCTTTATTAGCCCTTTGAAACCAAACACACACTGTGCATAAATTGCCAAGCTTAGTCCTTCAGCTGACAAATGGCTAGCTAGCTAGGTAAAAATAAGCTGCTTTCAAAAGACTCCAGTGTCCAACCCATCAGGTACCTGGGTATACAGAGCTACAGCCCACAGTAACTTTTAGCCTTTTGCAGTGTATGGACATAAGTGGAAAGGAGTTTGTGACTTTGTATGACCTTTTTAAGGAGTTGGCACAAGGTTATATGGTTACTTTGGGCTGTATTTTGCTAGCTTTTGCACATATGGAATAGCATCTTCCTCTGCAATAATCTCACCTATATAATGGTGTTAGAATCTGTCCTACCAGCTGGAGTGAGCTATTTCACACTGTATCTGAATCTGATATTGTTTCCTTTTTATCTGTTGAGATAGAGTGCTTTGCTGTGTATCCTGATATCCCATGGCTCTCTTTTTGGAGCTCTGTTCACACATCTTGATTCCATCTGTACTCTTCAAGAGGCCCGTTAGGTGGAAGATGTATCTGTCAAACACATGTAGATTCTGGACAGCAGCCCTTTACGGGTCATGCCTTGAAACATTACTAATTTGATTTCAAAGGGAGCTATTACAAAATGTCTTTTGTGTTGTTAGGCCTCAGGAGAAGGACCTCAGTTGGACACAGTAAAATGCTGCATTTGCTATAGCCATGGAGCCCCTTGTTGGAAAAGATATAAGAATCAGTCATGTCTTTGTCTTGGAGCTCGGCACCTCTTCAGGAGGAGTCCCCTGATGAGACAGGGGGACGGCTAAATGTGTGTTAAAAGGTCCAGGGGACAGAAACTTAGTGATCCACAGCATCCATCTGATGCTGTCCAAAGCTGTTGAGCAACCTCAGGAAATGAGTGGAAATCCGACTCTTGTTTGACTATCCTGAGTCCAGAAAGTGGGACGGTGGGTGCAAGAGGGTTGACATACACATCTGTGCACTCTGTGGCAGTGCTTTGAAGATCTGTGTTGTAGCCTGTGGCTTTTTATGATGCAGTCATGTGCATTTTTAAGCCTAAGAATTAGACACCTTTGTGGTTGAAGTTAAGCATGACTGTGACTCATTCAGCTGTCACTCTTACAAACTTGGTGTGAGAACCATATGTATGGGAAGAAGTAACCTAGACCCAAGATGCAAGTTCATGGATTGCAAGACAGGAGGCCAAACACTGAAACAGCATCTGACAAAAGTGAGTAATTGGTCAAAGTTTCCACTTCTATTTAGTCAAATTTCCAACATAAATTAATCTATTGTCTCAAAGTAGTGGCTTTTCCTCCTGATAAGCTGTGGATCTTCCCCCACAGCTACTTCACTATTTGCAGTTAGTTACAGTTGCTCATAGGCTGCACAATCTCTGAGCACATTAGAGCTGTACTAGTAGCCTGACTGGCATTCATAAACAGGCAACGCTTGGGTCTTAGTAATACTCTAAGTCAGTGCAGTAGTGTGCCAAAATAAAGGTCATTTCAATTTCATGTTATGTCATGCAGTTTTGAAGTGACATGTGTTTAACGAGTTTTCTCCAGTAAATGAACGATAGCAAGTATTACACTAATAGGCTTTGATGATTTGCCCACAAAAAAAAAAAAAAGCAAAATCTTTCCGAAAACATTAAACTGATATTTTACCAGAGAAAAAAAACCAAAAACCAGAACAAAGTTTCAAAATCCTGCCTCCAAGCTTCCATAATGAACAAAATTAGGCTTTTTGGCCCTTTCAGATGACGGTTTGCAGAAGTTTCACTGTAATTTATTTAAGCGTGCCCATCACTACAGAGATGGAGGCTGACCTTCTGATAGGGATAGGAGAGCATGAAGGGTGCATGTTGAGCTTGTGACAGAAGCTGTATCACAAACCTCATGACAGGACCATTAAAAGAGTGAAAAGCAGGTCCCTATGTGTATGGAGCCTATAATTGTGCATAGAAAGGTTTGGAGTAGTTTCTGTCTTCTCATACAGCAATGCCTGCTTACCTTGCCACTGTGCCTAGTATCCCAGCTGGTTGTTCCCTGTCATCTTTCTACCAGGCTATGGACTCAAACAGGCACAAACTGGAACACAGGAGGTGCCATCTGACCATCAGGAAAAACTTTTTCACAGTGAGGGTGCTCAAACACTGGCATAGGTTACCCAGAGAGGCAGCGATGTCTCCATCCTTGGAGATATTCAAAAGCCATCTGGACATCATCCTGGGCAACCTGCTTTAGGTAACCCTGCTTGAGCAGGGGGGTTGGATCAGATGACCTTCAGAGGTCTTTTCCAACCCCAACCATTCTATGACTCTGTGATTCTATGACTGCTTGATCAGGGCTGCTGACATCTTGTCGTTCAAAGGCTTAAAAGCGTTGAACAAAATCTGTTACCCAATCTTGTTCTTGGGAATGTTGCTTTTGGTGTCAGCAGTGGGTTGTGCGGCATGTTAAAAAAATTAATAGTTCCTTCAGTACAGGATAGGAGGGAGGACTGTTTGGATTCTTGGTGGTGTAGCTTTTGAGTGTGCAGGAGGGACTGCTGCATTGAGACTGCCTCTCCAGGGAGGACATGTGAGGACTATAGGAGGTAGGGTGAACACTAGTAAATGGCTGGTGGTGTAAATACTGGTAATGTACACCCTTCAGCAGTTTGCAACAAAGCCTATACCAGTTGGGTTTTACGAAAGTTGGTTTTTAATATTCTGCATAATGTTTAGTAGTCAGAGAATGAACTGTCTTTTGAGCTGGTCACACACCAAGTCTTGTCTTCTTTTTGGTGACGACTCCCAGTGAAGTCAAACTGATGGTAAACTGAGAAGTCAATAATGTATGCAAAATAAAGTGTCCAGGCCCCTGCACCCCCTGTCTGCCGCCAGCGAGCAATAGGAATAGGAAGAGATCAGGACTGGTTTCCTGGCAAAATTTGGCATTAGGCTGCAATCCTAGAACAAGGCAGCTAAAGTAATTCTAATTAATTTCCTTTGGAGACACATTTTGCTGAATGGCACTGGTGGTTTTATATAGTACTTCATCTTAGGTACATGAACTGCAAAAAGGCTGCTGCGTTGTATACAGATGCTAAATCTTTCTATGTTGTTCAGCTGATCAATTGCTTTTTTGGGTCAATGGTTATATGACATTATTTAACAGAGGACAGCTAAGTCCGTATAAATAATAATTTAAAGAGTAGAACAAGACCATGTACTTGCTGTCTTAAACAATATGTTGAAATTTAATAATATAACCATTCGGTACCACTCTAAATTGTTCTTACAACCTGTTCAACAATGTTTTACTACCACCCACTAATCATGCCAAATATAATGTGCTATTCATATTTTTTCCAGTACACAGGCACAAGCACTTGCGTGAGCTTCCATGATGATAATATTTGGCTTACAAATTATTTTAACAAATTTTGAAGTGTTTCTAGTCATATCAAATTCAATGCCAGAAGATAAACAAAATGGTTTCAGGGATATTTATGATGCTGTGCTTGTTATTAAACATAGCTTAATGCATTCATAGTAATAGGAAACTGAAGTTGTTATCTTTTGAATGCATGTGTCATGCAACTGAGAAATCTCTTAAGACAACAAAATTCTGTGTCTTTGCTACTTTTCGACTGATACAATGCCCAGCAAAGTCGGTAGAAATTCTCTTCTGAGCAGAGATAGCAGGATAGCACTGCACTTCTCTTCCTTTGTCAGAGATTTCTGTACAGCTGCGCAGATGTCCTGTCACTGTTTTTAATTGGCTCTGTTATCTGTCAGGGTAAGTTATTCTTCAGATCCCCTTTTACATTCTAGGTATGCACTGTTGTCACAGTGCCTCCGTGCCGGGTACTGCGGCTGATCAGCCCCGGGCACCGGCACTCGGATACGTGCACTCTGAAGAGGGGCTGAGATGCGCGGAATTGTGAAAGGGCTGGTGCCAGGGCTGTCAGAGCCAGTAGCCAGCCTGGCATTATGGGCTTGCGGGAAACCACCCCCTGGGACTGCAGCTGTGCTGCGGGACTGAAGACAGGTTGGATTGCAGACATATAGTAATGCTTAAAGGCTGGCTGCGCTGTCGGAGCATCATGTCTCTTGTTTCACAAGAGAATTGTATGCAGTCTTTGGGCCTTTCATGTCTTGCATGTTATCCTGAGACCCATCTCCTTTTGAAAAGACATTAAAAGGTGTCTAGCATGTGTGTGGGTAAGATTTTTTTCCTACTAGGAGAGAAATTTTTCAGACTTTGCATGCAAATTGTTGGAAAGAGGGGGCACACTGTTATATAAACTTGGAGAATGTGAAATGTGAGAGGAATGTTTTCTGTAAATGATGCATTTGTTTGAATGAGTGATCACAATCAAACAATGCATCTTAATTGTTTTCTTTTCTTTAGAATAATCTTGCAGTCCCGGAAAAAATAATATGAACACCATGAAAACAGTCTCCAAGCTTTATTGTTGTAGTGTAAGACTTTAGTGAGATTATGTGCAGACAGTTACTGGGAAAATCAAAGTTACTGCTTCCATAATAACCATGCCTTTGCCAAAACTGATACTGCATTGCATTTGCAGAGATCCTGTATCTATACAAATGGATTAAAAGACCAATGATGGGGAATTCTCTTACTTGCCTTTAAAAATATGAGTCACTGGCCAAAAAAAAGGTGTAAATTCTCTCTGTTGCTTTTGATTGATACTGTTACATAGAACTACTACTAAGTTGGCACTTTATTATGAAAGTTAATTGTGTTTTTTTGAGGAATCTCAACACTTTCTGGCCTGCATTAAATCTCTGTTGTCCTCTGGGTGCATCCTCTCTTCATTAGTGCTTCTTTTAAATTTCAAGGTGCTATATGCTGCCCCTGTCACAAATGTGTATCTCCCAGTGGAACTTCCCATGCTGGTAGGGTTGGATAAAAGGCATTGCACAGTCCTTTTGGCCTGATCTACATCTAATAAGGAGAGCAATTGTGGCATTAGGATGCATATCTTAGAAAGTAATTCAGGTGGTATTGGAGTGCTGGAGGTGTTTTTGTTACACAGGGTTGGTTTCAGTACATTATAACAGGAAAAGGCTCTACTTAGTATTCAAGGAGGGATGAACAGATTGAAAGTTATGTTTGGGATGGGCTCTTGTCGCTACTGAAAATAACTGTGGAGTCTCCAGGGAGTCTATTCAACTCTGCCAAATCTATGTTAAAAGGAAACCACGTCAATTGTACTGAAGAACTTGGATGAGTTTCACAAAACCACTTCAGTGTGACTTAGTGTTTTATCAGTTTTAAAGAGTGCTGTACCTTTTTCAGACAGGATAGAGATATGAAAAGTAAATAAACCATTCCTGTATTCAGGATGAAGAAAAAAAAGTGGACAAGGAGGAGCCTGGAAAAACATACTGTAAATGTAGGTTTTACTGCACATAATGGCACGGAGCTCCTATGCTGGGTCTGGGGACCAGCTCTCCACTGTCCTGCTCTGTGGGCTGCAAAGTGGGTGTAAAAGTCTGCTCAGAGTGACTGTGTTTCACAGTGTTTGCACAGATTTAAATACCCATTATGTGAGACAGCAAAGAATCAGACCCAGGTATGGGTTATATGCAGATACTCAGTAGACTCCGTTCTAGATGCAGGATGTTTCCCTTCTCACTGCAAACAAGATCTGCAGCCCACTCAGCAGCTGTTCCATTTCATTGTTGCATAGTTTTCTTGGCCAACATCTTTTTCCTTGTGTCTGAAAGACCACCTCTAAGATTAACCATGAAAAATTATTTTTAAGATGTCTTATTTGCCCTTGACAGAAGAACTCTCTATTGGGAGACTCTGTGTCACAAAATGGGAGCTGTGGTTCAGGCTTGTTCATGCTGTTCCTAACTTTTCGCTGCATGACTGCACTGTAGCTTGAATTGATCATGGCAAGTAAATTGAAGCTGTTAGTTCATTTAATTGTCAGTTCTGTGTCTGTGCACTAAGTCAGTCAATGATTCTTCTGAAGTGACAAGTACTACATCACATAGCTGCTCACATGGCCATTGGATGTGTATTGATGGTGCTAATGGAGTCACTGAGCCAAGCTCACATCTAGCAATGTCACGGCTCCCCAGATATTGATCGTGATGGTGATTTGTTCTGCAGCAGTGTCCTGAAAGCCCAGGCAGTATCAGAATCCAATGTACTAGTTAGTAGATAGGATAACATAGCCCCAGGGCTGAAGAGGCTACATGAAACTTGAAAGAAGACAGTAAAAGCAAACTAATGGTGTTGATGGTGATACAGGATGCACAGGCTAGCTTTACAGTCATTGACATTCAGCATCACTTGGAATACCTTAAAAATAGTGAATGTGGTAATGATTTTTAAAATACTGAACTTGACAATAATATTTTAAATAAAAAATAACTTTATAATTTACTTTGCTGGCCATTCTGAACCTAGCAAGCATAGATGATTGGGTTTTTTATGGACATGATGATAGAGGAGTTTTGATGAATGTTTGAAAGACCAGCAGCAATCCTAGAAGGTAGTCTGGGGGAAATTTTCATTTGACCTGAGTGTAGCAATGGTCCTGTTAGATCTGAAAACATCTTGTAGAAAACAGCTGTTAGGTCACTAGTCCACCTCACCATGAAGACAGGCTTTCTCTTAACTGTATTCTGTCTAGAGATGTGTTTTCATGTTATTTTGAAAGCTAGCATTAATTTTACCCTATTTTGCCTCCTTTCCACCTCTGATGCTGCTGTAGATAATCACTCTGCCTCTTGGATGTTTTGCAGCCTATCAGCATTTGTAAACTCACCACTTCTGATCACTGGCAACGTCAGCTATATCTGAACTGGTGACATAGGGATGAAAAGCTGTGTATTCCATTACTGACCTTTTGAGAAATACATTACCCTTCTCTGCCTCCTTTGCATCTAAAGAAAATTATTTTTCTTTATAGGCTCTTTTTCTTCCAAGATTGCTGTCTCTTTGTCAAGCACTTTCCTTAAAAATGTCTTTGAGACCTATCCTAGGGAGCATAATGATCATCTTCATCAAAGAGCAAGAAAGCAGAACAACCTGTAGCATCAGAGAATTATTCCTCACATGTACAATTGGATAAGATGGGATTGATGTGACATCTGAGAATAACTCATTTCTTTTGGAGCAGAGGCATTTGGTAGTTATTTGTGTTGATAACCATTCCATCATTCTAAGAATTCTTCTAGAAAACAGGGTTCTGTGTATAAACTAAAAACTTCACATTTCTAGGGGGGAGGTCAGTGATGATACTTGCTGTTGTACAAATGATCTGGGATGATGATAAGTAGTTTGCAACCACCTGACACTGTGTGACCCAGCTAGAGAAAGGTGCCTGGGGTGTATTGGGGAGAAATGACACAGTTGCATATTTATTGTCCTGAGATCAACTGCGGGGCCACGAACAAGAATTAGTTCTTTCTGAGAATGAAAAAGGAAAAAAAAAAGGTGTATCCCATTGGGGTCCACTGGAGGAACACTTAGCTAATGAAGGTGCTAAGCCTATTGAAATGTTCAGAGTAAGTCCCTTTCCCTATTGCTTACTGTGCTGAAGCAAGACCATTATAGGACTGAAGCAGTGTATCTATGGGAACGTAGAACTCAACTTAAAAATTTAAAGCTCTTAAGAAAACAATTGCTTTTTTTTTTACTTTTTAAATAATTTTGTAAGTAGTATTTGCAGAACTTTTTAACAAATGGTCTAAAAATAGTACTTTATTAATGTACCTAAGAAACAATAGGTATGTTTTTGTACTCAGGCAGGATGTTACTTTAATGAGTAAATCTGGCTCTCACAAATCAGTATTATTTTGTAAGAATGAGGACTGATAATGTGCATAAGTGTTTTCAAGATCACATTCCACTCTGCATTGGAAATTTCTCACAGTTAATGGTTCCTCCAGCTAGTCATTTAATGCTAGGAAAGCCCTCCTTATTGATTATTATTGCATATTAATGGATCTATCAGATATTTATTTTGCAAGTTTCTTGGTTAAATTTTCTTTATTGATTTCTCCCAGGGGTAAATGAGCTGCAGAAGTGGAAATAAGCAGTCCTCTTCTTCTAGGTCTAGATATTTAAATGTATTTTCAAAGTATCAGATCTATTACAGGAGCATTTGGGGCAGGCATTTCCATTCTAATCACATAATGGATTGCAAGACTTTTTATTATATAAATATGAACTCAGAAAATAGTTGGATGGACCATGTGAAGAATACTAGCATGTAAGGAGTCACAGGGGGCAAATTTCCAGTAGAATTCTAGATACCTGTCTTTAGCACTGTCTGTGAAGAAGTCAAAGCTGTGTATGGAAATCAAACTGGACATTTCCAGCTACTGCAGTTGTGCATGCAAATGGAAATTTAGCAGGCATAAGTTTAGTAGTCCCCTTTAAATTGGTCATGCCAGTTTCTGAGAGGTGATTGGATGAGTTTATCAGTGTTCCAGATATAGCTTATAATTGCTGCTTCACATTATAAACAAAGCCATTAGCTGAAACATATCTACATTTACTGAAATGAATTTAATTCATTGAAGACATTGGGGCACATTTAATGCCCTTTTGCTTTGTGTAAAGACAACAATAAATCTTGCACATTTGCTAATATTTAAATCAAGCTTCAACGTTAACCCAAATGACTACTTTGATGGAGGAGCAGGCTTTATGCTTTCAACTAAAAATCTCTTTTTTTACATAAACATTTTTTATTGCAGGTTTATTTTTGATAGGACCTTGTATAAAGACATTGCCTTCAGGAAGAAACATTGGAATTTTAGGGTTATTTGAAATGAATGTATAAGGATATGTTATATGTCATGACTATGCTGCCTCACATGCCATTGAATAAAAAGGACTTGAAATACTGCTGGCCCAAACCTGCAATAAAACTCTCTAATATTTCAGTGGACATGGTTGCATGTGAAGATACTTCAGAATGAAGCTTATAATCCTGGACTACTTTTCATGAGAGGCTGAATATATGAAGATACTTCATAAAACAAATCGTAATAGAGGACTTGTAACAGTGCATGGAGTTACATGCTTTGCAGGGTTGCTTTTGTGGCAGCACAAGGCTACACAGCAAGATGTAATTTAACCTTATGCATATGTACCAGGATTTGCATAATTGCACTCTACTGCGGTTAAAACCAATGGTAAAACTAACCTGTGGATCAAACAATAACTGCAATGAGGGAGGATGTTCGTGCAGTGATTTGGTACCTTGTCCTGTGATAAGATAAAATATCAGATGGACAATATTTGCAGAGTTACCATCTCTTCTCATGGCTCCGTCATATTTGGGTTACAAATCCAAGAAATTTAAACTTGAGGTAACAAATATTGGCATTAAAGATTAGGTGTTTGCTTCTCAGTAATTATGAGTCTTTTTTTTTTTTTCTCTCACAATAAAGTCTAGTTTTGAACTGCTGGAGAGTTAAAACAGTTGTTCAGAATGTTTGAATTCACTAAATTCTTTTTTGGAAGCACTTATTGGAATCACTAGTTTTTACACAATCAGTCACTATAAATTCAAAACAGGTTCTAAAAATCAGGCTAGTCATTACCTAGCAAGAACCGTTACAACTGATTATCTTTATGCCCACACTACGAACTTGAGAAGCCTACTTTTCATTCAAATACTTTTCTATGAATTTTCAAACAATGGACACAATAATTCAAGGCTTGCTGCCTTCATCTGAAAGTTAATTTGGATGAAAGTAAGGTTTGCATTTAAAGTGCAAAAGCTCTTCCTGCATAAGTGCACGTGTGGACAGTTCTAATTCAGGAATCAAAATGTCTTCTTGTTTCACTTAATCTACTTTGAAAATAGAAGTGTTTAGCTTAATCCTTCATTGAACTGGAACAGGTCCACTTATTCCAGTCCACCTGTGAGTTATGTTGGAAAGGGAGTAGCTTGTCTGAATAACTACGATTCATTTCAGAAATATTTTTTTCCAACTACTTAGGTCTGAGCCTGATCTCCGTTGACACGCATTGCAGCCTTCCAAATCTCAAGTCTAAATTTTGCAACCATCTCATCAAATAACAGAGTCCATTTTAAATGCTTGGAAGACTGGACTCCAAAACTGAATCTAAGCTGTATTGAGTATTTGTGACAGAAATGTAACTTAGATTTTGTGGCTTTTACCAATCTCAAACTACAATTAATTCTTTGTTGTTCTTTAACAGTAAAAATGGCAGTGATGATGGTCATTAATTGAACAAATTAAATCATTAATTGTTTTGGTACAGAAGAAATCAAAGTACTTGCACAAATCCCATCAATCTCAGTTAAATGGTGCCATGACTTAGGAGTAATTCCCTGAATCAGGACTTAAGGCTGTCAGCTCTAAGGAGCAAGTCTTGTTATCTCTGTCTGAACTGTGCTTAACCAGCTAGAACTGTTATATGGTTGAGAACTTGAGACACAATTGTAAAATATTATATAAACATCTTTTGGACACTTCAATGGATTTTGAGAGTTAAAAAAAAATCCTTGCACTTAGTCTCTTGGGGGACGCAAGTCATTATTTTTTTTTTGTTTGTTTGTTTTTGTTTTCTTAAATGAGAATTTAAGCTCCATATGCAGTTTGTAGAATGGCTGATGTGCATACCTGGGTTACTCCGAAAGTCAAATACTCTGTATATTGGACACTTTAAGCTGCTGTCCTTAAGTTCCAAATCATTAGCTTAGCAAATGGGAGCTTAAATATAAGCATAGTCAATGGGGAGGAAAAAAGTCCACTGCATAGTATGTCTAGCGATAGAAAAAGCTACAGAATGCGAACATAAATTTTTAATTCAACATTCCTTAATTTAAAAAAACCACACCATGATCAATCCCCTCCCCCCCGACAAGCTTGCAAAACTAGGTCTGAATTCCCAGTGGGAATAATGAGCAACAGCAAGAGTGAATGCTGGGAGAGAAGAATGCAATTGTATTAGGCTCCATCACAATGGGAGGTAAACCCAAATCATTTATAAAAGGTAAATGCTGGCAGAACACAGGGAGCTCAGAGCACCACACTGCAGGTGTGATTTATGAGGCTGGGGACTGGCTATAAATCAAACCCTTTTGTTTTAAATAGTACTGCTTCAACGCAGGAGATCAGTTTACATGTAGAGGAAATGATGAAAAAAATGCAGTACATTGCATCCCAAGAATATTAGAAAATCAGCTTTACAATGCGACTATCAGGACCATGTTCAGACAATGGATATCTGATGCTCAATTTAACGAATGCTCCCACTGCTTGAACAGAGTGCCCTAATCTAGCAACTCAAGTTTGTTTCAAATGTATTAATTATGGGATCTATTTTGTGAGACCAGCTGTTAAAATCATTGCGCTTATGATCAGGAATGCATTGGCTATTCCTGTTAACTAGCTAGAGGTGTCCTTTTATGCCAGCAAAGGCTCTGCCTGTTTCTATGTTATCCGTGTTTTTCCTTAACTATAAAGGTTTATGGGTCTCATTATCTAGTGGCCTTGTCCTGTGGAAATGGGTAGATAAAACACTTAATTCCTAAGGATTCAAATAAAGAGTAGGCATCCTGGAAAGTTCTGCACGATTACAGGAAAATACACACTTCTGCCAAAGAAAAGTGCTTTTCTCCCTCTATTGGTTGTATAATTATCAAATGGAAGAGATTTTAAAGGTAACGAACAAAATGATTTCTTCCGCTCTGCTTTACAGATCTGCCAGGGCTTATCTTGGCTGCATATTTTGCATTCATTTTGCATGCATACCACTAGAGCAAAATATATGCCTGAAACCACGCTGTGTCCTGCAACGTGGGCCAGAGAAGCACTTAAAAAAGCTGAGAGGACAAAAGGCCTACATAAAGGGAGGTACAGCAGTTATATCAGTGTTCAAAGAAATTTATAATGAAACAAAAGCTGAGTGCATTGCACTTATGTGTATCCTAGTCATTTGATGTAATGGTCTTACATCAGTAATCATTTAGCTATGTGAATGTAAGAAGTTGCCTTTAATTCACTGATAAGCAGAGTGCCTTTATGTCAGCAAGGAGCCAAGAGACATCTTGTATTGCAGTGCTTTATTACTTTCCAAGAGTCCAAAATGCAAACACTACAGAAACACATGAGCACAACTTCCAGGATCTTTCTGAGGCTCTGATATTGATATAGCCAGCATCAGCTATTGCTGGAGGCGTAAATATCAATTGCTAGCATGAGGAAAGTATCATTTCACTGAAATAATTGATTTTTTTTCTAACTTATTGTTATAAAAACACATCTAGTGCCATAAATTTATGGGGCACTCTATAAATGTAAAGACATATTCCCTGCTCAGTAGAGCTTGCAGCCTAAATTAGACCAATATATGAAAAGGATATATTGATGGTGAACAGAGAGAAGAAAGAAGTGACTGAAATTGCTTTTACCAATTTCTTGAATCTGACCAGGTTTCCACCTGATATTGGGCCAGACTTTTAAAAGTATTTGGGCTTCTGTTTTCCAAAGATTAGCGTGCTTAAGTGTCTTGAAGTATACAGTCATTTTACACGTAAAATCTAATGCACCTCAAAAAGCACATTATGTGGGAGAGGAGTAAAGATGGCTTTGTGCCTTATGAATCTTATGTTGTTGTGGACACTAGTCAATTTAGATAGATAGCCTTGAAAGGGTCTGCCCAAGTCGTGTAGTCCTCTCAGGCTGAAGTGCCATCTGTAATCTTTAT
The DNA here is from genome assembly GCF_000737465.1 of Haliaeetus leucocephalus. Classification (NCBI taxonomy): domain Eukaryota; kingdom Metazoa; phylum Chordata; class Aves; order Accipitriformes; family Accipitridae; genus Haliaeetus; species Haliaeetus leucocephalus. Next base: position 6,673,311 of record NW_010972653.1, read on the forward strand.
AACACTTTTTTTTAACTGGATTCCTGAAAACTCTTTCCATCTTAGGTTTTTTTCTAGGCCAACATTTTGTCTCCTTTCTTTGTCTGTTGTGCCCTGTGAGAGAAATACTTTTGTGGGCCAGAAGTAGTGTTTTAAAACTCATTTTTGCAAACTCTTCTGCCTTTTACACAAATAAAGATGTCACTCAAGGGATCTTGTTGCAACAGTTGAGGAAAAAACATAATTAAAGCTAATTTAAACATTGAATTTCTTTGCCATCATAAAGGTTAAATACATGGGAAAGCAAAAGAACATTTATATAGCAGAAGCAATAATGAAGGGTTTACATCTGCAGCCTCCATGAGCAGTGGGGGTTGTGGCTTTTCCTATGTACAGTCATCAGGAATAGCTGGTAATTACCAAGTTCAAAGCCTATTGTCTCCTCCAAAAAGCCGACTTGTTTTTTCGGGGTTGTTTCAGAATGACGTGACGTCTGATGGCTCTATTCCTTTTATAGGTCTTCTTGATACGCATCGAATCCTGACCTGGGCTGGAAAGTAATTTTTGTGAACATATTTACAGAATGATGTGTAACAGATCCAGCAAAGGCTGAAGGCTGGTAATAGTGACTGATGTAGTACCATGGAGAAAAGAAACCTGAACACTGCTCTCCAAGGAGGCTGAGCGAGGAGTGAGGTAATAACGGGTTTCACTGCTCAGTCGGGGTTTACAGGAGAGGTGATTTTGGTCCTCAAACTGTGCTCAGAGGACAGGAGGCAGCGTGTATTTTACATGTATGCAGTAGGTGATAGGGTAGACTTGTTCAGTGATCTAGGAGGCTTTGTGCTACAAACAAAGGTCTCCTGCAAAGCTGATGAATATTTTTTCCTATTGCAGGGCTGATATGTTGAATGCCTCCCTGCAAATCTTGAATCCAGCCTTGCCATGGTTTGCTCGCTCGTTAAGCCAATGGGTATTGCACCGAGGTAAAACCACAGGAGAATTTTTTGTATTCTGTAGCTGACAAAGGGAATGTCCTGAATTTATTCTAATGGCATGGTTTTACCTTCAGGTAGGTGTTGGCATGTGCAAACTATTTCAAAATGTCTGCTGCAATGACTGCAAGCATGAAATGGTCCATAGGAGGTTACATATGCAAGCACACTGTCTGTGGGCAGGGTGTATAAAGAGGATGATTCATGAACTTTGCTTCTTAAACCATAACCTTCCACATAGGAAGCTCAAGTAGGTCACATACTGAGGGGAGCCAGGAAACACACATATGTGCGTGATGCAAATCTGATAGCCTGTCTAGTAACCGGGAGTGGCCAACAGACGTGCATCCCAGTTTGTCAGATGTGTTTATACATTTTCTGAGATGTTACAGATATAAAGTGTATATCAGAGCTTAGACTCTGACCTTAAAAAGTAGATGTCTTCTAAGATTGTATTCAACTTCCTTGTGATAAGAATTAGCTTTCCAACTTAATCAGCATTTGTGACTTGATTCAGCAGAGCACTGAAGATGCACTTACGGCAATCTCCATTCAGCAAAATTTTTAACCTTAAATGCGTGCTCTAAGAACAGAGCTTAAAATTAAGTGTGGGTTTACATGCTTCACAAAACTGGGTTTTGACTTTGAGCCTCTGGATGGGAAAATTAGTCATGAATGTTTGGTTCATAGTGTGAGATTTCTCCCTTTTTACTCAGGAGGGGACTGGCACAGGAGGTGTCACTGGAAACCACAACTACTGGTGAACAGTTAGCAGGAGATTTTAGAACCCCCTTTATAACAGCTAAACATGTGAGTAGGTATAAAATAAGCAGAAGTAGTTTTTTTAACATTTGGATATTAAAAAAAGAAAAATTTTTGGAAGACTGACATTTCAATTTCAAAATTAAGTAAAAAATTTGTAATTCAGAAAAATTTTGCAGTCATCTGTAGCCCTCAGGGTCCATATGCCTGCAGGCAGACGTTCTCTTTCTAAGTCACTTTTCCAAGGTCCTGGGTTTGTAAACATGTAAAATAAATGAACAAATAAACACACACACGTGTTTTGATATGCTCCACCATTCCTCTGATATTGCCCTGTAGGATACAATACAGACATGAGGAATCAGAATAAAGGGATCAGGAATATCAGGGATAAAGACTTGCTTTTATTCCTTGTCAGGAATAAAGATGTAAGAATAAGTGCTTTGGAGGATGCCCTGTTACTAGACGCTAATGCATGTGAGGAATGCTATCTTCAGCTGCACTGCTAGTGGAGTTCTGCAAAGTCCACTCCACAAAGACATTTGTAGTCTGAACATGGAACCTCTCTTGCTTCAACGCGCCACTGGCAGCAGCAGTATCTCATTTCCTCCTCTGCTGTCTGCAGACCAGAAACATCACTATCTCCCAGCCATGGCAAACTGAGGAACCCAATCATCCTTATCTGCTCTCAAAAATGCACCGTGAGGAATGTCCCAGAAATGGTAACTTCCTGATGTGACTCACATGCTCCATCCTAATGTCTGTGGATGTCACCTGAATTTTTAAGTATTGATATGCTTTTTTTAGCATTGATATGAAAGATGTTCTCTTACAAAAGGAGTTCATTAGTTGAACAGTGCTCTTTCACGGCATTGTAGGAATCAGTGCTCCAGATAAGAGCACTTTCTGTTCTGGTGCCTATCTTCAGATTTGCCAAGGGGGGCAACACTGTATGGCAATGGGAAGATTCCTTAAAAGCCCTGATTAGGCATTAATGCAGGTGCTAATTTCTGCCTTTAATGTACCTCTGATAAATTATTATCATAGTCCAGTGATTTATAAGGTTTGAGGTAGGCTGTCTGGTGAGGGATGGATGATCCCACTGGACGGTCCACCTCAAACCTTATAAATTGCTGGAAGTAGGAGCCTGGATTTATTCATAATCATGTATTTCTGTATATATGTTTTTGGTTTAATAGGTGCAAAGAGTATAAAACAGGGTAAGCAAACTATTGCTTCAAAGGGAAATGTTTAAAAAAGGTTTGAAAACACCCGTTCTAATTATTGTATATGACATTAATTTTAATTTCCAATTAAACTCTGAGCTAGAGCATATCTTCTTACACACATGACTTCTGCTGGTCACCTGCATGTTATGGGAAAGAGCATGTTTTGCTATTTTAAAATGATTTATTTAATGTCCTTGTAAAGTTTCATTTCTCTCTCTTTAGTTCCAGCCCAGGTAAGGATTTCTTTTTTAAACCCCATAAATTAGAGAAATTTCCTATTAATTCATCTGGCATATCCTTTGCTAGCAAGGTTAGATTTTTTTTTTCCCTATGTGTTGTATAATTGGTAGTTGACCCCATTTAGTTCTAACTGTCAGAAGAAGCAGAACCCCCTCCAGTTTCCAGAACCTGCTCCACAACTTTGTAGACTGTATGTATTCCAGTCACAGTCTCTATCTGTACAAAATTTGGAATAAATGTATTGAAGTCAACAAAGCTGTTTTAGTTTAACATAATGTAATAATAGACTTTGTCCTCAAACTCCATCTATCATTCCAGCACTCGTTAGGCATTCTGGTTTTGTTCTTAGTAGGAGCCATCATAAAGAAATTGATTTCCCTCTGTTCCCTCATCCAATTTATTGCAAGAGAACTCCATGTTCATTTGCCCATTACACAGCATTTTGTGGGGTGAGAAAGAAACAAGCCAAAAGAAATCATCAGAAGAAGTAGTTATCATGTCGGATGAGAGACTGTTCTTGTTTATTTTTGGCATAAATGCAGAACAGCTCCACTTCTCCCTGAGGAGTTTATTTGCATTTAGTTGGGTGAGACAAACTCCAGATTGTACTCTGAACCCCAAAACTCACCTTCTCTACCCCTGTTTGCTGCACTGAGTTATGCAAGAGACTTCTTATGATCTTGTAGCCTACGTGTTATGATTTCCATTACCTCTGCTGTTCATCCCCCTCCTTCATTGCTAGTTGTGTACCCCAAGTTGGGCAGCCAAGTAACGTGTCCTCCATGGCTGTTAAAATTACACTATAAATAGGCTGGGAAGCAATATAGTTGGAGCAAAGCAACCGGCACAGTCCTCTTTCCTCTCCCCAATGGCAAAGTTGCTCATGACCACAACGGACCAGGTCTCTGTTATCCGGAGAGTGTAACCATGGTGTTGCTTCTGCATCTGGGTCCTTCATAGGGTTGCACAAATCATGGTGCGTTTCAGTAAGGATGCCACCATCAGTGTGCTGAACGTCATACAACGGCAATGACAGAAAACAAGAGTCCTCTCCTCCCGCACTGCTCCGTGCTGTGAACAAAACAGCGTTCTCGCTGGAGCCAAACTGAAAACTTTCTGCGCAGTTGGCTCAGTTAGAAGTTTGCCGTGAGGAATGCATTAGCTGGTAAATCTGTAAGCTGTGAATTGCATAGAGACTTGACATGACAGTAGATTAAGTGATCCAGTGGTAGTTTTGCTTTACCTTTATGCCACTCATTGGCTTCCTGTTTAGCTGCATCACATGAAATCTTCCCAGCCTCACCTTCAGGGCCTTACAGATGTTGCCCTCACTGCCATGTCACCTTCCTGTACTAGTTTACCAGCTTCATATCTGTTCCCTGCCTACAACTTTGTGCTTTCTGTCATGTATTTTCTATCCCTGGCACAATTTTTCCCCAGAAAACGGACCTGCTTCTGTATGTCAGTAATTCTTTGCCCACCTACCATCCCTTTCTTGCCTTCTCCATCTAGCATCATTAGGCCTTTAAGCAGTGAAATAGCTTGTTTTGGTTTGTTGTGGATGCTGTATATTTATACACGTTGGATGGGCTAAGATCAGTATTATTCTTGTGGCATTGCATTTTTGAAAGCTGTTTGTACAGGATCCCTGTAGACCATAATAAAAAATGTCTCAATATATCTTAATTTCAACGATGTGAGGACAGTGGCTGAGACCAGTACTTCATGGCATGATCCACGGCTAAAGTAATTACAGCAGTCCCTTGCAGCTAAACATGTAGATATTGTAGATGAAGTGTTTATGCATTTGTGTGATTCTGGGAAAAAAAAAATTCTGTTTGGAAATTCTGAATAATGGTTTTGATTAAATTAATATTGCAGAGACTTTCTCTTTGGAATGATGATTTGTCGGCAGCTTAGAATGAATCAAGTAAGAATTTTATACAAATACCAAACTGTTATTTAAAATGTGTCACAGCATTGGTAGGGCACCGCTGAGCTGGTGCTAAACTCAGCTTTCAAGTTTGTGGTGAACTCCCAAGCTCCATTTTGACTGGCTGGTTTGAAACATGGTCTCTTCTTTTGGCTTCTCTGGCAGTTTTCCAATAAACAATCTGTCATCCTGTTATGCTTTCACAGCTGTATTAGCCTCTTTGGCCTCCCCACCAAGCTCCTGACTAATGTCAGCTCATCTTTGCTGAGACCGTCGGGCCTACTGGAAAAGTGAGTTTACAATTTATTCTTCGGTGATGTGACAGCTGATAGCAAACAGACAAGCACTCTTTACACTCTTTGCACACCAGTTACTTTTCTACTGAAATAGCACAAGAAATAACACATATACACACATACATGTATGCGTATATATATGTATGCATGCATATTTATGAACACAAAAATGTGTATTTATGTACAAAAACGTGTATGTGTATCTTTCTAAAAAGAAGAAAGAATATATATGCTCAATGCCTTTTCTTTCTTCTTTTTCCCTACTGCTCCCAGGAGCTGTGTGTGTCAGGGTCTTCCACGCAGTCCCCAGTCCTCATGTTGTGCACAGCTCTTCCTCTGAATCATGTCATTTGGTTCCTGCTTCCTTACTTGGCCCACTGCCTTCTCTATCTCTTTGTCTCCATTTCTTTCTTGCTTAGCTTGCCCTCCCCAGCTTCTTAATCTGTGAGATTTTATCAAGGCAAAGTATGTGCTTCTGTAGGGTCATATCAATGCTTCATTTCATGCTTCTGCCTTTAGGAAAATTCCCAGGGTCTAGCTCCAGCAGCCAGTACAGACAATCTCCCTTTTCCTAGATGTTAGGCTTCTCATTGCCCTGCCCTGGTGCCCAGACAATACCACTTACAAGAGACTTTTTCAAAGATAGATTTTTTTGGCCCCGCTTCCCTCCTTATTAATACAAACTGTATTGAACTAAGGTACAGTGAAGGCAGCCGGACATAAAAGTACAAGTGATTCCTACACTGAAACTAGGATTTTGTAAGGTGTGCAGACGTGTCCTGGATGACTCCTAAAAGGTTTTGGAAAAAAGACTGACCTATGGGGAATACAAGGCCCCAAACTAAATTAGTAACTCAGAAAAAGGTATTGAGCTCTCACGTTACAACCCCCCCCCCCTTAATGCAACATAGGGACAGTTTTCACTTTCATGCAGTAAACAGGAGTTTCAGGAGTAACTCAGTTTCAAATGAGCCGTATTTGACAGGCAAACTCAGACTGAAACCTGAGTGGAGTGTTTGTGAATGCAGTTGGGCTGAAACTGAAGAAAAGCTTTCCATGAATCGCTATAAACAGAAACCTCTGTGTTAACCTAAATGGGTGCTCTACTTCCTGGCTGAGGTACCTCCTTCTGCTCGCTCCCTATGGACTATAAGAGATGACCTTAAGTAAAGGTCTCTGCCCCAGATACAATGCTGGGAAGGAACTACTATTCAAGCACAAATCACTCTTTGCTCCTCTCCTGTGCGGGATGGAAGACAATGGAGGTATAAACCCTTCTGAGCTGTGTCCTTTCTTCCTTCTGCCAGCTGCTCTTGGCATAATCTTCTCCCCATCCTGCTGATGCTATTGGGGTGTCCAGCCTCTGTGGGCAGTGCTTTTCCATGCAAGCCATGGGCTGCAGCCCTCACTTATATCTTTGGTGCCTACATTTCCAGGGGCTGCCTGGGTGGTACCTTTTCAAGGGCATTTCAGTCTCATTTAATTTTTTGACATCTTTTATAGAAAAAATAGAAAGGTTACAAAGGCCTTCCTCCCCCCTGTTTCTTGTAGTCTGTAGACATTGCCCAAAGTATAGCCAATGTCGGGTTGAAAAGTAAGGGTTTTTTAACAATACACAAAAGCCTTACACCATGTTTATTGCCACTGTGCTAAGGAAAATGTTCTATTTAGTGCTGCAAGTTTACGACATAGCAAAGGATCATTTTTCTAAACTTATGGCAAGTCTTTATTTTTAGATCACTTCCCAAAGCCGTAGAAGTATTAGATAGCTAAATATATGTTTAATATTTTCTGTTGTTGGATTGTAATTCTTTCTGATAGAGAATTTAGCTATTTTTCTTCACGAAACTTGGGAACTTTTAGACCTTCCAAGTGATTTCACTATTAATTTTAGTCTGAGCAGAGTCCAATATATCTCAGTGGTTCTGATTTGTACTAGTTGTTGCACACCGGCATCAGTGCTGACTGAATAAAATGGGAAAAGCACAAAGACTGAAGTCAGCGCTAAGATGTGTGGCAGCTTTATTGCTGCCCCTCTTTCCCCCATCAAATCCCATCTGTCTGTATCGGAAGTCGGCTGTCCAGCCTGCTGTTGGTCAAGCTGCACCCAGGTGCTGTTGGAGAAATGTATTTTAAAATTGTGGGTGTCTCCATGCAACTGACAGCACCAACCTGCCACAAAGAGAGAAACCGGGACAAAAGCAAGGTAAAGTCAAAGAACACTAATTTCCACAGAACTGGACTACTGGACTCCACTTCAGTTCCTTCACCATCTTTGTGGCTCTTTGTTGGACTTGCACCAGTATATCTGTGTCCCTTGAACTGGGGAACCCAGGACTAGGCCCAGCACACCAGATGTTTCTCACCAGTGCTGAGCAGAGAAGGACCATCTCCCTTGGCCTTCTGGCAAAGCTCTTCCTAATGCAGCCATAGAGGCTGTTCACCTTCTTTGCTGCAAGGGCACATTGCTGGTGTGTGTTCAACTTGCTGTCCTCCAGGGACCTCAAGATGTTTTTCTGCAAAGCTGCTTTCTGTCTGGTCAGCCCCCAGCATATACTAGTGCATGGGGTTGTTCCTCCCCAGTGGCAGGACTCGGCATTTCCCTTTGTTGAACTTCATGAGTTTCCTGCTGGCCCATTTCTCCAGCCTGTTGAGGTCCCTCTGGATGGCAGCACAAGTGACTGGTACACCAACTACTCCTCCCAGCTTTGTACTGTCTGCAGACTTGCCGAGGGTGCACCCTGTCCCCACCATGCAGGCCCTTAATGAAGAGGTTAAACAGTACTGGCCCTGGTATCAACTCCCATAGTACTCCACTACTGACTGATCTCCAGCTGGACTTCATGCCACTGATCACAACCCTTTGAGCCCAACAGTTCAGCCAGTTTTCAGTCTACCTCAGTGTGTATTTATCTAGTCTGTACTTCATGGGTTTGTCTATGAAGCTGTTACAAGAGACAGTATTGAAAAACATGCTAAAATCAAGATATAGCCTTACTAAGGTCAAGACTTTCAGGTCTGATCCTGCCAGGTCAGACCTTTTCTTTTCTGAGTTATACCGCTGTTGAGGTCTTTTGTCCTGGATGAGTTGCTAAGTCTCTTTCTGTGCCATGGTTTGTAAGGCTGGACCTGAGGTTTACAGTTATATAGATAGAAGGGAGGAATGATCTTTCAGAGGAAGTATTTTAATACTGTCAGGTATGAGCAGTTTATATAATAAGATTCAGAAGTGAGAGTTAGGCATGGACCATTGATACCAAATATTTAAAATATAAAAATAAAATAAAAGTATTTATAAAAACAGAGCAGTTTGTAAAAGCTTTTGAATTTTATTGAACTTAGCATCCACAAATGTTTAACATGTACAGTTTACCTTTAAGAGGAAAGGCTCTGCAGTGGGCATTTAGCTAGATTTGTACACCTACACACTGCAGATGGTTTAGTTTTATAAGAGATGAAACTGCATTTGGTGGAACTGATTAAATATAAAAACACCACCATCTGCCATTTATTCTAATATAAAATGGTTTGGGCAGATGCTGACATCTTTTGAGATGATTGATTCATCTCTGACAAGTGAAGATTCTCAGAGGGTTCCAGCTGCCCACTGCTCACACAATACCCGTGTACGAGAGCAAGCGCCAATCACCGCACTGTGATTTGGATGTAGCAGGTGAACGAAGGGCACTTTAATAACCAGCAGCCTGGAATTCCTAACTACATCAGTGGTGGGGGTTTTTTTCTCCCCACCCCCTTCTGGCCCACATTAAACTGTGAGAATATTTTATGCACACAGTATACTGTATTGGAGCACAGCTACCCTAGCGCGACAATAACTGGAAGAGTGTCAATTTCTGGCACAAATAGCTCTCTTTCATTTTTCAGAGTGGAAAACCATCAGATATTCTCCACATATGCTATTCATTTTAAAATTATTTTTTGCTAAGTGTCCATCAGGATTACATTTAAACTTCCTGGAGTATTGAGTATGACACCAAATGCTTTGTAATAACTTAAAAAACAGATGTCTATCTTGTTTTATTTGATAACATTGTCACACTCTCTACTGTGGTATGCTTTAGGGTGGCTTGCTGTAGCATCATCTTTTTTTAAAGGTTTTGCTCAAACTTTTTAGGACATGCATGATAAGTTATGGAAGAATGCATTTAAAAATACTTGGGGCCAGATTGTGATGTCCATACCCACACTGAATAGCTGTTTGCACCAGCAGTATGTCCTACTGCAGACAGACCATTTCTACGAAATAAAGTCCTGACCCAAAGCTAGTTTTGTTGTAACTGCAGTGGACCTTTGGTCTGTCTCCAAGTGGGAGAAAGTGTGATATAATTAGACCATCATGCAATAAGGAAGCAGATCAAGTCAGTCCTAATGTTGCAAGTATATAAACTGCAGGATTTCTTCCGAATATCTTAAAATAGGATGCTCTTTTTGTACATGTAAAATGTAATCTCTGATTGTGTCCCCCACTCAAAAGTATCGCTTTGAACAGCTTCTTCACTATAAAAAATTAGTTAAAAAAGGAAAAGGGTCTGTTTATATGAAATGACATGAAAATGTGACAGTTTAGTATTGTGCTGGCAGAGGAGCGTATGGTATATATACAGAAGTTTGGTCAGAGGGATACTGAATGATTGTATTGTCATTTGCTGGTGAATGTATCTGGAGTAATTCCAACAAAGTCTGGAATAACCCTATTGTACATGGAAGAAGTTGGTGCTACAATATGGGTAAGAAAACACTCTGTGGGGCATTTTTAAGCTATTGAGAGAAGCTAAAAGCTATTTAAAAAAGGATGGGTTCTTATCATTCATACAGCATATTTTCTGCTCACCTGTTGCTGAAGGCAAGGCTATAGATAGTGTTATTTCATTGTTTTAAAAAGTAAGGGGTAAAATTAAGTCAGCCAGATCCTTATCTGGCATATATTGGGGTTTGAAGTCAGTGAAGCTAATCTTATTTTTATCAGTTGTACATCTGGGCCAGAGGATTCAGAAACGATTTTTCTTAAGCTTCTCCTCATATTAACCCCTTCTTTACTTGTGATGTTTCCTTCAATCAAAACTTAAGATTCTTCACATTTACCTCATCTCCTTTTTCCCCAGGTGCTTTTTTCTGCAGGAAGAAGCGATCTGACATCTTGCCTGAGAACAACCTTACTGGCCCTTCCTGGATAGTGGTTTGTAGAAAGCACGGATGAATGCTTCCCCCTGTGAAGGGAGGACTCTCCCATCAGAGGGAGTGACTGTGTTATTTCACCTAATGATCTGGGAGGCTGGATGCTTGAAATTGCCTCTGAGGTTGGGTTTACTGCTGTGAAAGAGCAATGTTATGTTAAACTCAAAAAGCAACACCTTAATTTGAATGTTCAAAAGGTTTGATTTTAAACAATGAAAGAGAATCTGGAAAGTAAGTGTGTTTTGGAAGTGGAAAGAAAAATCAGAATCCTAATGAATATACAATACTTTAAATATATGGAATGCATATCTGACTTTGGGGAAAAGACTTTTTCTCCATTTTGGCTCTCATTTCTTCTGACATAGAAACATAATACAAACCTAAAGTGTCTAATCCAAGAAACAGCCACCAGAACCTTTGTAATGCAAATGATCTGACTGTTCTATAGAGTCTTTCTTCCAGAAGGGTCCCAAAGTGCTATACAAATTACATGTGGCTACATGAATCAGTTCCCACACCACTGAATGACAGGGAGCTCTGGGAAGCAGAACATCTTTCTACCAGTGCACAGCAGCATTACCCAGCATTTTGGGATGGCAAGCAGAAAATACAAAGGAGGCAAAATAACAAAATAAGAAAAGATGTAGCAGATTGAAATTAAGATTCAAAGAGGACTGAGGAAAACGATAAAATCAGCTCTGTGTTTTTCTTTGATGGTGTCATCAGAGCTGGTGATGCATATTGTTATTGATAGCTATAGCTGGCCTTCACAATATTTGTCAACAGGGTTCCCAGGACTTTGGCAAGGATATCTGGGCAGGAAACAGCACTGCTCTGTGTTTCTGGCTTATGGACCATTTCTCTCTGCAGCCCTTCCTCCTGTGTGCCCACGTTTCCGCAAAGAGGACCCCTGGTAGAAAGGTGCTGGGTTACCTATAACCTGTCCACACGCGATTCTTGCGGGGAATGCTCGGGGTTTGCCTGAAATGGGTGAGTTTGGCTCCTGTGCCACCTACCCCGGTCCCAACCGCCCCAGCATCAGGCGACAAGGTTGACTCATGGAGCTAGAGCCAGGCTCAAACCTCACCGCTGCATCTAGTGGGAATGCTCTCCTGGCTGCCACTGCTCCAGCCAGAGCCCCCTGGAGCAGAGAGAGGAGAATGGACCAAAATAAGGGGGGAGGGAGAAAAAGCAGAGAGTTACCCACAAGAACAGTTCAACAAAAATCAACAGGCCTTCCCAATCCTATTTTTTCATTTCTTTAAACAAAATCTTTTGCGTTTCTCATAAAAGTTTAGAAATGGATACCCTTTTCTTCCCCCTCAGGCTCTTAGGATTGAAAGTTGAAACATGAAAAAATTCCTTGCTCCATCTGGTTTCATGTCAGGTGAAAATTTTGTCTGACAAAGCTAAAACTTGCCACAGATCTGAGTTTTGAGACTGGGCTTTTATGTGATAAGCACTCAAGTATTGTCATTGCAACTGTTGTTTCCCACCTAAATTCTGTTAAATTGCCATTTTTATGTTGAAAAGAGATTTTTTCTTTTTTCAATGGGTAGCTTGCAATTCACTGTTGTACAAAATTGTGTTGGGCTAATAATTTCCAGAGTCTGCCTGAATGCAGTGATGGTGACAGTGCTGCTCCTTTGTGTGTAATAGTTCCTTCACTTGTGGGACACGCACTAAGTAATTAAAAAAGTCTGTAAACAAAAGCTGAGGTGCAGCTTTTCAGCAGAGTGATGCAGAGTGACATTGTGGTAGATGATTAGTCTTCTTGGGAGCAAAATCAATGAAAGCAGCAGTAGTCAGATGTCTTCTGGCATAATTTTTCCTCTGTGCAGGTGAAGTGTTTTACAGGAGTCTTAGGAGCTGTCGTTATTGTCACAATTTTCTACTGGCTCTACAGTCAACATTTACAAAAGTGTCCAACAGATTTGAGTGCGCTTCTGTGGATAAAACCTGTGTATGGGATTTAGGCAGGTAGGAAAAATGGAAAGGGGCAAAAATCTCCTAGTTGTCTCCCCTCAAACTCTCATTGAAACTTCCCAGGTTTCTTCTCTCATTGCTGCCCACTCCTTCCTTCCCTCTCAGTGCTGCTTATCTGGAGGAAGAATCATGGCTGGAATTTATAAATGCTTCTCTGTTGTGCAAAAGAACTTTGATAGCATGAAATGAATAGCAGGTAACATAATAAGAAAAAGTATCTGGCTACGGCTTTGGAAATGTAAATTCTTTTATCATTCGCTCTGCTAATTGGAATTGCTGTTTGTTGTTTCACATTTAGTGGATTTCATTATATTTTCTTTGGTAATTAGATATTGTAACTATAAATTAAAAATACCAGAGCAAAAAAACCCCAACCCACCCAACCCCAAACCACCAACAAAAAAACCTTCATTAAGATGCAGTCAAAGTTGTATATAGATATGACTTTAATTAAAATAATATTGTTAGAATGTACGGTTAAGGAAAACAAAGCAAACAAATGAACCACAAAAATTTGAAACTTGGAAAAGAGGACCTGATCCAGTCCTTCCCAGTTGCTGTAAAGGTGCTTGCAATCTGCACTGTGCTTTGGAGCGAGTCCACCTCTGAGTGAGAGCTTGAAGGGCAGGTCCGGGAGGAGGCGGAGGTTTTTGCCCCGCTCCTTCAGTCTCATGGTGGTGCCTCTTTTGGACGCTTTTCCTCCTACGCTGTATTCAGCTCCAGCAGCTGCCAGCTCCCAGCCTGGTGGGGGCTACCAAATACTCCCTGCCTTGTTTGGATACAATAGAGGAGGTGTCAGAAGAGGATTTTTGCATCATTTGTCATATGTCTGTATGGAGAAATCCTCCCCAAAATGATGTTGCAGCCGGGTGGAGAAAGCACTCTGTAGACCTGAGGAGTTTTGAAATGGGAGGTCTTGTGAATTTTTTATGCTTTGTGGATTTTTAAAAATATATGTGATGGTAAATATATGAAGAAAAATTTCTTAAAAATACCTGTGTTCCTCTAAATTATTTCTTAAGGGAAAAATGAGTAAGTTGTGTCACGCTCCTGTGCAGATAGCAAAGAGGAGGTCACAGACCTGCTGCTTTGCACTTTCATTGATACTGCAGAGCTAAGAGCTATCCCAAAATGTATTTTGGAAGACAAATGAGCCTTTCTGCATTTGCAGCTTCACTTTTAGAGCTGAGGTCAGACATAGCAGAAGGGAAACTATTGCACAAAATGTTCATTCTTTCTGAGGCTGATTTCTATCTTACTAGCCCAAAGAAAGGACAAGCCAATAAGAAAGCATCTTAGACAGATTTGGGTCCAAACTTGTTAGCAAAATTAACCTTTGCTCTGGAAGCTAAGCCTGGCAGATAGAGGCAGCAGCACCTGAGAGATTGCGAGGTCTAGAAACCAGTGTATGAAGACATATTGTCTTTGATCATGAGGAAAAAATCTCATTCCTTACTCACTCATTTACTTCTTTGTCCTGTGTGAACTCCCACATTTATTAAGCTTTCAAACCAAGCTTTTTTTGAGATTAGTTGCCTTGTACTGAAAACATTAGATAAAGGTGAAATATACCAAATTCCAAATGAATCAAAAGGAATGGCATTTTTCTCCAGCTGAAGGTCAGCGTGAGCACTGAATGCATTGCCATGCTCCCAGAATTGGCTTCTTAATTTCAAGTGTCTCCCTGCAACTCAACCTCCTCCCTTTTGTATCACCCCTTCTATTAGTTTAGTAATATGCTGTCATCCTGATTTTTCTTAATTTCGCTTGTGATATTACTTCTCCTTTTCCTCCTCCTATGGGAACAGATTTCTTCTGCCATATGCCCATTTAAACCTAATTGTAGTATCTGAACATCTTGTGTGCTTAGCCACAGCATCCCTTGGGGTTCAATTGAGGCAGAGTATGTATGTGACCTTTAAAGCCATGTCAATGTGAGACTCTCTCAGCATATGGGTCTTTTAAAGACTGGATGTCTATGCTTCATGCTAACAAATTTGACCAGCCTGCCTTTTTATGAGGATATCATCATTTTGGGCAAATTCCAGGTTCCATATTTTAAATCAGCATGTAGAGCACTTCTAAAATCTCAATTTCCCAAAGATCAAGTTCCAGAAGATTAAAGATGTAAAAAATTAAAGCAGTTGTTATTTTATTTATTTATTCCAGGAAATTTGTAGTAGTAACTACTTGAACATGACTAGTTGGCAATTTGTAAAACGGACTGTTCTCAGTAGCAAAGTTTTAAGTACATCAATGCTGTAACTGTTTCCTTATTATGACAGTTCTTAAAAAGTGTGACAAGGTTGTTACAGGAAACAGTGAAAATTCCCTAAACTGCTGGGGATTATAGATTTTGTATTTGTAACCTAAATAGTCTTTATTTTCATGCTTTTTTGCATGCACCAGAAATATGATTGTGCTGGGTAAACAGTGAGTTGCCCCTAATAGTCCTGCCATAATAATGCTATACTGTGCTGAAGTCTCATAAAATCTCTTTGGCTCAACGAAAGCCTTTTCACAAACATCCTCAATTTGGATCTTTGCGTCATGCCATGGCATTGTTGCTGGGCTTTTGCTTTCCCAGAGCCTCTATGGCAGTTCAGCACATAAATTGTCCAAATTTCAGTGCATCACTAATGTAGAAGTCCTTAAATATCAAAACTCAGGTGTGTTTCAATACATATAAACCAAAACATTATAGCACTTACATTACAAGGATTTATAAGACACCAATATTTGGAGTCTTGTGGGTATTTTATAATGCAGTTGACTGCAGAGACTGAGAGAAAGCAACAATTGATTTGTACTCTGAAGTAGAAAAGAATGTTACATTTTAGTTAAAATTGACAGTATGTTCTAGTAACATAAGCATAACATACATTATACATGTATTGAAAGTAACCCTACAACAAGTATGTAATACAGGAAATTTAGGGCTAAAATGACACATCTATGAAATAAAAACATTTTAGGTTATGAAAATACACAATTATGACATGCATCCAAAGAATATTAACTTTGCTCAGCAGTGCTATATATCGCGCAATGGGCTTTTGACTGTTAGGCATTTTAGTTCACCAATTAAAATTAGGCATTTTAATGTTCGTCTTCCAGCTTAGCTTGGTTAGTTGCTTTATAAAAAATAGATACATGAACGTTTTGTTAATTTCTAATCCATCTAATGTCATTAAATGAGAATTCCTTATCCAACAGCCCTCAGCTTTGAAAGATTTCTAAATATAGAATTGGTTCCAAATCTAAGTTTTGTAGAGTCAATTGTTTTCTGCTGAGAATGTAGTAAAGGAGAAATGAATAGCATTTAAACAGAGGACAAAACCAGCAGCTGGAGTTGGCAAATACTGTAAGCTGGTTTTAGTCCTTTTCTTGTTTTAACTCAATAGTGAGGAACTGGGAAGAGTAGTAGCCTTTGCAGTGCAGATTATGAACAAAATCAAGTGCAAGGGGACTTGTCACTTAACATTAATTCCTAAATCAGCCATCTTTTCTATGTTAACCACTTCCTGAGCCTGATTATAGCATCTCTCTGTCCAATGAAGAACTCTATTGATCTTTCCTCTTTGGAAGCAATATTTCTGGGGGATTCTCAAAAGGAGGAGTTTGAGTAGCGAGTGCATCTTTTGGGAGAGGTAGCTTTTGTAGACTCGTAATGTGTGAAAGCCAAGCTTACGCATTGGCTGTTTGCTCTGTTGAGCTACTGTTAAAACTTGAGTTCCTGGAAACGCCATCAAGCCAGAATAAAAGTAGCAGCAAATGCATGATTTCCACCTCCCCCTGCAAACACTTTTATTTATTTTGGTCTCCTTCTACAAAATCCTTGAGCTGCATTTTTTTCTTACGCATATTAATTCATGATGAATGATATTTCTTATGTGCCTTGGGAAAATAAGCATCAAAGTTTGTGTTTTCACAGAGGACAACTAACTGGAAAGACAAACGCATCTTACTTTAAGAAAATACTCAGATGCAAGCTCACCAGAGTACAATTACCAGTGACATTTATGTGTGTGTAGGGGTGAGTGTCTCATGTTATTCATACAACTTTCAAGTCAAGGGCCCCCACAGAGAGGCCCCCTTGAGTGAGTGGCTCTTTCTCTTCTGAGCTGGTTGGCAGAACCTAAGGGGGATGCTGGGGTAGACGAAAGCTGCTCGTGTGTGGGCAAGGATCCCACCCCTGAGTTCAAGTG
Organism: Haliaeetus leucocephalus; assembly: GCF_000737465.1. NCBI lineage: Eukaryota > Metazoa > Chordata > Aves > Accipitriformes > Accipitridae > Haliaeetus > Haliaeetus leucocephalus. The sequence continues at coordinate 6,690,135 of NW_010972653.1, forward strand.
ATAAGGCAGCTGAGTGACTGCATCTGTGTCAGAGGGGAGGATGCTTGTGTTGTTAATACTGGCTCATAGCTACACTTTGATTTTACTCTCTGTCTATATGATGAACCATATGCAAGACTTTCCTTCAGTGATATTATCATATTTTTATTTGATGTGTAAATCAAAGCTATGCTGCCTTTTAATTAATATTATGTTCTCCTATACATTTGTTTTCTGGTGTGAATAAGGGCTATCTAGAAGGTCAAGGGCCAGAGAGAAAGATGGTATCTTGTAGCTTGAATTAATCTAGAAATAAGGAAATAGATTTTCAGAGAAGAAAACAATATAAGCCTGGCCTGAATTGAATCAGACCCAATATCCTTCTGAGGAAGAAATAAAGGGCTTGAACCTTCTCCCACTGAGAGCAATTACAAACCTGCAGTTGACTATAATAGCTGTGTGTGATAGGGGCATAATAAATTTAAGGTCTGAGATAATCAAGGAGGACTGTGTAATCTTCTGCTAATGCTTCTGAAAGATGCTCTGGTAAAATGCTAGGCAGGAAGAGCACTGCACTACCCTGTTAATAGAAGACAGACGCTTAAGCTACTTGCTTGCTGCACTCAAATGTAGCCAATCCTGTGAGTGATTTTAATGTCAGTGATTTAAAATGAAAAAGTTCAGAAAAGAAAATCTGTGGAATGATGACTGAATGCTGTAACTGTGAGGGAGTAGGGAGGAGGGGAGAGGGAAGAAGTTTTGCAAAGATACTGGTCTGATTTTTTGTATAGTACATAAGAACATTAAAAGGCCATTTTAGCCAAAGGCGTCCCAGCTTGGTGTCCTGTTTTTGACAGAGGCCAAGAGGAGATGCTCGTAGATGGTACAGGAGCCGGGCAGTCACACAACATGCAATCCCAGCCTTCAGCAATGTACAGCTCAGGGATTTCACATCAATAAAGTGCTCTTCAAGGAAAAGCTATTGCTATCCATTTAAATGTCTTCCTGAAACTCACCTTATTCATAGTGTAGCTTATTCAAAGACATTCATGAGGCATTTGCAAAATATAAGGTTCACTGAGTTTACAGAGTGAGCTAAAATGCTTTCCGACCTTAGCTGAAATTAGATAAAAGTATTAGTTCTGATCTAAAATGCCACTGTAGCCATTACCTCTCTTTCCGCTGCCTTAGGTAGGATTTGGCTCAGAACCTCTATGCCCTCTATTATTTATCAATTTAACTTAAGTGTGACAATAGCTTTTTTTTTTCCCCTTTTCCTGAACTGTCTGACTAGCAAAGGTGTTGTTATAACCTTGCTTTTTTTCTTGCCTCATCTCTTCTGTCGATTGTCCCTAGTTATACCTTAGCTAAAATTCAGATTGTAGGTTTCAGAAAGGAGACACCTTTTTATTGTCTTCTGTTTTGAATCCTATAAAATAATAGTAGTAATGGATCCTAGAACTTTGTCAGTATTTTGTATGAAGGTAAAGATATATACATAGCTTTTCTGCTATAGAAAGCATATAAAGTACTATATATATGGCAGAATTACCTACCAGCAATAGGAGAATCCTTTGAAAAGAAAACCTAGAAGTTGTTTTAGTTTAGTTGTTTAGAGAAATAGGCAATATTTTCTGTTAACTGGAATTTGTTCAGAAGTCAAGAATATATCAAGTGCCACTAAAGATTGTTAAATTTTAGGGGAGATGTTAGGTAATTTCCTATAAATTATATTGATATGTAATTTTATATGCAGATAGACCAGTGGTGGGAGTTTTGCTGTCTTTGTTTTCCTTTCTTCTATTTTGCAGCTTGTGTATTTCAATTGGCATAATTTGTGAACATGAAAATACATGTTGAATCTCTAGGCAGCTGATGGATAAGAAAACATAAACCAAAAATGCTTTAGCTTATTCCAGATAAAGACATTGATGTCCTAAGTTAACTTTGAGCTGACGTGCTTTAAGTTTCAAAGCTAAAACACATGTGAGGTTGTATGTAGTAATGCTGCTGTGGATGTAATTAGTGTAAATGGGATTTAACCTATCGTGTTTCATACAGGCAAGTTCTGTAACCACCTGGCTAACGTGTATACGCTAATCCTTCTCTCCTAATAAGAAGTAGATTTTACACTGAAAGTGAAACGAAACATATAAGGTCATGCATTATATATATTAAATATATATATCAATTTGTATGCATATAAAAAAAGACTTTGGAGCTTTGGAAATCAGTTTTTGAAGGGTCATTTCTCATTAAATTTCCTGAAAAAGCTTGGTGGATTCATACACTTGTTTACTATATGCATTTGTATGAATCAAGATTTTATTTGCAGACTGAGAGGCTCCAGTGCTTAAGGGAACTACTGACAGCTGAATGTCAAATCCAGTTTCTGGTTAAATGTTATCCTTGGTTGTCTTCAGGAACACAGACTTTACAGCCAATATTTTTTCTACCGTTTTCCTGGTTTGTGCATCATGTTTTCCTTATCCTTCCCTAGACACAGCAAAAATGGGCTCCATTTTATAAGCACGGTAGTCAGCAATTCCTAGAAATGTGAATATTTGTTTTAAAAAGGAAAATATTGCAAGCGAATGATTAAAAATTCTGCTTTCAGAAGTTAATAAAATTTCTATTTGTAACTGGAACCTTGAGTTTTTTTATTGCCCACGGTGTTATAACTAAGCTAAAATTCAGAAACACAGCTAGAGTGTTATTTCTTTGGCGTATTGCTTTGGACCTTTGGGGTATGATATAAGGCACAGAGCATTCAGTGCACTGCAGCAGATTGCTGCTTACTGAATAACCAGGGGAAATAGCTGCAGAATAGAGTCAAGGGGAACAATGGTCAGAAAAAATTCTGACTAAACAGTTTTGCATTGGCAAATGTCAGATTGCTGTGACCCCGGGATGCATTAACTGTGACGACACTAGCAAAGAGTTTCTGGTCACCTACCCCAGCCTGGACCCCAAACTAACCAACAGCCCAGTGCTTAAAGGTGGGCAAGAAGTGTAGTTCTCTGAAGGGACCCCCTGAGCCTTTTTGTCATGGGCCTCTCGCTTTCCTGAATAGAAGTTGTTTTTCTTTGTACAAATAAATATACCTTGAATCAGGGAGAAAAGATGGACTTTATACAGTGAAGAACTCCGTGGTAGGTGGAAGATTGTTACTGAGATTCCCTTTCCAGTTAATATGTGATTGTTTACACAAAATTAAGTTATTCCAACAGGAGGGATGGATAGAGCTTAGCCCAGAATACCACTGAACCAGTGGCTCAGGCATTCAAAGAATAGTAGAAGATTAATATCCAAGCCTGCACCTAACGTCTCCTAGATGTCCTCAAACTACTGGTTTACGGTTGTTCCTGTGGTGTGCTGCCTTTCTCTTTTGTTTTCTAAGAAAAGTATTCAAAGGATATCAGCGGTACTCAGAAATCACGCAGAGCTGGTGTCGCTTAGTGCCTGGTTTCTGCTGTCACAGCCCTGCGGGGCACAAACGTCTGTACAGCACAGCTGCTCTTGTAGATGCCCAGACATCCATACCTTGTTTCCCATATTGTCCCAGACATAACAATAGGAAGAGGAAAAAACTGCCAATAGTACAATTAAACAAAGAAATATCCCCCTGCCACCCTTGTTATCTCCTATGTTACTGAGCAGTTTGCCTCTGTGATGCCTTTGGAGGCGTATGGACCCCTGGGCGTTGCGTGGGTGGCCAGCACCACTCTTGCTGGAAGGTCACTTACTTGTGGGTGTGCCTGACACGGAGCTCGGCCATCTCTGTTGCCTGAGGCTGTTGCCCGTCTGAGATCTGAAATAGGGCAGATTTAGAGCTACACATCATCCTCTTGAGTGGAGATACTGTGTCTGCCTACCAGAGCAGGATTTTTTAGCCTTAGGTCAGGCATGTGAGCTCCATATGCAACGTGTGGGACATGCTGATGCCCCAAACCTGTTTTTACAGACATCAGGACATGAGCTGGGAGTGAAGGTGGTGAATGCCTGTGCTAACAAACAGCAACCCCTTCTTCTACTTCTCAACATCCTCTGTCAGCCTGAGATGTTGCCTTTGGTAAATCAGGCTATATAATTCTGAACGGCTTCCTGGGTGCATGTTTTGCCTTGGGAGAACTGGCCCATTCTAATTTTTAGGAACCAGCTACCAGGAAAGACGGTGACAGAGGTGCTGAGAGGACGCAGTGGTGAGAACCGATGCCCAGGGAGTAGGACCTTCTGCTTCTGTCTTCATCTATGCACTGGTAACCCCCAGGAGATGCTGCACACATTGGTTTCAGCCCTGCATCTGAGTGGGTGAGCAGTGGGACACTCTTCACTCTCCGCACTGTTGGGTGGGCGTTTTGAGGACCACACTGCTCCATGTAAGGCTTTTTTTGTGTGTCTGGCTCCAGTAGTGTAGGTCTATGTATTACCGGCACTATGGGTGTAAAGCTGTGCTGTGCTTGGCTTGCTTTCTGTTGTTGTGGGGTGAAGGTTGGTGGGTGTTTTTTAAGTCCCCCCTTCATTCAGTTGGAGGTTTTGTTTTTTTCTTCTGTGCATTTGCCATCTGAGTCGTAAATGACAGCGCTGAGGAAATGTGACCCTCTAAATGACAGAGCAGCTGAATCAAACTGGTTCATGCAAGAGCTGCCATCAGTTTGTCTCCAGATGCAGAGTGGAGACAGTTTTGAATTCCTAATACTGATACCACAGGAGCATCAGTTCCTGCCCTCAACAAGAAACCTGTTGAAAGGACCCTTGAAAGGATTTCTCTGCACTGCTTTTTAACAAATCTGTTTACTGGAGGAAGAGTTTACCCTCATGGGTGTTTCCCGAAATTGCAGTACACCAAGATGTGAGCAGAGGCTGGCTGTGAACTCTGCGCCTGTCCAGCAAAACCGTCAGAGCAGTGAACATGAACATCAATAAAGCAATCCTGGGGTCTGGTCCAGCATCTGTAGCTTTTTGCCCTGTGGGTAGTGTGGGCAAAGTAATACCACAAGGAAAGAATCACAACTGGATCCCAGCCTTTATATTCAGGGGGTGGGGGAGATGTTTGCATTTCATTAGTGTTAAGTTTGCCATTTCCAAGGATTGGGAAAAAAATCTCTTCCCTCTTTGCTAGAATATAGAGTGGTGTTTACTTTCTCATTTTGAAATTTTCCCATCTTGTGTAACAGCTGTGCTAGGGCAGGACTCCCTCTCTGCTCAACTGCTGGTTTTTTCCTTTGGCCTTTGTTAAAATTTCTGATAAATAACAGACTGTCTACAGCTGTTCAAATGATGTTGCTTTTTCTAAGTGTCACTTCGGTGTTCATTCCCACCAATGTGGGCTTTGCTTTAGAAGGTAAATAAGGGAGAAATAGGGCTTGCTGTTGAGTAAAATTGAACATGTGGGCAGTGGGAAAAGAATCTGAAATGTGAATTGCCCAAGCCTACAGAAGCCATCCACCTCCGGCTGTGATGGAGACACTGTGGCATCTTGGCAGCATTGCTGTGTGCAATTTTCTTTAAATAACTAGTGGGGTTTTTGTTTGCTGCGGTTGGTGCTATTTCTTCACATTTTCTCATTTGAAGGTAATCTGCTTCTAAGAAGTGATTAGTGTGATTTGTACATGGAAGGCTTCACTGGGCTTTGAATTTTTGCAGTGGCATTAGCTATGCTAGTGCTACTGGCCTCACTACTGTAATAAATAGTGAGAAGATAATATATGTGACTTAATAGTATACTAATCTATTGTTATAAAGATAACTTTGTATAATTTGTATTAATCCATGATTTAATTTATCTAGCGGCTTTCTTTAAAAACTTTATAAAATCACTGTTCTGGAATAAAAGGATCTTACGAACGAGGAATGAAGATTTTCTTTTTCACAGACTGTATCTCTTCGTTCCACAGCAGTAGTTCTGTCCATTTCTTGCTCTTGACTCTTGTGTACAGATCCCTTTAAGGACCTGACAGGCAGAATTTAGTACAGATTTGAAAAACAGATCAAAAATTTTGAAGAAACAATATGAATGCAAGGTTTTATCTGTGCTTGAGATTAGAAATTGAATTTCTGCAGTAATATTTAGGTGAGGTTAATACTCAGATGAGTTCAATTTATTTCCTTGCAAACTGCTTATAAAGGCAATAATATATAATTTATAAATCCAAAGTGAGAGAAAAGGGAATGAACTGGAGTAACTCAACTCTGTCCTTTCCACAGCTGAGGACACAAAGTAATAATTGTTGCTTAGCTAAATTATCACACAAAAGAACAGCAAGTCATTCATTTCCACATGAAAAAGCACAAAAATAGGGTTTATGTAAGACTGATTGGAAGGTTTAAGATGAGAATGTCAATGTTAAGGTTTCCCTTTAAAGGTGTTAGGTCTGCTTAGGTTGAAATTGGCCCTGCTTTTGCTCAAGCGTAGCTAGTGTAAACCTGTAGCAATCGAATAAATGGAGAGTCAACGCCACAGTTTAAACAACTTTTTGACGAATATGATGGGCCGTATACTCAGGTCTTCTAGTTTTTTTAAACCTTTCTCTAAGGTTGTTGGAGTTGAAACAATTTACGTCATATATAAGCCCGAAGTTTTGGTTCCAGTATAGTACCAGCACTTACTGAAATATGACAGACCCAATGTCCCTGTAATTCCCTGGCTGACTCTTTAAATACAGGACGCTGGCTAACAGCACTGCAAGGCAGATATCATTCTGTTGGAAGACATCAAATTCTGGTGCTTTTGCAATGAAGCTGGGTTTGTCAGTCACAGGGAAATCTCAAAAAGGAACTTGAGAATTTTGCGAGCGTGTGCTTCAGGTTTGCTCAACATTTTGAGGCAAGTGTAAATCACTTCTAAGTAAGCTGCGATGAATGAAATGTTCATAATTACAAGCTGCTAGCCAATCTTTACATTATTTTTGCCTGAGTACTGCTTAAATTACTACAGAATATTTTATACACAAAAAAGTGTGACTAATTAATACCTGTAACATCAGTAGACTCATGTAGGAATAACTGAGAAGAAGCCAAACTAATTCCTTTGGTTGAATATCATAATTGTTTCTTGGCTTAGAGGTGATAAATTGGGGACCTCAGCCAAAATCAGGGTGATCAGCCACTCCAGGCACTTTTCTACAGCTCAGCAGAGAGGCCAGGGATGGAATGGAGGAAGAGGTTGAACTGTGCTCTGGTTCCCTGGGATGGCTTCTTCTCATGTGGGTTATGGGCAAAATTGTGACTAATGAGAAATGCATGTCCTGCTGGAGCACAGCTGCCTGTGTTCCCTGGATGAGTGAAGACCTGCAGGCCACTTTTCAGTTGGAAGTGTTTTAATGGTGATAAACACTGCATTTTTATCAGATTTTCAAGCAGCATCAAAAATGCACATGCAAATTGCTGATCTTGGTTGATCTCAGGACCTATTTTTCCTGTGGCAGAGGCCATTTTAGAAGAAAGCAATGATAACAATGCGATAAAAGCATTTCTCTAGACCTTTGTAGTTGGTGAGAGAGGATGTTCAGTTTACCCCAGATAGTAGCCATAACGTGTAAACAGCAAGGCTCGTACATGCTATTTTCTGAAGCGTGGTTCGGGGAGGCTGACCACTAGCTGCTGCTAATAGCAGTGGAACAGCCACATTCCGAACGTTGGACAGATACACATCTAGGTCAACGCTGACGGGAGCCAAAAGTGTGCGGTGATAAAGATACTCAATATCTTTATCACTGCTGTTGCGCATTGCTAACTGTTGTACCAAGACCCTACATCTGCTAGGAACAAGATTTTTGCTTCAATATTCAAATGCCTTTGAAACTGGGCTTTCATAAAAGAGAGAAACTAGGGGTTTTCACTTTGTTTGTGCAAAAGGGTACTTGGAGAATTGGAAGATTTTCTAGGTTCATAGGATCACTTGATCATTAGCTTTATTAGCTGGCACAGCAACCCTTTTCAGTCTCGATAGCTTGTACTCTGGTTTGAAAGCAGAAATGGATCCAGGAATATCAGCACTGGTAGGAATCAGGCAGGGCTTTGCTGTGTCAAAGTTCGTGTTATGTGGTATTTTGCGTTGGACTAGCTCGTGAGAATTTTAAATGTGGAGATATTAGTCAGCATCATGGTTATGCTATGTTGTACTTTCATTGCCATGCTTTTTAATGAAAGGCGGCTTTTATATACCTACAATTGAAAAGCATTCATTCCTAAAGTGTACCTTTGGGGTACAAATATTGTGTCTGGAGACTGTCTTTTTAATAAATAATTGCCTTTTCATAATAGGTAAAAGAGAGAGAGAAGAATGACTCGGGCAGGTAGTCCTTTACTTTTCCACAAAGGAATTCTACCTTCTGCAATTGAATCGTAATATTTGCTTGTGTGTTCAATTGAAATGCCCAAAGCAGGATTTCTATATCCAGAATTAGAACTCAGGGGTTCCTAATTACCATTCCTTTTTCACATCAATTGTTTTTAAACCATCTTATAAGAATCCTGTTTTAAAAAAAAAAAAAAAAGAAACAAAACCCAACCCTCCCCCCAACATTTTACTGCACTGATATTTGTGGAAGAAAAGCTGCAAAAACACTTTTTGCAGAGCATGTGAAAGGTAAATTATTTTAATTTTTAACCATAATATTTTACTTTCCTGAAATTTATCTTCTCTCTTGGAGGTTCTGTACAAGACAAGAGGATCTGTAACCCTTCCGCTAGCATTACTTGGAATTTCTTCTAAATTTTCTTTAATTACAAATGTCTTGGATACATTGTTGGAAGGATTTATTGGAGTGACAGGGTCAATTAAATTATGAATAATTTGGCTTGTGCCATATCCCAATACTTTCTTACCTGCCTATTTTTCCATGCCCATAACATTCCTATTAACTTCCTATATCATTATATTCTCTGCTTCCCACAGTAGAATAGATTTCCTTACCTCTTTTCATTTCAGTAGCGAGCAGAATGTGCTAAAAATGTACATGTGTGTGTGTGTGTATGTGTGTGTGTGTGCCTGTGTGGCGTCTGGTGTTTACACTTTTAGTGGACATTTCACTCAGCCTTTTCCATCCCTGATGCTTTATGTGGTCAGCTGTGGCTCTGCAAACCTGGCCAGCGCCCTGTGGGAAGGCATGAATAGCCCTTGTTGTGCTAGCACACCTGTGTTCTGTGCACAGCTGTTTGGTTCACAACAGGGTTGCCGTTAGCAGTTATGAAACATTTTCACACCACCCACCCACTATCCACTGGTTTATAACATTTGCTGGCACTTCTGTCTGGCTTGAACTTTTTTTTTTTTTTTTTTTTAATTTAAAGGACACCAGGATACTTTATCTATAGGAATAACAAGCCAAACTGGCACAGCACCTTGTTAAAAATATTCCTTCTCTCCTGTGTCAAAGATTACTCTTTTTCTGTCTTTGGTAAATCTACAACTATAAGAAAAAATGTTTCTATTTATTTTACTTTTTTTTCCCCCTAGTTACCAGACAGTTTTGTGCTGCCCAGAATTTAAACAGGCTGGAACATTATTTTGGTTTTTTTTCTATGTAGTTTTAGAGATTTAGAGTCACCCATTTGTTCTATTTTTATCTGTATGTTATAATAGGAAGTTGCAACACAGAGCAATAAAAGCCTACCCATATAGCTAACTTTTTAAACCACCAGAACTGGTTGGATGGATAACTCAACTCTTCTGAAAGGAAGATGGCTAAAAGCTCACTTTTCTGGTAGTCTAGATGATGTCAAATCTCCAATATGGAAAACAGAGCTAAAAGTAAAAACTAAACACAAAATGAGGTGGCAAAGTGAAGCAGGTGCTCCATATGGAGGGGAAAAAAGACAAATTAACTTAACGTAAAAACTGCTTCATTTCTATAGGAGAATGCTATTTAAATTCATAGACTAGGAAGACAGCTGAACTCTTCTGCGTAGTTTTATCAGCTGTGTTTTGTATCTCTCCATGACACAGTATGTGGCTCTTTTCTGAAAGCAGGACAATGTGTTTTGACAGCCCTTGGCAGTGAGAGCAACAGTGAGAAAAGCAAACCAAAGTGATTCAAATTAACACGAGCTGGCTGTTGCAAAGCTGGACCTTCCAAAGCATTTGCCATGAATAGAGAATCTCAGATATTTTGAGATGCAACATAGCCAACTGGGTTAAAAACAATGAGGAAGGGCTGCTGTTAATGCTGCTCACCATGCCACCACCTACAGAAAACATCATTTTTCTTTGGTAAGCTACAGGGGCATTTAGCTCTAGTCCTGTTTGACAAGGTGAACAGATCCTATACTGAGGTCCATGTAGGACCTGCAGGGAAAACAGCATCAAGCAGAAAGGCAAAGCTCAATTAAAATTGCTTTAGGTAACCTTGACCGTTTCTGTAGGGGATGGCTTGCATGGGAATTTGTTGTTCTTCTAGATCACACATGGGTGTGTGTTTATTTTGCTGTAATGTAGCTGCTGATGGCTTTTATTTTTTAAACACTTTATTGCTGATGAGAAGGAAAAAGATTGAGAATTTATTATACCTTACTAGTGTTCTAAAGTCTTTCTATTTCAAAAGAGAGGCAAATGTCTTTGGTAACCTTAGAATTAAGGATTCTCTGCTGATGCTAGAGCAATCTCCATGAGGTCCAGTCCTGCTCACTTGACTCACAGATGATTGGTTTGAGGAATTCAAAGGGGTCCAGAAAAGAAATCCATTAAAAGTACATCAAAGCTGAAAAATCTGATTTCTGTCATTCATTTCCTCTTCCGGTCTTGCAGGACAATCTTTTCCTTTCATATTCCTTTGGTGCTGGTAGGAATTTGTTATTTTCTGAGATGTACAGAGCTATGACCCATCTCTCTGTTTTGTGTGCCACAAAGTTACTTTCTCCCATGTTGTGACTTCCTAAGAATCTTCCTTTTACTTAAGATCCTTTCATTTTGCTTCTCTTCTGAGTGTCTTCTCCCATCTCATCATCAAATGAATCTTACTTCCGATAATTCAAAGTATGTGTTGTTTTATTCTCCTTCCCACACCTGCCCACATTCAACTTTTCTTTCCAAACCCAGTGCCTTCCCACTCTCATTCTCAGCTGGAAGACCTCCTCTTCTTGTCACAACAAAACCTTTTTTTTTTTTTTTCCCTTATGAATTATGAGGAGGACGGTCACCCTTCTACTGGTATTTCAGTTCCTCATGATCCACAATAGATTTTATCTATCTGCACTGTGAAGCAAGGAACTGTTGCAGATGCAAGAAATCAAGTGATTTGCCCAAGTTCATAAAAAATGTTAATGGGTAAATTAAGCTCAAACCTCGTGGATCCTAATCCTAGCTGTGGAGGCTGTAATAGCAATGGTGAGGAGGGTGGAAAGTCCAGGCAGATGATTTGTATTCCTTACTTATGGCCAAATATGACACAAATAGAGGCACCCTGTTCCTGATGAGGAGAGGCGGGAGAGGGGGACATAATTCATGCTATTCAGATTCTGCTATTTAGCATTTGTCGATCCCTAATGGGATATTTGCAAAGTATAATATTTTCTAACAGCTGTAAGGACAAGAGAGCCTAAAATTTCTCCCTATACATAATATCCATGAAATTGCATTGAATATTGTAATGATGTGTTATGCTGTCATTAGCTCCCTGTGAATACCTAATTTGGAAGGTTAATGAAATTGACAAATGTGTGTACTGTACGCGCATTGTCAGTACTAGTTAATGGCAACTCTTACATTTTTATTTGGAAAATTATATAAAACTAAAAGTGACAATTATTGTAACTTCATTTTTTTTGGAATCTAGCGCAGTGTGCAGTTTATTTAAATGGGGTTGTATGCGTTTTAAATTTGTATACCATCATATGAAGTCCTTTGCTCATCATGTGATTATATACTTAATTTTTGTATGAATGAATGCACGTATTGTAGTCTTTTATAGCATATTGGGCCAATTTTTTTGGTTTTGTGTGTATTCCACACTAAAATACCATAAGTCCTTGTCTTCCTGTTGGCTCAACAGTGCTTGATTACAAAACTGGTGCCAGTTCATTCAAAGAGACATCACACATCCAAAATGAATTTCCCCAGGCGAGGAAAGTATGCTAGAGTACACTGGAAAAGTATGCTCTTGTATTTTCTGTAAATGATTAAGCACCATAAAAGGTCACCTGCAGCTGCTGCTTCCATATATGAATTTGATGAGATCCTTGAAGTTTGGCCCCTAAATATTTCTGTGGCTCTAGAAAATACTTCAATAGGTCAAGGTCATATTTTTAGGTGTAAAGAGTCTGACTTGAGATCTTTTGGTCTAAAGCTGTTTGATTAGACAGAGCTTCACATAGCGAATGATTCCTTATGGTCCTGAGGATCTCAGATTCTGTGACACTGCAGCATGGATGATACTGCCTCATCTGAGCCTTGTGAGCTGGAAAAGGATGGATGGACGAAGTGAGAGCTGCACAGCCCACTTCCCGTTACTTAATTTTTGGGCATCTCTTCAACTCTTTGTGGAGTTTCTTCTGAGGGAGCAGGTGTCACAGAGGAGGGCTGCTGCCCCTTAGGAGACCGTATGTGTCACTTCCAAGAACAAAGCAGTCTTTTAAACCCAGTGCTATATTGAGCCTGTGAGTCATGAATCTTTAGATCAATAACCAAAATGGTTTTGTATGTGGGGGCAGCCCCAAACAGAGTGACTCAGCGCTGGCAGTTCCACGTTCAGCACACTTCTGTGCACGATCTGGTTTGAGATGACTGATCGCAGGAGCGGGGCTGGGTGACGTGTGGAGGCTGAGGTGCTGCTCGCGGGCACAGCGGAGTGGAGTTTTCTTTTTGATACTTGGCACACCTGCCCCTCATTCAGCTTCATGCAGGAGCTGTGTTCTCAGGCTGTCCAAGATGCCGCCTGTGAATCAGCCGCCTGTCTGGCTGTCTCTGGCATTTTTTATAAGGTGACTTGGAGACACTGAGGTTTAAGACATTCTTAGGCTTAGATTCTGTTGTGGCTTTTTCCCCTTTTGTTATGTTGTATTAATAAATACATGGCAGAATCTGGTGGAAGAATACATCTATTCAGACCCTTTGTAGTGGATGCCACAGATTCCAGTGGTCTAAAATGTTGAAGAGCAATCAAATCCTTGTCCCTCTCACACTTGACAACAGGGACTCCTGCTCTTGCTCCAGTCCTGGTGGCCATGTCACATCAGGCTCACAGTAACCCTCTGGGAGAAGCTGGAGCCCATCAATCACCTCACGGACCTCTACCTTAAAAGCACAGATCACACTTAAATGTTTGCATCAGTTGTGGTTGTCAATGTATCGTTGATTCAAAACAGGAAATTTGGCGCCTGGAAAAGCTTAACACTGAGATTTGTCTTGTTAAGTAAGAGTGTTTTGCTCCTCTGTGGATTAAGGATTTACTGATAGCTCAGTAAAGGATAAGAGATGTCTCCACCTGGCCTATTGAAAGGGACATTTGCATTTGAAGAAAGTAGGCAGGTTAATAGTCCAGGGAGAGGACACCGAAGCCAACTCCTGAATGGAGGAGGGAAGATGAATTTGAACGAACCTTCACGCAAAACTCCAACAAGGAGTACAGCGTTACAAGTTAGCTTTCTTCCTCAGCTGTTGGTTCCCTACCATGAATATATATTTGGGGTGGAGAGTGCACGCCAGTTCTGGGGCCCTGGCCATGTAGATCAGATGTGGTTTAGATCTTGTTTGGCAGCTAGATACAAAGTGCAGGGAGAAGGAAAGAGAGAGTGGTGGGCCTTTTGGACTTGACTTTAGAGAAACTTTTCTTTCCTTTTTGCCAGACATATGTTATAAACCTCTGCGACTGTGTTGCTTATTTTGGATTGGATAAATACTATTTTTCCTTGCTTTTGACTTGACTTGGCTTGTGCTGAGGATGATTTCAGGATGCTTACTAACATAAAAAACCTACCCTGAGAACTGCTATATAGGCACAGTCTGGTAACATGTAAGTCCCCAACACATTGCTCCACGATATCCAATCATCAACAGAAATTGCCACCTGTGCATGGGACAGTATAGGAACTGGTAAAGTAGGGAGACTACGTGAAAGTATAATCTTTGGTTGACCAGCACAAGGCAGAAGAGGTCTTGTGCACACATAGGGGGTCAAAGAGCATATTGATCTTCCAGGTTCAGGTTCATCTCCAGGGCTCTTGGGGAGCACATAAAAAGCTGGTAATGTGTTTAGCTTTCCACTGAGAGCTCTGCCTCTTGTATATGGAAAGACATTTCATAGTTCCTGCTGGACTGAGCATATTTGATACACATATGAATTCTTATATTCTTGTCTGACCAATTTGCTTCTGGACTCTGTGTTTGCAGGAGGGAGATAGATAAGATTGCTGCTGATTAATTAGATTTAATTCAAGGCTAGGAACTAAAGTTATGTACTGGTAACTCATGAAATTGGAGTAACTTGGAGAAGGAAAGTAATCATGAGGAAATATTTAAAATTCAATGATTTTTCCTCAAGAAAAATAATAGGACCATCACATTTTTGGAGCTTTTTACCATTTCAAGCAGAAGTAGAAGAAGATTAGTAGTGAGTTATTTTGAGAGAAGGTGCTGCCAGGCACCACAGTGGCTGGGGACCAGGAGCATCAGGGACTCCCTGGGCTGGGAATGAAGGAGCTTCACCTTCCCGGGCCTGTTCCACCACCCCCAGCAGTGATTTCTTCTAGGGAGTTCCTGCCCTGAGGATAGTAGGTATGGAGCCCTAACTCCTCAAAGAACATTGACTTTGTCAACAGCTAAGATGCCACCAAGAGAAAGGAAGCCTCTCTAGAAGAATCTTCGCTTGCCTTTAACAGAAAAAATTAGGCTGCAAATTTGGCTACAAGCACAGAGTGAATGTAGGGCAGTAGAAAAATATGAAACAGAAACACAACAGAAAGCTCTCCTGATATCTATAGAACATAACAGAAGTCCCAGCTATCAAGTAAGTGTGGATAATTATTGCTTCATTATGATTTATTTCAACATCCAGTGAAAAAACTCTCACTGACTTCAAGAGACGGGAACTGAGCTCAGGGAAAGGCAAAATATAACCCTGGTTGTTTAGCCACTAGAATTTGGAGAATAGAGGTTTCGTTTATCTTCTTATAAAAACCACCAGGCATACAAAGAGCCATGTTATACCTACCCTTTCCCCAGCTTGAGACACACCATTAGGGAATGTATGATACCTGAGGTGTGGGAAATGGTGCTACACTAGAAGCAGAAGAGGCAAAAATTAGAGTTCACAGTCCTGGGAAGGGTGATTATTCTGTTGCTTGAATGAATTTGTTTCATCTGTGAAATTCAGCATCTTTTCCTAAAATGTCTATACTATGCAAAAAAAAGAGAAGGCATGCCATTTCTCTGAATGTGTTTAGTGCAAGCCATAGCTCTGCCTAGGCAGCTGTTTCCCAAGCTAGAAGAAAAAAGAATGCTTTGGCACTCAAGAGTGAAGACTCTTGATAAAAAATCAGTTTAACCTCTGACTTGCTAACCTTGATTTAAATGTAAAAAAAAGGGGGGAATACCTGTCACCAAAATAGTTTTATTGAATCAAGGAGATACAGACAAAATAGCAATGTTTTTGATGTGAATGTGTGCTGTGGTACCTTCTAATTGGGAGGCAAAAATTGAAATATTGCCTCTACCTGAGGCTGGGGGGTTGAGGGGCAAAAATCCTACTGAGTCCAACCTATCCAGATTACTCTGCTAATCTTCTGCTTTCACAGCTGATGAGCTAGCACTCAGGATATTTAGCTTCGTTCAGACACTGACAGTATGGAAGTTTTCATGGCTTTCATGGTTCTTCTGATCTTCTCTCTATCCTTTAATTAAATGTATATTGGACATACTATCCAGCTTTCAAAATTTTTCCCAATTTCTTCCATGACTAGGTTTGTTATAGTCAAACCAGCAGTTCAGCCAGGTGGAAGTACTCTATCCACTATCTACTCCAAAATGGTTCAGACTACGCAGAATTAACTTTCCATAACCGCAATCATGTGCTAGCAGCGTCTTTTGCAATCTGCTGGTCATCCATGTTGCTCTGCTAGAAAATCATCTTTCTGGATCATATTCAAGGTATTCAAGTGCCACAGGGAACAGGAACAGCTTTACCAGGGAGGTAGAGGAGGCTGTCAGCTTCACACTAGCACTCCCTGATGAGGTGTAAGTCCTTGTCATAGTATAGTATGTCACATCCCGACTGTGCTGGCTGCCAGCATATAAATGCTGGAAATAAAGAACTGTGCCTGTCCCAGTCTCTCTCCTTCCTCTGTGTGCTCTGTGGCTTTAGCTCACTATGCCAACCTTTGCTGGACTTCTAATTTGTTGTTGTTTCCAGGAGAAATATTGCTGTCTGAGCAGGTTAGCCCTGTAGGAGCAGGTTTTGGCTGGCAGGTCTGTGGGATACAGGCAGCATGTGGATATACAGGGCATGAGGGACACTCAGCACCCAGCATTATAGGATTCTTTTTTCTTGACTTTGGTGAGTCTGCCTGGGTGAATGAGGCTTACCTGTGGGAGTTGTAAAGTATGTTGCTAAGCTTATTTTTGGTATTTCTTTTAAAAATCTTCTGCGCCTGTTGCCAAACATGCGGAGTTTGTTTTCAGACTCTAACTTCTCAGGTAAAGCTGTCATGTTTATTCTGACTCACTACATCAACACATAAATATGACATTTTTGTTTACATTTATTGCTTTTTGTATATCTTTATATGGCCTGTAGATATTTTTTCAAGGCTTTATTCATTTCCCAGGTATGAAAGAATGAGGGAGAAAAAAAGTCACTGTATATCTTAATCTCAGAAGATGTGTTGGCTATGACACACTGGAGTATGGTTAAACCTGGGACAGATTTGGGTTTACATCTTCTGGGATAACTAACAACCTTAGTTTTGGCCATCACTTGACATTAAAAAAAAAATTTTCCACTTTTCAACATGAAAGCCATGAGTCATCCTCGAAGTGAGTGTTGCCCATGTAGTGCATTTGAGGAATGGTTTGGGGCAGGCTGACTTGCATTCACAGGTTCTGTAATCTGTCATCCACTTTGCAGTACTTCAACTTACAAACATTTTCACAGGCTGCAGACGGTGGCTCTCTGCTCGGATTAACCACAAGCTCATTCTGCTTCACCACAGTTTGACCTCTCTGATGAGCCACACATTAATGTGTTTACAGACTGTGTATGTATATCTGCTATAGACTTGTCAAGGCATGCACAGTGTGGAAATCATTTTTATTTTCAAATGTGTTTGTTTCTGGCTGTGATCCGGCCGGTCACTTATGCCTGGTAAATGATTTTCGTGGTGTCAGTTCGTCAGTGTTGAGGAGTGCTGTTAAATATTGCCCCCACCTTTTTCAAAAAAACAGAGAAGATAATTCATGGAGGGTGTTACAGAATCAGGTTGGAAAAGACCTTGAGAGGTCATCTAGTCCTGCCGTGTTGGCTTAAGGTAGGCAGTCTGAACCAGTTAACCCCCCGCTGTCTGCTCCAGCTCGCTCCTGGAGACTCGTCCTGCTCCCTGATGTCTGAGTGTGGAAGCTCAGCATCCTCTGACTCACCACAGTTTATTGGAATAGACCTCAGTTTATTTTACAAGCTTGCAAGCTGCAAGCTTGTGGAAGCCAGACAAACCCTCCTGCTCCATCTCCTTGATTAGGGGAGTGGAGAGAGGCAGAGCAGACAAGTGAAGGTCGGGACTGAGCCACAACAGCTGAAGCTCTCCGCCATGGCACGTGCATTCACATCCTTCGCTTGAGCTCGTAACTGCTGAGTTTGGGCACCTGCTTCTCAGCTGCACCAGGGCTTTCATAGCTGACCTCAGCAGAGGCTGTTCTGAAGCACGAAGCAAGCTGATCCTGCAAGTCCATTAAGTTAGTACCTGCAAGTGGCCCCTATGACTGGATAAATGATCAAACATTTCAGGGAGACTGTACTGTGCCACAGGAGCGCATGTTCTCCCCTGAGGCACCAGGGCTCAGTGCAGCTCATGAAGCCACTCTGGTGTCTTTGCAATGCGCTGCAAGGTTGGCATCTCCAGAGGATGATGGACCTCACTGCTGGTGGGGGATGTGGGTGCTTCCACGTGCTCTTGCAGTTCTCTCCATCCTTCATAACAGCTCCATACTGAAACATGCTTTTCAGAGCTCCTAGCCTGTCGTTGGCTACACCTTCCCCTAGTGAAAGATGAGCAGGAGGAAAGCTTTGATGCCTGTCTTGCCAGCCCAGCACAGAGTGTCAGCTGTGATGCATTCAGCTGCTGTGCTCTACAGTGTCCAGCCCCACATGGTGTCTGTCCCCCCTGCGCAGGGATGTGGGGCAGGTGGATTGAGGGATGTGATTAACATCTTCCTCCAAGGCCAGGCATAAATAGACGCCCCTTAGTCACTGCCTTCTGATCCAACCTGTTTTTGAGTTGTCCATTGCTGTAATTTCAGAGGAGATTGTCCAAACGGTCAAAGAAGAGCAGTCTCAGGAACTTATTCAGGGGTTTCAGCTGGTTTATTTTTGAAGAGCACTTTCTCCCTTGCTCTGCAATGAGACTTACAAAGGTAATGTGCCCCCCCTCTCTCCCTCCCTCTCCCTCTCTTTTTTTTTCCCAGCATGTAGAAACTTGTTATCGGTTTCATTGTGCAGATGAAAAACTGCATCTTGAGCAACATCTATAAATGTCACAGGGCTAGGTTTTTTTGAGTGTTTACTGAGAACATATTATGTTTTAGTGTCTCTATCATAAATACCTTTTTGTTAATCTTTCACCCTCACTAAATCTATTACAAGCTTTAATCAACCTTTCCAAGCAGTAATAAAATGTTATCAGCAGTTGGCAGAGATTATAAGTGACAGACCCTAATGTTTTCTAATGATTGTCATTATTTAGAAGGTTGTTTGTAGTTTTACAGAAAAATAATTAGATCTATTGCATACATTTGAAGAGAGGGGAGTGTGCCTCCTCTGATAGTTTACTCTCAAGCAATCTAATTTGCAAATAATTACTTAAAAAGAAAAAACCCCAACAAGCCAGAGCTGAATGGAAATTCAAGATATATTTAGGCAAATGCAAGCAGAAGAGAACATGCTTTATGCTAAAAAGACAGGATAGTCCCCAGATGAATACATACAGTTCAAGTTTTTCACCTATTATCATCAAGATCTGAAGCCTGAATTTCCAAGAATACATCTCCCTCTTTATCAACTTGTCACCTTGTTACAGACACAGAAATAGGCTTCACGAAACCATTATTTTATATTATGCAAATTATTTTTCCCTTTAAGAACAAGTCAATACTCTTTCACTTACATGCCATGTTTCTGCAACTGGTGAAGTGAAAGGTTTCGAATGGGACATAAATGAAGGTGATATTTTCTTGGTCCCCTTAAAGTTTAAAGGGTTTGGGTTTGGTGTTTTTTTCCCACATAAGAGAAGATCCTTTAAACACTGTGTTCTGGCTGAATTTCAGCTTTGATGTACTCAAATGAGATAGATTTCCCTGAATTCTCAATGGCAAGACTATGTTTTCATTTTTACTGTCCTGATTCATGGCATTGCTGAATCTGGAGAAGATGCAGCCCTAAGTTTAGCACAAGCTAAATGCCGGGCTTGTGCTCCAAGTGTGGTTTTCAGCCAGCTGTCCCCCACCTCCTGTCTCCCATGTACCATGAGTTCACCATGATGCAGTAGCTCCCTAGATCCAGGCTCTGCTGAGTCCCTGAAGCTGCAGGGGCATTTTACTGCATCCCTGGTAAGGCCTTGGGCTTAAAGAGGACCACAGGCAGGACCCACTTTTGGGCAGCAGCCTCATGGCATCTCCTTCTCCCCTTCTTCTTTTCTCTCCTATTATATGACCCCAGATGTGTGTCTATTGGGAAAGGGCATCTATGAAACAGGACATCAAATACTTTTGGTGGATATATCTACAGTACTCCCAGGCACTTGCCTGTCCCCCAAAACTGGAATCCTCACCAGCACCAAGCAGGGAGCATTTTATAGTTTAATGTTGTTTCATGCCCAGTGAATGCTCACTGCTGACCTGCTTTTAGAGGATATAAAAAAATCTGTGCAGGTGTTTGGGTCTCATGGATGTGTACGCACAAGCAAGCACACATATGTGCACACACACACACAGTCCTTTAGGCTAAGTGACCACTTTAAGCAGAAGTGCGGACCAAATCAGATTGGTGTAACTGAACTGGATCTGAGCTTTTTAATCGCAGACCTCATCCAGTCTGCTTTTAAGCTTCAAACTTGAAACTCATTCCCCAAGTACACCCTCTTCTCTGACGTCAGCTTGCCTCTTGCTGGGCATGAGGATTAGCTGTGCACTTAAGATGAACTTACTAATTATTATTAAGTTCTGTGTATTTTTTGAAAAGTTTGGTTTATTTCTTGCGGTGGGTTTCTGTTGGCCAGTGTAGATGTTGACTCTTTATTCCTGTCTCACCTCTTAGGCATTTCTAGAGTGTTATGCTGCCCGCCCTTTTTTTTCTCTAGTGATCTGTTTCTGCACATCCCAGAAACTTCCTTGTTTAATTCTGCTTACAAAAAAGGATGATATGTTTAAAAAAAAAAAAGAAACTGATTTTTAGCTCCGTAGTAAAAACTAAATGGTGCACTTTTTCTAAGCAAACTAGCATTTTTAGCAATTAATTTCTTTTCTCAAACTCTCCATTACCCTGGAGAAGGATGTGCATCCCAAAGATATTATAAAGTAAGCAGAAAACACAACTTGAAAGGACTGGGAGTGTTTAAAGCTAGCATTTGGAGTATATCTGCAAGAAGCAGCAGCAGTGTTTAAATGGGAAATTCCAGACTATAAATTCTTTTTCAGCTAGATTATATGCAGTACAAGTGTTGACTTTCAATTTATACCTTCGATATGACTCATTGAATGTTCTGATTCTTAGTTTATTTGTCCTGTCTTCAGCAAAATGGATTGAATATAGGGTTATCCAACCATGATGCGTTGTCTCTGTGCCTCAGATGTTATATTGATGAAATCTTAGTGTCTGGCACTATCTAAGAGGAATATAAAAATTTGATTTGGTCTGCAGCCAGCTTTCCTCCCACTCTGGAACAATGATGGAACATCTGGGAGAACGCTGTATTCATTAACCCAAATCCTGAACACTTCGCGTAATACCTGATCCTGTAAGAATCTGCTTAGTTTTCCAGCCTGTGTAATTTGTGCTGGATGCAGCTAGAGCATATTCAGTCAAAGGACCTTGTCTCTTTTGCATTTTTGAGCTTTTATGTGACATTATACTTTGTCATAATTGATGATAACAAGATTCCCATTTGTTATCTGATTTTAAATGCCAGTTACATGCATGGTGGCTCACTCCGTTCTCTCTCCTCCAGAAATGTCTCTTTATTTGTCATTTGTATTTTCAGCTGGACACCTTAGGGTTTTATCTTGCCCATTGTCTCAGCTGAAGCCATATGCCAAGAGGCTTCTTAACTTTCCTGAGGATGGATCTTGGAATATCAGGCTGGCATCAGTGTGCCACCTTTATTGTTTTTCCTGTTTTCATAATCTCCCCTTCTCACAGTGGCAGATGTACACCAGCATTGTGGCTGACAGAATAGCCATTTTCCTCCTGGGGTTTGATACTGCGCTCTGGCCAGCTGCTGTGGGGTATACAAAAGGGATGCAGTTGGTACATCCCAAAGTTTGAACATCCCCTGTGATTTTATAGTCTGTGCTTGCCTAACAAAGGGATGTTTATGTCTCATGGCCCCAGATCCTCTGCATGGATTTGACTGTTCGTGAGACTAAATAAAGCTAGACTCCTGAACTCTTATTCAAAAATGGCTGTCCTGATGCAGAACATGGGAGCTCACTTGTCTATTTTAGGAAGGGAGGAATAAAGCGGTGGTTAGAGCAGTAACCTGGAACTTTTTTCTCCCTTTACAGTAGAGATATGCTCTGTGCTTGACCTTGGGCAAGTCACACAGGCTGAGATCCAGAAAATACTTATGCACCTAAATCCCGCTGTGGGATTTAGCCACCTGGATAGGAGAAGGGTCCAAATTTTTGAAGATCCTAAACCTTTCAGAGCACCTCATCTGCAAAATGAACATGGAAGCTCATGGTTATCTTCAGCAGGATGTCATGAGAACAGATGCACCACGTTTGTAACATACAAACTGCTCATCTTTGCCAAGACCAAACACTGAATCAAAAGGAGGTAAAAGTGTATGCTAGGCAACTACCTGCCTCTTCTACCGATGTTTTAAAAACGTACCATTTCCTTGCAGGACTTGGCAGAGATGGAAGAGTGTTTGGGACCAAAACTGCAAATTCCATCTTTGCATTTTGTCAATGCAGCCTACCAAAAGTTTGCATAAAAATAGCTCAGAAGGACCACTTTTCAAGGCCTTGACATCAGTATGGCTGAAAGAGTTAAGGCCATTAGCTGGGTGCCATAAAAATACTTAGTATCTCATATCTTCAAAGCAATGTACAAATACTAACTAATTAATCTTCAAAATGGCCTTACCTCCACACCCCACAGTCAACCCTGATTAAAAAGTAAATATTCCTCCTGCACATGTAATCAAGACTCAGAGCTTTATGTGCTAAGAGGGTAATTGACTTGTGCCTCGTTTGTGATTTTGATAAACAATTCAGAGTGGTTCAGAGGATGCAGAGCCAGAGGGAAGGTCAGTCGCAGTACTGAGGTACAGAGTGAGGAGTGCTTCCTCCCCAGAAGTCGTCAATGTATTTCTGGACCTAGCTCTCTTTCTGCATTGATATTAGAGAGCTGATATTTGTGGTAAGAATTACTGTGTCTGGCAAGCCTGAGCTATGGTGAGAAGACTATGATGGTACTTTAATATACTCTTTTAGATACCTAAGACTTCCGCTTGTCATTGCTCGGTGTTTTTATTGGTATGCAGAATTGCACCACAAGTCAGTTCACTTGCTTCAGTTCTTTCCTGAGAGTGGATCCATTACTGGATCCAGTGACAAAGTGTAATACTGAAACCAAATTGATGGTTAGTGCAAAGTAAGGGGAAATTACCATACTTAAAAAAGATATGTATTAATTCACCTCAGATGAGGCTGTGTCTCTGAAAACTGACCCTAAGAAGAGATACATGGGAGATGCTGCATCACAATTGATTTGTCTCATGCATTTGAGACAGCGACATTTAAAATAAAACCACTTAGGTGACTGCTTATTGGAAACTGTTGTCATCAGAGGTGCTGCATCAGATGAAACTGCTCAGCAGTCTGAAACCACCTGCTGCTGCACAGGTGAAACTCTCGCAAGAGCACTTGCTACTTTTAAATGCATTGGTAGAATAGGGGTGTACAAAATCCTGTTGCAACAGCCAGGTATTTACATGTGGAGGAAAGAGCTCAATAGATAAATGCTAATAAACACCAAAGATTAGGGAATATGAATGTCAGGCCTGCAGACAGCACCAGGCTTATGGGCTCCACACCTGGCAGAAGGGAGGTCCATGGCCCTGTGTATCAATGCAGGGAAGCAAGGGAAGCAGCATCTGCTGATCCACTTGCGAGTCTATGGACTCGGCTGTATGATCAAGGTATTGCGACAAGTTGCTACAGTTGTGTTTCACCCTTGATTTTAGAGCATAGGCACACTGGCTGCTGAATCTTAGACCTGATATGTATTACTGCACATTCATGGTCATATCTTGTCTGTCCAAGATCTGAGACTTGAAAGATGTACTTTTTGATTGAGGACACAGTCCTCTTGAGTGACTGCAGGAGGTCACTCTGTCCACTCAATTGCAAGATGTGGGTCACAGTTCTTTTCTACTCAATGCTTTAAAGATAAACATTTCAGGTGCTGAAGTGTATTACTGCTGGTGATCAGAGGTTATTGATGCGTGCAAAGTTAAAAAAAATGTCTGAAGCCAGGGAGTTGAAATCTGTGTAGATGAGTTGGCAGGGATGGGTATCTGCATCAAGAGATGAAATGTACTTTTATATGCAGCCAGGCTAGGCAACAGCAATAGTTGCATTGTGAGCATGGTATTTGATCTTCTGCATGCTAAACTTGGGACTCTGAATTACCATCGGAGTACCTGTATCAGTAAAATGCTGCGTACCTGCCAGCCCAATAGTGTGCTTGTTCTCTGGACACATAAAGCATCATGTAAATCTTCTTGACAGACCAGAGTTTTAAAGATCACAAAGCAGTTCTAGTCATGAGTAATATTTATAAAAAAGACAGTAAATTGGAACATTTGAAAAGGTATTAAAATATGCTGTCTGAAATTTGGGTGTAGATGGTTAACAGAGTAAAAAATAATGGATTCTCACTGTGCACAAATGGAGTTCAGTTTGCAAGATATTCCTTGTCCTGCTTTTGAATATTAAAAATTCAGCATTTGTCACAAAAACCACTTCAGCTCAGCTCAACACACCTGGGTGCATGCCACAGTGGAATTATCTCTGATCTAATCACTAGGGAAAGTGGTCTTTTCAGGTCAGGACTGAGGTCATGGTTAGATTGTAGATAGAAAATTATGCCTCCTTTCTCTGAAGCATGCTTATTTACAGTATCAGGTGGTGTTCACTCATGTCTCCTCATTTCATCATTGAAATGCTAATACTGATTCATCAGTGTCACTGATACTCCACGTGTGTGTGGGAGCATGTTTTATATTCTAAAATAGGTGGTCTGGCATTGCAGTATAATTTTCAAAGGTAGACCTTCCTTAATACATTTAGGTAGCTCTATGTAAGTATTTAGGTCAATGGCTTCAGTAGATATTAAGTTTTCATCCATAATAATAATATTGGGCCTTTGTATTTAGCTTATTAGTAAAGACATGAAGCACATGTGTAAGGTTTTAAGCAATTGTAAAATATAAATCCTTATCTTTGTGTTGAAATATTAAATGTTCAAATGTCATGAAGCTCCACATATCAAGGATGCGCCAACTGTATGAATGCACTGTTGTGTACTGTGCTTTCTGGTTTATATTATACCATAGCCTTATCAGCAAATAATTGATTAAAATGCATATATTTAACAAGGACAGCATCCTTATCAGAAATTAGATGAATATTTTGAGATTAATTATTGGAAATAAGGTGAAATGCAGCTGAAGGCAATAGCTGTGAAATCTTTTGATCCTTTCTGTCTCCTTGCTATCATTTTCCTGGATCTCTTTTGGTATAGAAATACCCAGAGGCTCTGTCTTTTCCAGCTTCTCCTACCCCTCCAGGCTATTATATCAAAGGTAGGTGTAGTTACGCTCAGCTCTTGGGAAGTCCCATAGCATCAGCTTGGTGATTCTCACCTCAGAATTTAGTCCTCTACAAATGCCAGAGCCAAACTGGATGCAATATGGAGACAGAAGGAGATCAAAACAGGTTTTAGTGTTTTTCTTCCATTGGCCTACTCATCTGCATGCAGAAAGAAACTGATTTTCATTGGTATTTCAAGATCTTGATACATGGTGCACAGGTCAAATTATGTTAGATTCCAAGCTGTCATGTGAGATTAATCACTAGCAACTACATATGTAGAGGGACATGTCTCAAGTGGGCAGTTTCAGGGAGAATGGAAGCTGGATGTATAGATAATGTCAAAAGTTATTAAAACTGTGGCTAAAAATAGTAAGGATACAGGAGGAACAGGGGCCTCTGCAACCATGTCCATGGAAATGGAAGATAAACAGTAGGTGGAGGACATGGTAGAATATAGATGAGTGCACTATAACTGCTCAAAGTCTGAGCTTATTTTCTAGAAACACTCAGCAGCCATCAAAGAGAAATAAGCACTGCTAGGGCATGATCTGTGTCACCCTAAGTTTGACATCTGAGTTCAGATTAGTGAAGCCTCTGTTCCTCTCTGTTGACTAGAAGATGGGAGTCTAGCCTGCTAGGTCAGGTACAGACACCTACTTTATAGAAAATCAAAAACAGGTGAGGTGGTTTGTGTCCTGATCATGCTGGAGACACACTGCATGGTTTTCATCCATTGCACAACATCTGATTGTGAATGGAGGGTCTGAAAGAGCTGTTTTGTGCTGGTAAATAAAAAAAGAGGGAAACCTTCCACAAAAGGCCAGGTAGGTTTTCACAGTATCTGGAATACAGCAGCATGAACTTCCCAACAAACAGTGCAGTTTATTCAGTTTCTATTGACATCAGAGAGATTTTGCTACTGCATCTGGTGAGGGAGGGGACAGAGCTGGGCCCAGCATTTCCATTTTGGAGCCCTTATTAACCTCATTTTGGAGCAGGTGAAGAGCAGAATGCAGATGTTCCTGGAGAAATAAAGCCTAGATTAAATAGTGCACATGTATCTTTGCATTAGTCCTGCTCACACATGCTTGAGGGATAATGTGTGTGTTGAACTCTATGCTTTTTCTTGGGCACAAACCAGCAATGTGACTCTCATGTCCTCTTTGGATACCATGCACACCTATTAGAAAACATAATCCGGTTTTGTCATCCAAGTCAGAAGCAATATATTCTAAAGCTGGCAGAAAAACTTGTTCTTGGTGTGTGAGTGCGCAATAGTTTGAAAGGTATTTGGTAACTGGAGACTTGTTTTTCTCCCTTCCCCATTCTCTAGCTTCTGTAATTGATTTTCTGCTCACATGTAGCTTGGGCTCATCTGCACCAGTGTCAGCAGTAAGCACTTAGAGCAGCATGGCTGCAGTGCCACTGAAAGCCTTCCTGGGGCTCATTCCTGACATTGCAACAATGCAATGCACTGAGGCGGGAGCTGCTGGCGTTTCAAAGGTGTTCAATTGCCTTAATTTTCATCATCTGTGATCATTTGCTAAAAAAAAAAAGAAGAAAAAAAAATCCAAACCATTCTATTTTGCAGTAGGAATATCTTTTCCAAGTCAAGCCATATGTTCCTGGGGTACTTGGATTAGTAGCTAGCCCTCTCTTTGTCTATAGCCACATATACAGCTGGTATGAATGTCTTTCTACATTTAACACTCATGCTGCTTAAATAGTGTTCCAAAGGAAGGCTCTGTAATCTGGCAGTGCAGTTTGCTTTGTGTTTAAGAATGGGGAAGAGTACCTGTGCTCTACTAGAATATCTCCTAAATATTGTCAAGGGTAATCTCTTTAAAGATATCTTTATTGTACAAGGCAAAAATCCATCAAGTTTTATAGTCAAAGAATTTTGAATCTGAATAGCAAGCAGATCTAAACCCTGTAAAAGAGAATGATTCTTCTGTAAAAAATAGGCAGATAGGATGTGGAACGATTTGCCACAACATATTTTTCAGGTTGAGTTTGGTAAGATTGAAAACTATAGTAGGCTAAGCAGACCTGTACTCTGAGAAGTGCAAACTCTCTATTCCTCATATGTGAAGCTGTTCCAGCTGGTGTATTGTAAAATGGTGCATTCCTTTTTCTGTCTTTTATACAACCACTGCATGACAAATGCTTGCACACTCAGAAATGAGGACCATTTAAATATTTAGCTACCTTATTGTTGTGGTTTAACCCCAGCAAGCAATTCAGCACCACGCAGCCACTCACTCACTTTCCCCCCACCCAGTGGGATGGGGGAGAGCATCAGGAAAGAAAAAGTAAAACTCATGAGTTGAGATAAGAACAGTTTAATAGGACAGAAAGAAAGAAAATAATAATGATAATAATAACAATAATAAAATGACAATAATAATAGTAAAAGAATTGGAACATACAAACCAAGTGATGCAGAATGCAATTGCTCACCACTTGCCGACTGATGCCCAGTTAGTTCCCGAGCAGCAATCCTCCCCCCACCCACCCCCCCCCCCCCTTTTATATAGTGGGCATGACGTCACGTGGTATGGAACACCCCTTTGGCCAGTTTGGATCAGCTGTCCCGGCTGTGTCCCCTCCCAACTTCTTGTGCCTCTCCAGCCTTCTTATTGGCTGGGCATGAGAAGCTGAAAAATCCTTGACTTAGTCTAAACAGTACTTGGCAACAACTGAAAACATCAGTGTGTTATCAACATTCTTCTCATACTGAACCCAAAACATAACACTATACCAGCTACTAGAAAGAAAATTAACTCTATCCCAGCCAAAACCAGGACACTTATACTTTCTTTGGTGTTTCTCTGCCTGGGAATCCTATACCTGAAGGAATACACTTCCAGAGACATGTCTTCTTTTTCACCACAGTTAGTACCTTCCTGTGCACACAGTTACTGAGCCGGAGAAATAACTATTGGTACAGCTGCTTGACTTAAGCTTTCCATTCATTATATAGAACAGAAACTGCAGGCACAGTAAAATAAAATGTGGGTCTTTTAGGCCCACTGAATGTTTGTTTGTTTTCAGGCTTGTTTGGGCCGGGTATGTGCTGGGGATGATAACCACAGGTGTAAAACTCAGAGGACGGTAAATGTGCCTTGCTCCCAGCCCATTCAGTTGTTGGCATCTACCCCATTTGCAAACACATGGAGAATAGTTTGTTATCTCTGGAGACCACTTGGACTGTGTGCTTCCCAGAGGGATCGGCAGGCAAAGGAGCCTCTCTAGCGTTCACGCTGCTTAGAGATGGCCCAGGATTCCAGCCCCAAACTGGGCATGGTGTGGCGTAACAGGCATGTGTGGGACACCTGAACTGACACGTTCCCTGCCATGTCACCCCAAAGTTGCGGTCCTCTGCACTGGAAGTAACTCGAGATCTCTGTTTGCCTTTTTAAAGCCTAGGACTTTTCATAGTTGTTTGGAAGGGTGAAGGCAGAGCTAATGATAATGTTTTTAAGAAACAGTAA
This sequence comes from Haliaeetus leucocephalus, assembly GCF_000737465.1. NCBI lineage: Eukaryota > Metazoa > Chordata > Aves > Accipitriformes > Accipitridae > Haliaeetus > Haliaeetus leucocephalus. The sequence goes on from NW_010972653.1 coordinate 6,718,848, forward strand.
GATGTGCTGTGCAGCTATGCAAAAATTTTAACCTGACATGCTTATTTCATGTAGAGGCACCAAAGACTGTGAGGGAGGGTTAAAACATCAAAAGCTGTTATTTCCCACTGGAAAAGAAAAAAATCAGTGAATGAAACCTATTTCTCAGTGTGAAGCTTTTCATTAAGAGATCGGCATGGTGTGATATGAAAGAAGAAATCAGGATTTACACTGTTTTCCTAACAAATGAGGAGATTTTTTTTAATGCTGAGGCACTTGCAACTCGATTTTTGTCTGTAAAAGTCAAGGTTTGATTATAGTTCCTGCATTATTATTTATAGTTTAGCAGTTATACATGCTACGTCCTTGGCTGTGGCATTGCAGTTTGCACCATCTATGTCTGCTTCCTAAATTTATTGATCTCATTAGAAGATAAAAATGACAAAGATAGCTCATAATACTTCTGAGAAATGTAAAACCATTAGCAGGTCATTGTCAAAGTTATAATATGTCCTTTTAAGCTGCTTAGCAAACTGGTGGCAGCCTATGATACAGGGATTAACCTGTGCCAGGAGTGACTGAGTGGATCGCAGTGGATGGTTAATATTCAGCCTGCCTACAAAGCTTTGAAACTGCCTCACAAAATGATGCAATGAAGCGATAAACAAATACATTAAAAACAAAGGGAACAGACGTTTTCTCTTCCTGTCCTTTATCTTGGTCTTTGACGCATAAGAAGCAGAATGGGTGTTAGAGCTTCGGTCTTAAACTAGAGTTGCTTTTTTTAAGTTGGGTTTTGCTCCCCCAGGCAAAGGAGCCTCTTGGGCTTTGCTCTCTGAGTGCAGGCTGACCTTGGCCAAGACCCTAAGCCAGGTTTTCCTTAGCTGGGACCTTGAGGGTGCTATCCTAGAGCTGTGTTTAGGCCTGTAGGTTTAATAATGAGTATTTCAGGCACACAGTGCACAGCTGTATTTTGAAGCCAGCATTTGTCGCCCCAGGCGTAGCCTGTTCTATACTGCCCAGTACACCCACCGGTGCAATAGGCATAACAAAACTTCCTACTTTTTTTACAGGAGAGCTGTACATCTGCATTGTTATTGTTATTGTTTACATTCCCTTAGAGAAATGGTTGCAAGCACTGATTAATTACATTCTTGCTTACTGGACTTACTGTGTTTACAGAGATCATCGTTAAACTGGGCAGACCATGTATTGCTGCATGAGATTTGCACTGGAAACCCGGGTTTCCTGCGTTGGTTCTCAGGGATGGGAGCAGGATAGGTGGTTAAGGAGAGGAGGATGTGGGCAGAAGGACTGGTACCTGATGGGTCTCTTCAGTACCTCGCCTGACTCTTCACTCAGAGCAGAGGGCATAGCATTATCGAGTTCAGCCGCAGTTACTGCCAAATCTCTTTGTGTGTGGGTTGGACATACACAGGTGGGCTCTGACAAGAGAAGTAAGAAGGAGAAGAGAGAAAGAATAGAAACTCAAGCCCCAGTTTGCTGTTGTTGAGCATTGTGTGACCTGACTTACACCAATGCATTATTGTCTTTCAGGAACATTTTTTATGCACATTCCAGTAACAAGTAAACAAGCATTAGGGCAATGATGAATTAGCCTAGAGAACAGTTTACAAATTACAGCAGGAGAGAATGAGGATACCATTAATAATTTCAGTTATTAATTTATTTTTTTACCTATTAATGACCACTTGTTTATTTTATCCATTGGGAAGTCAGAATTATCAAGAAGGGGACCCAAGAGCACTGGCACACAAACTTCTCCCAACAAAACTTGGTTCTGTTTTCTTTTTCTATATACATAGTGGTAGTTTTAATTTGATGCAACTGTACAATCTTGGCCAGACCCACAAATCTATAAATTAAGTGTGATACTACTATATAGTCTACTTCACCAAGGTGTTTTTAGGTTAACTGGTGAATTTCAAATACTCAGAATGCTTCATAACCATGCTGTATAATTATTAATGTGTATAGGCATTCTCAGTCATTAATTGCCCTATCATTGTAGTCTGGTCTGCTAGCATTTAATTGTAACAGAAACATTGTTTTCTACTTGATTTGGCAAAATAATCTTCAAAGTTTAAAGAGCTATTTTCCAAATCACAGATCTTGTAAATGCTATTATCAGATGCAGTCAATAAAGAATGAAAAAATGCTAATATCATTAATAAAATTGTGTGATGAAAGCTGATTCAATCTTCTAGAGAATTCTGAGCTTTAAAACAAAATTGTTTAATTCAGATTGGAAAAAAACCCAAAAGATACTAAAATAAAAATTCTCCTGCCAAAGATTAAGTTCTAGAGGCTCTGGCTCTGAAGGTCTTTGCCTTGTTCTCATGTCCAGTCACTGGATAGAGAAAATTCTTCAATTTCTGTCCTAAGATCAGCTTCCCAGCCTGGCTTAGCTGGGGCCGTGCAAAAAGCTGATAGCCACTGATTTTAATACCATTCCCATGGTTGGTGCTCCATAGCTAGGGATGTTTCCCATGGTTTTCTATCCTAGAATCCTGTAATCCTTTTGCTGTATGTCCTTACTTCTGAAGGATTAAGGCAAACTCAAAAGGTTACAGAAAAGAACAACAAGAACAATTGAAAGTCTGAAAATCCTGCCTGACATTGAAAGATTAAAGCAGCTCAGTGTACTTAGATTATCTGAGAGAAGGTTAAGAGGTGACTTGACTGTGGTCTCAAAGTCCCAAGTTGAGAAACAGTTTTCCAATACATGGGGAATTTCTAATTTACTAGACAAAGCCATAGCAAGACCCAGTGATTGAATGCCTAGTCTGGACAAGTTCACACATGATGTAACAAGTGTGAGACTGTAGCAGCTAAGACAGTTTTTTTTAGGGTACTGGTGGAGTCTTAGTAATGTTAGAATTTTAAAACCTATCTTTGCTAGAAGCTGTTCTACCTTGACCAGAAATTATGGAGTTTATGCAGAATTCCCTGTGTGAAATGTTACAGTATGTGTTGTGCCCAAGGGCAACTTATACAATCATAATTTCAGAGTATATTAATTCTTTAGTAATGAAAGTTCCCTACTGCTACATAAAATGGGCCCATATAGCATACTAGCATATGCAGTTTTCTAGCCTTAATGTCAATATTCAGAAGCTCATCAAAATTGTTTTGTACCTCTGTGTGCTTAGCCCAAAGAAAAAGAAAGCTAGTTAATATAAAAAGGTATTTTTAGCCTTTCTGAAAGCTTCTTATGCCAATCCCTAAAAAGAAACAAGAATTTTCTCCAAAAATGCAAATGCCCTGTCTAGAAGCAAGAGTATCATTTTCAGTTTTAACTGCTTCATCATTATGTGTCACTCCCTATGTATAGTAAGTGCTGTGTGACAGTTGTTTCTAAGAGTTTCTAAGAGACAACCAGGGACTTTTCCAATAACTACATAATTATATTTCATAATACATGTATTTGTAAGGCTTGGGGCTTTATGTGTTCAAAGCACGTAGCAGTCATTAAATAATGCTCACAGTACCTCTGCGGAACAGGCAAGATAGTATTATAAAGGCAGGTGGTCATCAAGACCACACAAAGCATTGCTAGCAGAGAAAGGAACAGACCTTGGAACCTTCTGATTTCCAAACTGAATGTTCAAGTCTCCAAATCAAAACATTGTATTAGCTACATAACTATGGGAACACTGTTTTTAGTATTAAGTTCTTCCTAAAACTCCATCTCTTGTAATGGTTTCATTGGCCTCCTACGCTAATGCAAGGGGTAATGCTGTGGCACTCTACATAATTTGTCAAGATCAGCAACATTAGACTCTGTAGTTCTTACAAGGGCTTGACCTTACTTATTGGGCTAGTCCTACTGAAATTAAATCACTGCATGAAAAGTACATTTCATTAAAAATAACTGTGAAGAAGAAGTGATGCTACTTATTTTCAAAGTTTGCCTTTATTTTACAGATCAATGGCATTATGATATGGCAGTAACATCCATAGAACAGCAGGGGATAAGTGCTTGCTTGCAGCCCTTGCTGTTAAAAGAGTGCTTTATAAAAGTGACTATGTAGGTAACCAATACCAGGCCAGCATAAATGAAATCTGTGAAAGACCCTCCAAACTATTTGGAGTCCATTCTGTCCTTTTTGTGTGCAGAAGGGAAGTATACATGTCTGCTGTAGAGGAATATCCTTTCGCAAGGGATTTCTTTGACCATAGGGCCCAACACCTACCTACAGCCTTTCTCCCTACTCCTTGACCCTACATGTCTGGCAGAAGCGTCTTGAAGTCATATGTAGGTGCTGTGATGACAATGTAGAGTCCAACCAAGCCTTAATGAATAAATCTCATGCATGCCAGACCTGAAGGAGGAACTGATAGTCACCTATCTCATCCAGAAACTTTCCAGTGCCATGTTATGCTTTCTTGTTACGTTTTCTCATGAATTTGCAAAAGCGATTGGCAAAGCAAATGTGAAGGAGCTAGCTATGGTAGAAACGTGGTGGAAGAAAACCATGTATTCAAAACATGACTTCCTGTTTGGATTTATTTTGCCCTGAGTTTTCAGCACCATCAGGCATGGCTTCTGGATTTCCTTTCTCCTAGGGATTGTCACTGTACCTTGATGATAGGTAGAAAACTACTGAGTGATGGACAAAGGGTGAAATGGGAGGATTGCCATACTGCCACTTCAAAGACTATCACAAACTTATAAAAATATGTTTCAGAGATGGATGACTGCATGAATAAGCTCGTACCAGGCCTTCTGAGTTTGCATTTTGAGCAGTTCTGATGGACACTAATCAAAAAAACTAAGAAAATATGAATTCTACTGGGCTGCCAGTATGTGTGTTTTGAATTAGAAAAGGAAAAATCTTCCCCCCCCAAAAAGACCAAGTTTCCTTTCCTCTTTTTGGTTTCTGGCACAAGACATGCAAATGTGGGACAGAGAAAATATCCTGCTCAAAAGAAGAGAGTCTTGGGAAGTCAGCAGTATAAAAAAAAAGGTTTCTTGAAAAAAAACCACCAACACAAACTCCATGTTTCACTACAAAATGAAAAGTAAGATGCAGAGAAAGCAGCAGTCACAGACCTGTTTCTTTCATGTTTTCAGCTCACCTCATTCCAGATAACTTCTGGTCAGCAACTTCAATGCCATCTAGGCTCATCTCAAAGACTTAAGACATGAAGAGAAGAAGCACCACCAGTTTTGCAGAGTATGATCCTGACAAGTGGAGGGATCAAGCGCCTTTGCAGGCAATGATCCACAGAGCAAAAGCACATCATTAGCCTCATGAATGAGGTAGGTTATTCTTGTGAGCAGAAGAGAATCAAGATTCATGATATTGGAAAACACAAAACAATTAATCTGGTAAAATCTCTACATCCTCTGCATTTTCAATGCTTACTTAAAGTTAATCTGTATTATCGTAGCATTTTATGGCTTGCCAGTGCAGCTTACTGATCATATTATGCCCCAAAAGGAATCTGACCATTTGCAAAAATCAATAATGATCCATAGTCAGCAATTGCAATGGGCCAGAGAATGTCCATTCCCGTCAAATGGGTATACTAGCACTTCCTATAGAGGGAAAATAGGAAATTAAGGCGGTAAGTCAGCATTTCTAAAAATGTGCATCTAAATTATCAGTTAAACTACTCTCAGTAGCATTTGGACCCTGGATATTAGCTGTCTTCTGAACTCCAAAAATAGCTCAAAAAAAAGAGAGCACAAGAATTGAAAGTAGTGGGAGAATGGAGGTTTTCTGCCTATGTTTTGCTACTGTTTTTGAAGGGGTAGGTAGGATCTGAATTTGTAAGCTCCATCATTGAATTCTGGGGCCATGGTGCATGCTGAGAAATGGTATCTAGCCACAGAGCCCTGCTCATAGGGAAGGAAATAAGGCAAATAACATACAACTGCTATTAGTCACCACTATGGCATTTTTTCCAAGTTTAAGCACTTTGGTTTTGGGGGTATTTTATTAATATCATATTTTCAGAAGAAGTAGATGCTTTTGTGGAAAGCTAACAGTAGCCCAATACAAAAACCTTTCCAGAACCATTAATGAGAAGTAAAATTTAATGAAGTGCTTTCAACCAAACGATTATTTTTTTTTAACTTCCAACCCTAGCTGCTGGATCATAGTTCCTTACTTTTGCGGTGCAGGATATTTTAGGAAGAACTTTTATTTTGTGAGCCATATTGCACAGGTACCACAAGAAGTGCCAGTAATGAAATGTGCAGAACTGCGAGCACTTCATTGTCACAGACTGATTTCTAGTCTTTATTTCATCCTGTTCTCATTCTTGTCTCCTCTGCAAGGGGTAATTAAAAGCATAAGAAAAAATGGTCATCTTTTCCTATAGAAGTTCATCAGTGAAGTCCCCCGAAGATGTATGCAAGGGCCTGTTGGTAGAAGATCTGGCAAAAGAAATATTAAAGTAACATACCTTACAAATAATACAAAGCTATTAGGAAAAATAAATGCTGGAAAGAGTTGCAGAGGAATATGATGATACTGACTGACTATGTGATAAAATGTCAGATACAATGCAGTGATAATTGTGTAGAGTGATGCTAACTTTTTAGATACACAGCAATGGCTTTTGGGCTGGCTCTCACCACTCAGAAGAAATCTCTGAGTTCTCCAAAAACATCGGCCCAGGGCTCAATACAGATGAGGACAGGAAAGGTGCTCAAATGTGTGGAACATCTTTCACAGGTGGAGTGATGAAATAGGCTAGGGGTCTTCAGCCTGAAGGGAGGAAGTGATGGAAATCCCCGAGATCGTGACACGTGGGGGGAAGGTGAATAAAGAGTGATTATTCAGCCCTGCTCATAAGACTGGAACTAGAAGGCATCAAATGTAAACTACTGGATGGCAGGTTTGGAACACATACCCTGTGTGTAGTTAGACTGTGCAAGTCATTACTTGATAAGTGCAAAAAGAGTTTAGACATGTACAGAAAGTTATTAAACAGGTTCATAGAATAAAAATCCATTGAGAGGTATTAAAATATCTTCTTATCGGGGAGTCCCTGACAACACATCATGAAGAGAAGAGTGAGCCAACTGAGAAACTATGAGTATACATTCGCCCTGTTCTTTTACTCTTCCTTAGCTCCATTGCTGGAAATGTGACAAAAGGCTGTCAGGACTCCTGGTCTCACACAGCAAAACTGTTCCCATGTTGAAGGGTACTTTCAGATATTCTGTAATCTATATGATATGTGAAGTGTACGTGTGAATGTTTTGGTAGCTGGTGGCAGTTGCTGTGACCAAAGTGAGGAGATGTTCAGAGCAGGGCCACTGCTTCCCAGTCACAGCTTCCTCATTGTGCCCTTTGGTGCTAAAGAACCTGAGATGAGGGAGGGGAATTCAGAGTTTCTGTCTCTCTTGCTCAATTCCAAGAAAAGGTAAAACTTACTTCTATGAAATGGTGAGGCCAGTATTTTGTGGTTTGGTTACATTTTTTTCTTTTTTTTTTTTTTTTCCTTCCCTTGTTTAGTTTAACCAGACAGTCAAATTTCAATAATGCTCATCACTTCTTGACTCACTGTTTTATGTTGATGTTTATTCATGTTCTCCTGATTGTACAACTCACCAGTTCCCTCTCCTTAATGTGTTGATACCAGCATCCAGGGATAGTATAAAAAACTGGAGGGAAACACGGTCATTTACTCCCTCTGGTCTTGTTTGTTTGCTTCGGAAGTATTTGCACTGACACAAATAGACTTTCCTTGTGCATGGAAAGAGATAAGGTTGGGGTTTTCTGCTTCATGTGTTCTGTACCACACATATTTTCCCCACCCACACCCTCACTCACTTTTATACATGCTCACACACAGATGTACTTGTATACTAGCAGGTTTCAGAGAATTTCACTCAGCTTAGGAGAATGTGACCGATGTCTGGGATGAAATGCTTATATTTTCAGCATCACGAGTCATTTCCACTAATCTTACCATCACAGGTGGGTGTTTCTGGGAAGAGTGCTAAAGCACCTGTCACTCAGCATTTAGGACACTGAAATAGCATTAGTGAAAGTAGTGCTATGAAAAGTTGGGGTGCACCATGTTATCACAAACTATTTGCTGCCTGCCCAGTTTAGCCCCATTTTCAGAAGCGAAGAAGTGATTTAGCTAATAGGTGATGCAGTTGTCTGTTTTTCTGCCTATTCCTTTGTTGAAAATGTCAATATGGCTCATAGCTCTGCCTCATTGCCATATCTTTGACTACTACTTCTCATATGGGAATCTGCACATAGATAATTCAAGTGATTTTATGAATAGAAGGCTTTTTCTGAACCTGCTGCATTTTGCTCAAGCATTCTCCCTAAGCTGGGTGTCTCTGCGGATAGATGAGTGCATCTGCAAGTTTCAAGATGTGCAGTTTCTGTGGGTGGGGTGGAATGAGTGTGGTGGGGTGAAAGAAGAGAAGAAGAAACGGTCTCCAGCATCAGTAAAGTTTCTGGTGCCTCACTTCAATATCTGTTCTCTTACAGGTTCTGCTTTTTAAACACTGACCTCAGGAGAAGCTCTGCAGGATGAAAGGGTTATTATGTGAATGGACACCTTGAGTCACCTGGGGTAAATTACTACAGTCTCTCAGTTGTTAGCTAAGTCTTTGTGTTCTGGTGAAATCAGTGGAGCTTGTTTTCACTGGTGTAGTATCTGAGCCATCAAGTTTAATGAATCATTGCAAATAATCTAATCTGCACTTGCAGGTGCTATTAAAACATTTTTTTTTACCAAGAGATTTTTTTTTTTACGTAGGAAAAGCAATCTTTCTCAGTCACAATGGTTCAAATATGGAGTAGTGTGATAGGTTTTTCTCATTAGAAAGCCTGATGCTGAATTCAATATTCCCTTCTGCTAAACTTACCTCCTCCAGAATTTAAGATTTTAAGTTGCAGGGGATAAAACATAAGGCCCTGGTTAACTGCAAATAAATAGTGCCAGAAATATGTACAGATGGTACCTGAAGTTCACTGCTGAAGACTATCCAGTAAACTATATATAATTTGCACAACATGTATGTACAGGATGAAGAACAACTTTTTTGTGGTTTCTCACATTTGTAAAAAAACAATGCAACAAAAAAAGAAGTCATAAATGAACACTCTCAGTCTGTGAAACTTCTTATTTGGGAAAACAACAACCTGTATTTCTATTTATTTACCTTAATTAAATTAATTAATTTAACAGCTCTGAAGATTTCAGCATTTTACAGTATGCAGGTGTAAATATCTGGCGAGTAGACTGTATACATTAAACTACATCTACTTAGCTAGTAAATATTTTGCCGCATTAGTTTGCTCATTCCCAAGCAATCAGTTGTGAACTCCAGTGTTGTAACGGGTCCACAGGGAACATTTGTGCTTTGGTTGGCACTTAGATTAAATTCATCAAATGATTTTTTTCCCCCTTCAAGGCTGACATTTCAGAATGTTTTTTTTAAAAGGTTGTGTGCCAACTGCCAAAGTCAATTAATTAAATGGTAAATCTGAAATTTGTCGGGGAAGACTATCATTCCATTTTGCTGTGTGACCTTGGAAAAGTGAACATTTAATCCACAAAACACATGGCTTACCAGAGGGTCCTGATCTGCTTGCATTGAAAATAAAGCAAAACTCCCAGAGATTTTTTGTGAGATTAGGGATTACCTCAAGGATGGCATTTTACCCTGCATTTTCCTTCGGCTTTTGTATGTGGTAGTAATGAGAATATCCTTTGAGGTCCTGCTATGCTTTGTGGCTTAAAGGATTCAGCACTTAGTAGAAGGAAAATGTACAAATTTGTGGCCTCGTTTTCCATATATTTGGAGGCACCCCAGATAAAGGTATGGTTTACAGTCCCAGAATTTGTGATTCCTATGCTGGCCAAAGAATTTCATCTCAAATCTGTAAAGGAGATGATAGGGGCAAAATTCAACTGACACGAGCAGATGGTGATCCTATTCTAAGATAGTGTAGGTACTACAAATCTCTCCCCAAAACACACACCTCCTAAGGAGGGTATCTGCCTTCAATGACTACAAAGGCAGCCTGGTTTCAAAGCTTAGGCTAGACCTTAGTTCTCTCCCCCTTACTCCCTGTGTCACTACATCTTATTGAACTCGTTATACTGTATTTATATATTTTTATATGTATTTATATTTAGCTTTACCATCATAAAATGCTTCGAAATGAATGCAGTGCAGTGGCTGTTTTCAACTGTTAGTTTTCTGTCATTATTTTTATGTAAGGGAGGTAATTCTTCTCAGGATTTATAATCTTGTGCATTCTCCTACCCCTTTGCTTTATATAGTGAATGGAGTAACAGTTCTTTCTCTCAAAACCCTGTAATGCATTTCTTAGGACATGTTTCTTCCTCCGCCACCTCTGTGGCATTGTCCTGCCTGTCCAGATATAGGATATTTTGAAGTAAGGATATCTCATGTTTTCTGGCTGAAATTGTTCCACCCTGTGAAAGAGATTTGCAAATGTGATGGCCCAGAGACCGAGTCATTCAGGTGCGAGCAGAAGTGGGAGATCTTCAGCTCTGCTTTTCTGAGCCACTGTTACTGTATTTAATCTGAGGGATATTTGATGTAAAACATCAGCAAGAATGCCTCCAAGAATGAGATAAATGAAGGATACCAAGCTGTGGATAACACTTGAGGTCAAGGCTACTTTGATTTCCCAGCTTCTTCATACTGTAAAAACTGAAGTGTTTCTATCTATGCCTAGAAGAAGAATCCCTGAGGAGACTTGGGAAACTTTAGTTTAAACACTTGAAGGACTTCAGATGGGGCCAAGGCTAAGCAATAGATGAGCAGAAGCTTAGAATATTGAATTTTAGTTTAAATCCTATCTGGAGCACCTAAGTTCTTGGGTGAGTCTAGAACTCAGCTGATGTGTATTTAAAATTCCTTCCTGTAGGATGGATTTGTTGATATTTATTTATCTCAGGGGAATGGTGGGCAGAGAAATGGGTCAAAGCATTCACTTACAGTAATAACTGTACTACATGTGGACTTAGACAAATAGAAAAGGTGTTGTAAATGGCTTGTAAAATTTGGCAGAGAACAAATCTCATGAATGTTTCTAGGTGATCACTAGATTACCAAGTTTCCCTTAATCAATGTTGGGTGGTTATCTATATTGTTTCTGTGCAAAATGCCTGTATCTCCCTGTGAACTGTGAATCCAGTTTTCCAAGAGATCATTAAACATGAAAGAACTAAACATCCTAATTTTTTTCCCTAAAGTTATATCTCAGCATTGTCTTCATCAGTAGCCTTGTCTGCAGGAAGTGTAAAGTTTCCTGCTATGATTGTTTGACTGCTGCCAATTATCAGATCTGCTGTTGGCAGCTTTCCCCTCAACCTGCTGATTAGCTAATGTGTGGTTACTAATACAATATGGGAAACTGGTGTAAACGAGGAAGCAAAAGATTTATTAATTTCATGTGCTAAATACTGTTTGTAATATAATTATCAAGACTGTGAAAAGAAATCCTGGCTTAAGAAATAGTCAGGTTTCTGTGCCTTTTGTGAAATGAGGCACAAGAATTTTGTGCAGTAAACAGGCATATTTTCCCCTTGATACACACACATAATTTTCATTAGATTCATAGATTTTAAAGGCAGAAGAGGGACCATTAGAGCATCTATTCTAACTACCTGTAAAACACAGGCCACAGAATTTCATCCAGCTACCCTGTATCAGAATTAATAGAAAACAGGAGCCAAATCCTGAGCTGGATGTACAGCAGTGTTACTCCACCAAGCTGGAATAGTGGAGATTTATACCAGCTGAGAAATTGGCAGTAGACTTAAGTGACAATGGATTCTTTTTGCATGAGCCTAAATGAAAATGGTCACTTATATTTTAATAGCAATGTTGAAAGAGCCTTGCTGGGAGTCAGTTTTTGCAAAATATTTTAAACTTTAGAAGAAAATGAATTTTTTTTTTTCTAAACCTTTCTGGGATGATTGTGTTCCCTGTTGTAATTTAAACTTGTCCCTTCACTGAATCTCCTGAAGAAAAGGCATAAAGTTAGCAGAAGAAAAATATTTCTCTTTAAATTGAAACCTGTGCCAAGATTCTTATTTGTAATTAATTCATGCTGTAGGATTTTAGTGGGGGAGGGAAGAACTGAATAATGTAATAAAAACCTGAATTTTCCCAGAGCCAAGAAGAACTTGAACTCAAAAGTTCAAAGATTAAAAGTCTCAAGAGCTAAAATGTAGAGTCCATGATTTCTTTCATTAGGTTCTATATTTGGCAAAACAAGATGTCTCATCACTCTTTCATAGCCATCTGTACGTGTGTGTGGATGATGTTATTATATTTATAGCAGATACAGCCTTATCATTCAGCTACAGACAGACTTCTACCTGCTCAGAGCCACAGGGTTTAAGAACGCACTCAGACAATATTGACATAGCCAACACCATAACATCCTGCAATCTGCACAGAAACTAAGACTTTGTGCACACCAAAGCTGAACAAAAAAACTTCCTTCCTGCTCCCCAACTCAAGAGAGAATGTTTAAAGGGAAACACCGGTGTGGGGAGAATAGCCTTCAGATTCCCAATCCTTTTCTGTCAGTTCTGTCTCAGGTGAAGAAGGTGAAGGCTTCAGAAATCTGACTGTCACATCAACATTTGGAATACATAAACAGGAAGGCACCTCCTTATTAGAGTAGCTGCTTACGTGGACAGTAAGCAGGGAGAATCTCCTCTCATAATACTCACATTCTCAACGACTATAAGCCAATGGCTAGTTTGGCTGAAGAACAGTTGGAGGTGCTTTATATTTGCTTAAAAAAAAGTAAACAGAATAGATACATTTTAATACATTCCGCATACTTTTTTTTTCCCCTAGTGCTTTTCTTCTTCAGAGCTGGAAGTCTGTTTCAACATGTCACAGCACATTTCAGTGCCACTGTCATATAGAGAAAACATTATGGTAATTTATTGCACAGATAAACATCAGAAGACATGCTCTGAAGCTTACCAATAAAGCCCACTTCTCTCTCTCTCTCTTTACTTTAAGCAGGACTAAAAGAGCCAATCCCTCCTTGAGCAGCAAGGTTTCTCTTTGTCCTTAGCCAGAAGGATTTAAGTGTTCCCCATCTTTTAGGAAATCCTCATTTACCTCTATTGTACCACTAAGTATTTGGTAACATCACTCTTGCCTACATGCTTCAGCCTGTTGCAAACCACATCTGCCTCATGAGGTACACCCAGCTGCTCAACTGTTCTTCCCACAGTGCCTAGACCTAAAGTTCATTCAGCACTCCATAAAAAAATTGAGGAATATTACCTGTGTTTCTATTTTATGCAGCCAGGCAAGACAAACCAACTAACAATGCCATCTTAAATACTGCCCTGTCATGAACATCAGCCTGTTAGCTTATGTTAGATGCTACTGTGAAATGGATCCTCAGGAATGAAACACTGGGAAGAGAGTGGCTTGTGAACGAGGACAACCCTTTGTAGCACCTTGCCAAGTTTGGTGATATATTGAAGCATGTAGAGGTCACTGCTCCTTCTAATCCTGCCTCGTTATGGTATCTTCTTCCCAAACAAAGATGTGTGTAGAATGTGCTAGTATATCTGCACTATAATACAAGGTAAGACAAAACAAAACATGGGTGCCATGGAGAAGCCAGACAAGAGACGCTCTGACTGAGGTCTGAACTGTATATTATGGGTAACTCAGTTTAATCCTGTGCTTATTGTTTGGTTCAGTCCTACATTTCTCAGTCCACAAGGCTGACCTCCAAGAAACTTTGGAAATACTGTTTTCCAAAGGCTATTGTTATAGAAAAATTGGCTATGGTTTATGGTCTTGCCAAATTAAATTTAGCTTCAGGGAACGTGACATGAATTCTGTATAGTATAGCCTCACCAGTGAATAAAAAGGCTTCTTCAGCAGAGTCATATATAAATATCAGTAATATAAAATTCTGACAATTGTTAAGAGCATTGCATTCACAGAAGGTTTGCACTTTCAGTCTGGTGATAAAACATCAGTCTGTGTATAGTTCCATTTTGTCATTTGCTTGTGGAGTACTTCTTTCCTACACTAAAATTAAAATTGAAAAGACTTTTTCACTTTTGGGGAAAAGAGGACCATTGAAGAGAAATTCTCCCTGACAAACTAATAGATAAGGTCTGCCACGCTAACTCAAAAGCAAGCAAAAGGTAAAAATTGAATCTCTTTATCACAGTTAAGTCATTTTTCTAAACTGGGGAAGTAATATAGGATGGAATCTATGGAATAGATTCTCTTACAGAAAGTGCTTTTAAACTTTAAAAGGTCCATAACTAATACTGGGAATAGTTATAAATGACAGGGTTCTCTTTTAGATTATGTTGCATTTATTATATTCTACTGGGACTTTATGGAGATTCTCAAGGAATTAAAGTTATATTTATGATAAAAACATGGAGCTGCTTCTAAATAGCATTTTCATCATATTAACTGTTGCCTAGATAACAGGCATATCTCCTCGAGCACCTCTATTCTGGTTTAGCACTACAGCTTGCAAATTAATACAGTCATTATAAGACAGCAAAGCTATATCACTTACCATTTCATTATTGTTCAAATCAAAATCCATATTTTTTTCAGTTTTCCCTAGGGTTATAAACTGGATAGGGAAACGTTATCATCTTGCAAAATAATCTCTCAAGACTCACTCTCTTTGGTGTTAAGAGGAGCAGTTAATCATATTACAGTAATTTTCATATTAATAGGTCCTGTGCAAAGAGAGAGTTAATGCTCTCCTTCTACATTCAATCCTCCAACAGAGTTTTTTATATATACATATATTTATATATGTGTGTATGTATATATATGTGTATATATATATTAATCTGCTTGGAACTAGATTAGCACAAAAGATATCACGTCCTACTCAGTATACGAATCAGGGTCACATCAACAGCATACCCTTAAATTTTTAATCAAAATGGCAATCTGTCATTGCTAAGAGAGTTTGGTAATGCTTAAGTGAATAACATGAATACATACCATGTTTTAATGGAAAATACAGAGGATAACTTACTGCAACAGAAGAAAACACTCCACAGAGTACCTTGCAGATACCTTACTCCTTACAGGAGAAGCTGTGATCCTACAGCACGTGTATTGTTCTAAAATGAAAATCATCTTTAGATGATTCTATTCTGAATTCTATTTTTTGAGGGATTAATGCACCCTTTACCTTTGAGATCTTCTCACATGCTGTAATATTCTGAAAGCTTCTCATACGATGTTGTATATTTAATTATGTAATGTTGTTATTTAAACTCAGAGCTTTAACTTTATGTATGAGCATTTTCTGGTATTTTTCTTTTTTTCCAATCTGCTAACCTGAGTAATGCAGTCTGTTCAGAAGAACTTAAGGGTGAATTGAAGGAGCTGGCCAAGGGGTCAGGTGTTTGCCTAATTTTTGGCAGCCTGAATGTGAAAGAAAGATGGGTCAGGTCTGCAGAGGCACGGGGGAGACCTGGCTCTGCTCCACTCCCACTCTGCCCCAGCTCGGTGGGAAGCTGCTCCATATGGGAGCCTGAGTCCTGCCCAGGCATCGTGGCTAATAAGCCCCACGGAGAGTGGGATCAAGACCTGGAGCGGGATGCTGACTTAATGTGGCCGTCTGGCTCCCGGAGCCGGTCGGCTTAGCCCATGAAGGAGCCCACTGCCTCTTCTTTGGCAGTGCGGGAAGATACTCCCTTGGTAAACCTTTGCTTTCTGTCAGCATCCGCTCTCCTTTTGCTAAGCTCTGTTACCGTAATGATGCCATCTCTCTCAACGTCCTTCATTATTCTCCCCACCCTCGTTCCCAGGGGGTCTGATTAAAATCAGTGGAAAGCTTCCTTGGATTTTACTGGCTTTGGTAGTCAGGCTCTGCTCCTTAATTTGCCTTTCTTGTCTGTTTTTAACTCTGCTTTCTGTTTAGACTCACTTCTGCAATGTTCTTTGCATCCCTCATCTTCCCCCACTTTTGTATACTTTTATTCCCATTCCTGACCTGCTCGACAACTGTTAAATTAGGCAGTGAGTAAAATGCAGATTAAAGAAGCGCTTTCAGCTTTGAGCTAAAATGCGTTGACAGTACTCACAAGAGGCCTAGAGAAGACACGAAAAAGTGGCATCATTTTGGGAGGAAAAAAGGTAGAAAAATGTTTCTCATCAGATCTGAGGACTCCTGGCTGCCTTAATGAGGTCACGAGTCCACTAATAGTGTGTAGAAACAGTTTTAATTGGTGATAATTTTAACACTTGTTTAACGAAACTTAAAGGCAGCTGGATTTGGGTTCTATCTGCACCATACCAGTGTAAATCAAAAGTAATGTTATTCAAACTTATTTTCTTTTTTATTAGCAGCACTTTAAAATAAATCAGACTCTAATGCGCTCCTGAATTTCAGATGCTATCCTATATTTCCATTTATAACCTGACATAATTCCCACACAGCATATGGTATTAATCTGGTGTAAACACCATGTTATAATGATACCCGAACACATACAGCTGACATGAAAATGTCTTCAAGTACAATATTTCCAAAAGCAATTATGTCTGTATGGTTGGTAGTTAGCTTGTTGTGTGAATTTTTAATTCTTATTCATACGTACATGAAAGTACACAAGATGAAACATTATGTATGAAAAAGGAGATAATTTTCACTGTCTGCAAAAAAAGAAAAAAAAAATTCAGCATGGTCTACTTTTTTTGTCCTGTCAGGCTTTCATAAGGAAATCTCACCTTCATGTGAAAACATTATTTTTGCAGTGTTGAAATTTCCTTTGTTTGCGTTAGAGGGTGGATGTGTAGATTGGTGCAAGGAACACAGTGTCACAAAGTGAAACTGATGACATTTTTTTAAGAGAAAATTATCTCCAAAATAAGTATTTAAGGAAATTTTAAAATTCTCAGTGAAGGTAATATTCCTCCTGATGTGTATATGCCCCAGATACCAACTTCTGCTGGTAGCCAAGCATTTTTCAATGTTCCCTGCTGATGGGGGTGGGAGACCAGCACCCCTTGTCCAGGTAGATGCATATGTGAAATCCTTAAAAAATTGCCTAACACTGGAGTTGAGCCAATCATTTTGTTAAAAGGAGACAAATAAAAGCATGTATTTTGGAAAGTAAATTGTGGATAGTAATATTTTTGCTTGAACACTTGCCAGTAGGGCCAGATTCACAGCTGGTGTAAACTTTTCTAGTGCCACTGAGTTAACACCAGTTTGAGATGGAAAATCCATTTATTAGGATGAAGTGCAGCTTTTTCACAGATTGTAGCTCCACCTGCTACCCACACTCTCCTTTTTTTTAGCCTTTCCTACTGCCTTTTTGTTTTCCTGAGGATCCTTTCTTAAATACGTTCCTAAGACAAACAGTAGAAGGCAACCTCAGTATCACATTCTTACAATGAGAAGGAATTGCTCAACAATCCAGCTCTGCACTCATTAGCATCAGTATAAATCCGCAGAGACTTCATTTTAATGGCTTCATACTTGCACTACAGTGAATAACAGTAGGTTAGGCTGTTGATGGCTTTGTAAAGTGAGCATTTCCAGCTCATGCCTATTACCCAATACAATATCTTAGTTTTAAAAAAGAGGTGGCTAAACAAATCGCAACGGGGAAAGTGTAAATCTGGAATAACTCCACTGAAAATTTACACCAGTGTGACTAAGAATTGAATTTAGCCCATTTGGTTGAATTCCTCTTAATGGTTTCTGCATGTTCAAGCATCCACCAGAGATTAGATGGAAACCAGCAGACTTGCTGTTATCTGCGATACAAGCAGGGCACCAGAGGTGAAAGGGTAATGCATTATCACACTGCACCACCTGGCCCATCCAACACAATTTGAGCAACCATAATTGTATTGATTACTTCTTGTGCTCATGACTAATGACCTCTAGCTGCAACCCTGCATTTTCTAAATCTTTTATATTCTGATTTAATAATAAGATTTGATGAAAAATTGCCATTAGCCAATGCTAATGATTAGTCAGCAGGACTGAATGCCGCCAAGTGCCAATGAGTTTCCTTATTCTGAAATTAAAAAGGACAGAGAACTTCTCTGGGTTAATAATACAATGATTCTGTCTCAATCAGGAATGAAAGAAAACAACTCTAATTTACAAATGTAGCAAAATGTATGGCTATTACTAATAGCTGCATTTTACAGGGAAGTGTTTGAAGAATTAAAGGGAATTTGTCACAGATGGTGGGGACAGTTTGCTTTTACGTTTTATATTTGATTGGAAAGTCAGTGTCAGATGGTGTGTGAGGGGGCATTTTCCTAAAGAAAGCCATTTCCTTTGATGAAACAAGAACATGGGGTTTATTCAGTCTTTCCATGCGCATCCCTGCCACAACAAAACAATGCAAAGTGTATGTAGGCAAAAATGAATTGTGATGGCTTTAGAAAATGACAAGGGGATTTGTCCAAGTTATTTACCTGCTGAGAATATATTAACCTATGATACTTATTTATTTTTTTCAAAAGGATGACTTAATATTTAAACAAAAGGACATATTGTCACATCTTCCACAGAAAGTGAAAAAGTATGCTGTTTCCTTTCAGGAGGGTAAAATATGTAAACACATACTAATTTTTAGATATGTAGCTAAATACTCCTGAAGTGTGTTTGGTTCAGGATGGACTTAAGCATACACCTAAGAGCTCTGCTGAACCTGAATCGAGGCCCTGGTGTTTCTGAAGATGGGGTGCACTAGAGGAGATGCTTCATGGGGGAAACATCTGCTGCGGGATGTGGTGTTCTCTCAGATCCCATTGAACCTGACTGAAGGACTGGGTGACATTGAAGTCAATGAGAGCTGAAAGCACTCAGCACCTTTCAGGTTCAGATCTCTAAATAGTAAAAGACACTTGAGGCACAGTAAAAGCATTTCCCCCCTGTCACACAGGAGCAAGAAAACTGTCCTGTCTCACTTTCATCCTCCAGAAAACAAAACATGTCCCAAACCTGAGTCTTTTAAGATTTTTAGGGTATTTGAATAAAGAAATACCTCTTCTAATAACTATGTACATAAAATCTTTTATTGGGTTTGCATGGCAAGGTTGTGGCAGCAGGGGGACTACAGGGGTGGCTTCTGTAAGAAGCTGCGAGAAGCTTCCCCCATGTCCAACAGAGCCAATGC
The DNA here is from genome assembly GCF_000737465.1 of Haliaeetus leucocephalus. Classification (NCBI taxonomy): domain Eukaryota; kingdom Metazoa; phylum Chordata; class Aves; order Accipitriformes; family Accipitridae; genus Haliaeetus; species Haliaeetus leucocephalus. The sequence goes on from NW_010972653.1 coordinate 6,737,994, forward strand.
CAGCCGGCTCCAAGATGGACCCGCCACTGGCCAAGGCTGAGCCCATCAGTGATGGTGGTAGTGCTTCTGGGAGAACAGATTTAAGAAGGGGAAAAAACTGCTGCACAACAGCAGATGGAAGAGAGGAGTGAAAACGTGAGAGAAACAGCCCCGCAGACCCCTAGGTCAGTGCAGAAGGAGGAGGAGGAGATGCTCCAGGCGCCGGAGCAGACATTCCCCTGCAGCCCGTGGGGAAGACTATGGTGAGGCAGGCTGTCCCCCTGCAGCCCAGGCAGGTCCACGGTGGAGCAGATATCCACCTGCAGCCCAGGGAGGACCCCACGCCAGAGCAGGTGGGTTCCCGAAGGAGGCTGTGACCCCGTAGGAAGCCCGCGCTGGAGCAGGGTCCTGGCAGGACCTGTGGCCCCGTGGAGAGAGGAGCCCATGGAGCAGGTTTTCTGGCAGGACTGGTGACCCCGTGGGGGACCCACGCTGGAACAGGCTGTGCCTGAAGGACTGCAGCCTGTGGAAGGGACCCACGCTGGAGCAGTTTATGAAGAACTGTCTCCCGTGGGAAGGACCCACATTGGAGAAGTTTGTGAAGGACTGTCTCCCATGGGAGGGACCCCACGCTGGAGCAGGGGAAGAATGAGGAGTCCTACCCCTGAGGAAGAAGGAGCGGCAGAGACAACATGTGAGGAACTGACCCCAACCCCCATTCCCCATCCCCCTGTGCTGCTGGTGGGGGGGAGGTAAAGAATTTGGGAGTGAAGTTAAGCCTGAGAAGGAGGGAGGGGTGGGGGAAGGTGTTTTTGAGATTTGGTTTTATTTCTCATTATCCTACTCTGATTTAATTGGTAGTAAATTAAACTAATTCCCCAAGTCGAGTCTGTTTTGCCTGTGATGGTAGTTGCTGAGTGATCTCTCCCTGTCTTTATCTGGACCCACGAGCCTTTTGTTATATTTTCTCTCCCCTGTCCAGCTGAGGAGGAGGAGTGATAGAGCAGCTTTGGTGGGCACCTGGTGTCCAGCCAGGGTCAACCCACCACAGATCTTTTGTCACCTTCAGGAAAATAATTTTTAAACATACTTTGTTAATAAAGTTTGCTTTTGGCAACTGTTGTTCTCCCTGCTTATTATAAGTGCCTTTAAAATGTTTCCATTAATTAAGGCTGCTTTTATGGGCTACATCCATTTAGTAAAATTACAGAAAGAAGTGCTGCCGACACATCTGCCATTGACTTCTGTTTGCCTGAGCATTTTATACCCCTGTGAATAGCACAGTGGGGAGAGAAAGCCTGCAAAAGAGAATGATAGAAAGAGGTGAATTCTGTCCAGCAAAACATGGAGGTCAGAAGACACTTGGCTGATTACATACTCATGTTTTCCAGGATTGCACAAGGAGAGTGGAAAGTTGGTTGAACTAGTTACAACAGAATAGCACTCTTAAAAATACTAATTGAAATGCTCAGAAAATAAAAATGCATAAAATGTGAGTTTGAATATATGAGATTCTGTTTTGGGGGAGCAGGCAAGAAGGAGGTTGATCTGAACATCTCAGTATTAACTTACGGAGGTTTTTATACACCCTCAGCTGAAAGCATTACTAGCCAGATTATAATTATAATTACCTTGGCTTCATCTCAGTGTTTATCTGCCATGACACCCACCCAGCCACCTGCCTGCTATTAATTCATTCAACACTAACTTCATCTTTTTTCCTTTTATCTTGTTTTTTTCCTGTTATCCTTACTTTAAAAAATGTGTCCGTTATTAGAAACAAACTAACACAATATTTGTTTGTCCATGACATCATGTGTTCCTTTGTTAAAAAAAAAAAAAAGAAAAAAACCAACCCAGAATTCTTCATATTATAAAAATAACCTGTTTGTATTTTATAGTGAAAACTGGAAAGATCTGGCATTTGACTCAAAAACTCAGAACAGCTGATAATCTTCTTTAAATTAAACCTCTTTTTTTCATCCAAAATACTGCCAGATATTCAAATAAGAGGAAATTCATGACAAGGGGTAATAAGCATGATACACAGTTGGCTTGTAGGATTCCACTGTGGATGCAATTCTGTACGAGTCCAGGATATTTGTTGCTGTTGTTGCTCCTGAGGTGCTGAAGTTTGTTGTTTGCTCTGACAGAACATTGAATGTCCAACTCTCCTGCAAAATGATGTTTTTAAAAAATGGCAAAACAGGAAAGACTTGAAATAACAGCCATTCCCACAGCGCTTAAAGCCTTAGAAAGACTTAACACTGCATTCTGCTGTGCTGTTTATAGGACAGAAAGCACTTCTCCCCAGTATGCCTGGGACTGTGAACTGGTGCTGTTGTGTAGATGTCCTTTTGGATGTTCGGTGAGTGGTAGATTGAAGAACAAACTGTAATGTGTCAGAGGGAGCTAATTATAATAATGGCTCAGGGTCAGGTAAATGCTTCACTATTTATCTGACCCAACCACTGTTTATTATACTCCTTGTGTCAACACATTTTTACAGAGTGAAAATTAGCAACTAATTAATTTAATTTCAGGAGTTAATGCCACTGTAAAGGAAAATAAGCAAGGTTTATATTGAATAGTGATGTTTCTAGAAAGGAGCATTATAAACATGGAAGTGAAGAGTTTAAAAGCAGCTTCGAGCTGAGTGGTGTAAAGGTCTGATCCTGCAACTGTTCATCAAGCCTCAGTTCATCAAACTGCACTTAACTTTAAGTATCTGGTCAAGTCTTGTTTGAATCAAAAGCATGTGTTTAAATGCTTTCTGCACTGGGGTCTTCGACCCTGCTCAAGCAACATTTCTGACTTTGTTGAGCCTGCTTGCCTGGGGAACTGTGTCAGGGTGAAGGCCTAATTGCCTGTATTCCTCTCTCTACTGTTGATGCTCCTTTTTTAAATGACATTTCTGCTCTCTGTCAGTTAAAGTTTGGAAATGTCAGAATGTAAGACATGTTATCCAGACTGCTGTACAGATTTTGGGGGCACAGTTCAAGCAAGCAAATGAATGAAGGGGAATTTCTGAGGGAGTATTCTTATTGCGTATTATATTTTTCAGCTCCCCAAAGTATGCGAGCTGCTGTTTATTGTTGGTTCCTGAGGTGTTCCAGCTGATGCAGTCTTCCTTTAGCATAACTTAACAAAGACACAGCAGCACCTTGTGTATGTGGAGACAATAATTCTTTGCACTTTTACAGTCTTTTTAATCTGAAGACTTTAAATACTTTAGGACCTACTGGGGCTAAAGTTTTCCCCATCTTTCCTACTTTCTATCTTTTTTTCTTTTATTGTCTTCCCCATCTTTCCTCCCCTCTACCCTTTTATCCTTAAAGGAGGTCAGTACTGGAGAAGCTAAGGCACACTTTTCCCAGGTCCTGGATGATTTCTTTGCTTTCTCTCCAAGCTCTACTGGTGGATGAAAGCCCCTCTTCCCCTGAAGGCCAGAAGAGAGCCCTAGTGTGTCCCAGCCGGATCCCCAGTCTGATTGACTGAAGGTCCAGCGCTCCAAAGCACTCTGCAGGCTGCAGCTGCTGAACAGTTTCCTATAGTTTAAGTGGCTAGCCCCAGGAGATAAAAGAAATCTGTGGCAGAGCTTAGAAAACAATGCAGATGTCTTAGCTGTTCTTCCGCAGACTTAGACATTAAACAGCTTTCACTCCCAATGCGCAGTCATTGATTGCTGGGATTTTTATGTTATCCTTTAAAATTATGGGCCACTGCACACAGGAATCTCTATTTTTAGACCTAATTTTTCTAATAATAAATTCAGGAAATATTTTAATAGTGTGCAATTATCAGAACACAGCTATCAGTCTAAAACTTTTATCCAACACTGTGCTGATTTGGCACTGTGTGGCTAGCCTGGCTGTCTTCAAAGTCATCTTTTGTGTCAGACAGCAATTGCTGCAAGGGAAGTATGTACAGCTACAGCTTTCACCAAGACATTGACAGCTCTGAGGCTGGGGACGGAGGGCGCAATGCGTAGGTCTTATGATCTTCCTCATCTCATTGGAAAAGGTCACAGAAGTCATCAGACTGACTGCAGAACATTTCCTCAGAGCAATGCATCTTTTGTGCTGCAGAGCTACTACTATTTTTGAAGCCATGGTCCATGCAGAACACAAATCTTTTTAGCATGTATATCAGTGCATTAGAAATACTCTCAGGGGACAGGGAGAGGCTTCCTGTTCAGTGCAGTATTTCAACAAAATATTCTAAATTAGAGTAATGTAAAACAGGCAAGAAAAGCCATTGCTGGATTTTGTTCCTTCTTTTCAAAAGCAAGTCAAGGACAAACTAACGCATGGAGATCCTTGACTGTAGTCAATGAGTGTATTTTTTCTTACAAGGAGTTAATAATAAGAAAAAGATCAATGCACTGGAGGTCTGTGGATACTTTCTACATTACAAAACTCACCAGGCTAAAACAGGCTGGGAAGGACGGTGCTGTAGGGACAGCACAGCAAACCATGGACTGTGTGTTTTAGTAGAGAGCTTTGAATGTGTCCCATGTCCTCTGCTTCTACCACATGGGCCTTGCACAAAATCTGTACCCATAAAATGATCATCCTGTGCACAGTATAAAGGATTTTATATAGTATATATTACTTGTGTTCAAGAAGTATCTGCAAAAAAATCATCTGTCTAACAGGCAAATGTCCTAATATACACTTGATAGGGATAGAAAATGGCCCTTCATTTCACATACATGAGTTACAAAATAGAAAAGCTGCTAAAAACCATACAGTCAGAGGTGTCCACAAAGTATTTTCTTCTACACTCTCAAGAAACATTTTTCAATTGCAAATATTTTCCTGTTCACCAATGCCCTGTGGAAACACCTGATAAAGAGGCAGATCAACCCTCATCCTTCATGGGTGTCTGTTATGTCTCACAATAGGTTTGCTAGCAAGCATCCCTGCTATAAACAGGTATTCTGCCTTCAGTCGCTGGCACTAGCCCCTGGGTGATGAACAAATCACAATCCTGCCAATCACCTAGCACTGCACCTGAAAGAGAGGAGTAAATTTCATGAAGGCCTGATCCTGTAATGACATTGCATACTAGTCACGAGTGATCATCAAGAATGACTGTTTAGCTCAATCATCTTTCTCTTGATTACTGAATGAACACCAGGAAGGCTCAATAAGGCTGAGCTTTGTTACTAGGCTTGTCTGACCATTAATATGTGAATATTCAGAGGTGTGAATAAGTGCAATATGGAAGGAAAAAAACCCCACCAAACAAATGATCTTTAATGCCTAAAACATGTTTACTGGTTTTCAGATAGAGCACTACGAATTTTCTTTACAGAATTTAAAATTGATTTAACTAACTTTGATAGCTATTTACACAGAAACCAGAAAAGAAAATATTACCTCTTCTGACTTCTGTGGCTTTTCCATGGGCTCTAAATGTTACCATGGGTAGGTCACCTTATCAGTTAATGTTTCATTAATAATATAATTTTATTACTTCCACTTTTTTTTTTTTTTGTTTGTATTGTGAGCTTCTGGGAAGCATGGACTTTCTCTTGTCATGGTTTTGGAAGGCATACCAGAAGCACAGTCTGGTATGAATCTTCAGGTATGACTAGAATAGAAACAAATAATAGTAAATGATTATTAGTCATTGTTTCAGGCTATGGGAAAATGTATAGGAAAAAAATCATGCTAAACTGACATGTTAAAGCACTGGAAATGGACCCAGACTAAGTTCTTAAAATCAGGATAACCCAAGGATGTTGCTGGTTACTTCTTAATTAACTAAATGAAGCATACACAGCCAATAAAGATCTAACTTTTGCAAGGCAAATAAGCTAGGACTTTTATGTATGCCAATAAAGGGAATGTTGTCTGGAAGATATTCATTAGCTGAGTGGAAGATGTCTGCAGAGGCTATGGTCCAGAAAGTTGGTGGATTTAATGACACGGGCACGAAGGATTGTATAATAAAGTGAGTGGAGCCGGTAAAAGAAAAGAAGTAGCACTTCTTCAGTGTGAATATGTTTCATTAAACCAGCAGTAAATTGCATGGACTTTTATTGTCTCCTGGTCTATATTAGCCAAGGTCTGACTAATGCTAGTGGGTCTACCCATTCATTTGCAGAACAGTAAGGCTGGTTAACTGTTCCTCACAAGCTGAAGGGTAGATAAGTAAAATGTAGTTGGATGCCTGCCGTGCATGTGGGAAGGTGAAGAAAAGCATTTGTGAAACAGCAAATTCTTAGGTATGTCTAATACCCCCTTTTTCCTATTTGTGATTGTATGCTTAAACAAGAAAAATGGAAACGCTACCCTTTTTAGCTGTGGTTTATTCCCACCATGACAGTGTTCTCCTGGTGGTTCTGAAATCTCTTCATACTGTCACAGGTTGAGGAGGAAGGAAGGAAGGAAGCACTGAAGTTTCTGGAGAATGAAAAACATCAGAAGAAGCAGAAAAAATGGTGGTGTGGTCAAGAGCAGCATGACGTACATACGCCTCAGTGTCACTTCAGAGTCACATGTGCCCCTGCTCTTTGGTCAGACTGCGAGGAGGCTGGTGACCAGGAGCAATGTGATGACAAACTATTTCTCCAGGGGATAGCTGCTTTGTGAATTTGGTAGATGCTCAAGTGATACACGAAAGACTGTGTGACTATATGCTCTAGTGGCTATGTAGTTATTGTGCTGAAATAATGATGATTTCTAGCTCTTTTTACTTTTTTCTTGCTCACACACCTCCTTGTATTTTGTAGAGGGTGAACATTTTATCTTCCTTTTTCGGTTTTATTGAAGGTAAGGTAAGACAGTAGCAGGGCCAGGACTAGAACCAACATCCCATGAATTTCAACACCACTTCCTGCAGTGTCTCTTATTGCTTCCCAGTTGCTGGCTGAGGTGCTGGGCCACATGCCTTTTGTCATGTTTTAGATCAACAAGGGTCTGCCACCCTGGAGCCTTCAGTGCTTTGAGTTATCTGGTGCCTCATGTCTCATGGAAAAAAGTTAGTTTGGCATACCATCATGTAACCACCCATTTTGTCTCCAAATACAATGGGAAAAGGCTGGAGAAAGCTCAAGAAGGTCAAGCAAGTTCAAAACATGGGTTACTGATCACCAACAGATGTGGTGTGCTTAGTGTTTGGGGTACACCTAGATACAGAGATTCCACAATAAATATGCATGTAAAAGGCATTTAGGTACTGGAATAGTGCAGAAAACAATTAGAATTAATTACCTAATTGATTTTATTTTAATTTTTTCTTTAATCTCCCCCTCCTCTTGTAGCTTCTTCTGTAAATGGACAATGCCTGACAGAATTTGGGGACTATTAAGAAACTAACAATACATTCTGGATTGGATGACAAATGGCTTGTATGATTTTTCCATGTGAAATGTGCAGAGCTGTGGAACAGTTAAATGGATATTAAAAAATTTCCTCAGTTCTTACCTGAGAAGTTTTGTACCTAGGCTGTCAAGCAATCATTTAAAATAATGCGATGTTCTTTTGATGCCAAAGTGGTGACTAGCTCAGCTTAAACTTTGCATTGCACAAACAGGAATATTTTGCATTTGAGAAGAAAAAGGAGGAAATAGTAACTTCATGCTACTTGCAATTCTACTTCAGCATTGCAAAACTGTGTTTGACTATTTGCCTTCTGCAACTCCGTAACTGTTCTACTACCTGTAATCATAGAACAATAGAATCATAGAATGGTTTGGGTTAGAAGGGATCTTAAAGATCGTCTATTCCCCCCCCCCCCCGCCACAGGCAGGGAC